>NW_024543068.1:10315000-10657500 GCF_018167655.1 Microtus oregoni
ACCCGAGAAAGACCACACCTTTTGCCCCAACCAATTTAGTTTGATATTTCAAGTTGAGTGAAAAGGTTTTTTCTGCTGCTCCTCGCCCAGTGGCGCCCACTCTTTTCCACAGCTGGTGTTTTGCAGTAATGCTGCCTTGTTTTCTGCCTGGCTGCTGTCTGGCAGTGAGGACTCATGCTTCTCCACGGCATCCAACTCTGGCTCATACTCCTGTAACCCTGCCGCTCTAACAAACTCAGACAAGGTCAGGGAGTCGGAGCTGACTCCACTGTGACCTTTCTGCTCTAAGAACAAGCCGACGTTATCCCTGTAGGGAAGGCTGATGCTGCGGCTGAACAGCGGCTCCTTGATTCCCAGAAGCTCTCGAGTATGACGAGATATCGTCTGAAACGAAAGGATAATATTTTAGAGGGACTAACTTGAAAAGACAAGGAAATCAGAGCTTTATTCAGTGTTGTCATTTCAGTGAGAGAACAGAGTGAGGAAAAACCAAATGACTTACTAAACTGACCTAATAAAACTTTTTTTTTTTTTCTGAGACAAGGTTTCTCTGTGTAACCCTAGCTGTCCGGAACTTGATCTGTAGACTAAGTTGGCCTCAGACTCGGAGAGATCCTCCTGCCTCTGCCTGCTGAGTGCTGGGATTAAAGTCACATAACATTATGCCCAGCTAAAACTAAACTGTTGAGCGCTGAATGCTCTCGAGTGCTGGGATTGCATGTGTGAGCCACACCCAGCATTTGTGCTGAATGCTCTCGATGCTGGGATTGCATGCGTGAGCCACACCCAGCATTTGTGCTGAATGCTCCCTCCAGTGCTGGGATTGCGTGCATGAGCTACACCCAGCATTTGTGCAATGTTTTGGAAAAGACAACATTAACAAGGACAGATAGACGATTGCCAAGAATCAGAATCTAAGGATGGGCTGACAGTGATGTGGACCCAGAAGAAGTTTGAATTCCAGGGAACTGTTTCATATGGTTCTCTAAGCGT
Source organism: Microtus oregoni (assembly GCF_018167655.1). Lineage (NCBI taxonomy): Eukaryota > Metazoa > Chordata > Mammalia > Rodentia > Cricetidae > Microtus > Microtus oregoni. The sequence goes on from NW_024543068.1 coordinate 10,315,994, forward strand.
TTATTGACATCCACAGACTTGCACACAACAAAGTTGACTTCACCATATGACACTGTGAAAAGTCAGTGTCGGGAGAATAGGACGGAATACAGGTGAGGACAGTTACAAACTTAGGGTGTAATTACTCTGAAATGGGTAGAAAGGCAATGTAAGTTACTTTATTTAACTTTGGAAAAGAGTGTATAGATACTGTAAGTCTTTTTTTTTTTCTTTTTTGGCTTTTGGTTTTTTGAGACAGGGTTTCTCTGTAGCTTTGGAGCCTGTCCTGGAACTAGTTCTGTAGACCAGGCTGGTCTCGAACTCACAGAGATCTGCCTGCCTCTGCCTCCCAAGTGCTGGGATTAAAGGCGTGCGCCACCACCACTCACCAAGTGTTTCTGCTTGTGCAACTTTATAAGAGGAGGGCATTGGATCCTACTACAGATCATTGTGAGCCACCATGTGGGTGTTGGGAATTGAACTCAGGACCTCTGGAGGAGCAGCCAGTGCTCGTAACCACAGCGAGCATCTCTCCAGTCCAATACTGTAAGTCTTAAAGACAAGTGAACACAACATTATGATTTATTTGGTAGAATTATCTCTTAAAGAGACACATGCTTCTCACTATCATAAAAAGTTATAAATAAGCAATAGGGCTTGGAGCTATGAAGGCTGGAAAGGCTAGAACAAACCTAGGCTGTGAGGAGTCAGAGAGGCCAGTATGTGTATATTATCTCAAATACAGGTAGATCTCAAAACAGACATTTGCGTAATGGGCTTGAGACTACTTGGGAGAATGACACTTGAGGAGCAATATGCACAACAAGTGCCCATATTAAATATTCTGATAAAAATAACCGGAGCTTTGTGGAGACGTGGTTATTTAGGGCTGTAAGGAGGAAAAGCAAAATGAGACTGAAGCTTCCTGTAGTCCCAGAAAGTAGGGAGACACTTCTTGGGAGGAGAGGGCATGTCAAAAGAAGACAACTCAATCCAAACATCATCCAGTAATCAAAGATGGGATTTCTTTTTGAGAGAAAAAGCAAATAATGATCATTCTGCTTTGTAAGCCAAACAGTAACTGACCATGAAACCAAACTGGTAGAGATGAGGAAATGAATTTTGTTTTTGTTTTTGTTTTTCGAGACAGGGTTTCTTTCTAGCTTTGGTGCCTGTTCTGGAACTAGCTCTTGTAGACCAGGCTGGCCTCGAACTCCCAGAGATCTGCCCGCCTCTGCCTCCTGAGTGTTTGGATTAAAGGCGTGCGCCACCACCGCCCGGCTGGAAATGGATTTTTTTTAAAATATTTATTTATTATGTACACAATAGTCTGTGTGTATGCCTGCTGGCCAGAAGGGGGCACCAGACCTCATTACAGATGGTTGTGACCATGTGGTTGCTGGGAATTGAACTCAGGACCTTTGGAAGAGCAGGCAATGCTCTTAACCTCTGAGCCATCTCTCCAGCCCTGGAAATGGATTTTTTAAGTGAGGGAAAAGGAACTGTAGAAGACTTTCCTGTGGAAGCATTCCATCCAAACACAGAAGGAATGAAGGGGGAAAAATCATCATTAAAATGACAGGGTGGTAACCGTGTTTTCTTTTAAAATGAAAAACTGTTTAGTGACAATTACTGATATGTAGCTGTGAATCTGTGCTACCTAAATAGTTTACAGTAAGGCAAACGTACTAAAGCTGCCCAGACTGTGTTTGGACTAGTTGGTTGTAATGACACAGGGTCTCATCGTAAGAGCTAGTCTTACTTGAAACTCTGTGTATCGGAGGCTAGCCTTGAACTCATCAACATCCTACCTTTCTTAGACTTCCTAGTGCTGGAGTTACAGGCATGAACCCCCATGCCTGACTAGAGCCATTCACAGTTCCTGGTTCAAGGACATACTTTAGAATCATAAATAATTCATCCTAGATAAGCAATTCACTTATATTATTCTCCAAAGGTTTGTCGTGGAGTTCTTCTATTCCGAGACTCTTTTGTCTTACTGTTCAATACTGTGAACCCAGGACTTCGCAGATGTTCTACTACTGTACCCTTTTCATTTTGTTTTGCGACAGGGTCTCACTAAGTCACCCAGGCTGGCTTTGAGCATGTGATCCTCAGCTTTCTGAGTAGCTGGAAAGGTAGGTACCACCACATCTTCCTTGGGGAATCATTTTCCAAGAGAGAGGAAAGACACAAGTGTGCTATTCTTTTGTCTAACCTCCCCTTAGAATAAACAAGACTGACTGATGTAAGCGCTGCTCTGAGGGAAATGTGGATGTATTGGTTGCTGTAATCACAGCAGTGGAGTTAAAAGTGCTTCATGTTAGGGCTGGAAGTGTAGCTTAGTGGTAGGGTGACTGCCTGGCATGCTCAAGGCCTCGAGTCCAGAATCCCAGCACTGCAAAACCAAACCAAGCCAGCAAGAAACAAACAGATCTGTCTGTAAGGAGGTTGGTAATAGCTGACCACTCATGCCAGCTGTGGTAGATAATGCTTATAATCCTAGCATTTAAAGTATGGCAGAAGTATTTCCATGAGTTACAGGCTGGCTAGTCTGGGCTACACAGTGAGTTCCAGGATAGCCAAGACTTTGTCTCAGAAAAGAGAAGCCCTTCAAAACTTAAAAAAAAAAAAGTATGAGTTCGAGACCAGCCTGGTCTACAGAGCTAGTTCCAGGACAGGCTCCAAAACCACAGAGAAACCCTGTCTCGAAAAACCAAAAATAAAAATAAAAAAAAAAAAAAAAAAAAAAAAAAAAAAAAAAAGTATGGTTCCTAGGAAGCTAATGTGTGTCTTAGTCTGAGGGTAGCTCTTTGGTGTATTCCCGTGTGTCAAGTAACCCTATGCCACTACTGAATGACTTGAGTTTTGTGTGACTCTAGTGACATCAAGAAGAAGCCACAGGGCAGACGCAATGAAGTAAGCTGCCAGGTCAGACATGCTGAATCTTTGCCGGACTTTTCAGGACAATGAGACACTCTGCTTCTGGCAGCACCAATCTACTTCAAGAGGACGAAGGGCATCGAAGAGGCTTCTTATGGAGTTTGATAGCCATTTGGGCAAGAAACTGCTCTTGCCTGTACTATTGCATAAACTGGACACAGAGAACCCTCAGAGAGAGGACTGCTGAAATTGCCTAAAGGTGAGATGACCTTTTGGGGTTCCTGATTCATGAAGGAGTCTGCGAGACATTCTGCAGGACACAGCAGATAGTGACTGAACTGACTTTGAAATTTCCTGCTTCATGGAAATGTCTTTGGATACTATGGGCCTGTAGGCCGAAGATGGATGCCCCAATGGTACAGAGAAACTTTGGGTGACTGTCCAGGCAGCGAGATGTCTCTGTCATTTCTAGAGTTTGGAAGTTGCTTATTTCTTGTTTGCTTAGGTAATATTGTATCTTTCTGGAGTCTTTGATGGAGTTGAAGAATAGTTATAGTTTTCCTTAGTTATGATAAAGATAAAAAAGATGTAAATATTGTAATTTTTACTTGATAACTGTTTTGTTATATGTAATTTTGCTATGTTAAAGTTAAAGCCTTCCTTTTTTTGTTTAAACAGAAAAAGGGGAAATGATGGAGGAAGGTCATTGGTTAATTAATAAAGAAACTGCTTGGCCCTGATAGGTTAGAACATAGGTGGGTGGAGTAAACAGAACAGAATGCTGGGAGGAAGAGGAAGTGAGGTAAGACGCCTCAGAGAGACACCATGCCGCTGCTCTCCAAGGCAGACGCAATGAAACAAGCTGCCAGGTCAGACATGCTGAATCTTTCCCGGTAAGACTGGTGCTACACAGATTATTAGAGATGGGTTCATCAGGATATGAGAATTAGCCAGTAAGGGCTAGAGCTAATGGGCCAAGCAGTGTTTAAAAGGAAAAAAAAGAAAAGAAAAAAAAAAGAAGAAGCCATATTTTCCTGATGACTTACACAAGTTTGCCAAAGTTTGCATATTAAAACTTTTTGAGATAAAAGGATTGGCAGTCGGCTCATCATTTGCTTGGAGGATTTCATTAGATTTTGAAGACCCCTTGTTACTTGCCCAGGATCAGGATTCTGACTACAGCCCATTATTCCTTTGGAATCAGAATGTCGAGTGAGCAACATGACTTTGGTGGACTCAATGTTTTCTCATGACGAAGAGCTGAAATTCTTGGTACTTAAATGTTGCAGGACTTTGGTTACCAGGAAAAACCAGGAGTCAGCTGCTGGAGTGAAGGCCGGCTAGCTCAGAAGGGCAGGAAAGCACCTGGCTGACCTCCCTCCTCCGCCCATGTCCCTCTCTTCTAATTCCTGTGCTTCTCTCTCTCTCCATCCTCCCCACTGCCTCTTGCTCTCTATGTTTTTTTTTTCTGCCAACTGTTGCTTGCTCTGCCTTTTAACCTATGGTTGACTTCATTTAATCCTGCTTACAATATTCAAGCAGAAAGATCTTGGATTAAAGGTGTGTGCTACAGGTTTTCCCAGTAAATAATGCAATCTTGGGGTTGACAATGTGATCATATATCCTGTACACTCTAGGTAGATGTTGGAGTCACAGGGAAGAATGTATCACTCTTTTAACATAAAAAGAATAGGCGTTTGATCTTGAGATCTTGACAGCCATGTGAAGGCAAGGTTGGAAATACCATATATGGTAAGTGGGCTTGTCTATGCTATGTACATGGAAGTTTGTGGCAATTAGAATATTCATTTAGAGAGGCAGAGCATGAATCCCAGAAAGCATTTAAGTTCTAATCTTATCTGAGTGATCTTTTGCCACTGGGACTCAGTTTTCTCTCCCGAGGATTAGATGGATCCATGTTTAGCACTTACCACATGGTAAGTACTCAGCAGAGCACAGCGATTAGCTGAATAAATGAGCTGAATGTTCAGTTAGGACTCCATGTTTTAATTGTTCAGAGACTCTCTAATTGTCAGCAGAAAGACTTGAATATTAACAAGTGTATTTTTCTTTTCTGAGTCATATGATTTCCAGAAGAATATGGCCCTAAAACTTGATAAAGAGTTGTGTTGTTGTCTGTTTTTGCTCTTTCTCTTTTACTCTTTACTCATGACTTTTTTTTTTTTTTTTTTTTTTTTTTTTTTTGGTTTTTCGAGACAGGGTTTCTCTGTGGCTTTGGAGCCTGTCCTGGCACTAGCTCTTGTAGACCAGGCTGGTCTCGAACTCACAGAGATCCGCCTGCCTCTGCCTCCCGAGTGCTGGGATTAAAGGCGTGCGCCACCACCGCCCGGCTTTACTCATGACTTTTTGAGGGGACCACCACCCAACTACCAAATAAATCATGGACACGCAGGCTTAATTCTTAATTATAATATAGTTTATAATTAGAATTAAACATTCAGTCTTAGCTTGGCTTATTTCTAGTCAGCTTTTTGTAAATTATCCTATCTTTTGCCTCTGAGCTTTTAACCTTTCTGTATATCTTTCTTTTCTTCTTACTCTGTGGGTGGCTGCGTGGCTGGTGGCTGGCCCCCGGACCTCCTCCTCCTCTCCAGATTTCCCCATCTATTTATACTCTCTTCCTGCCAGCCCCACCTATCTTTTTTCTTGCCTTGCTATTGGCCATTCAGCTCTTTATTAGACCATCAGTTGTTTTAGCCCACTGAGGTGTTTATTGTTTAGGTAAAAAATTCACAGCTTCACAGAGTTAAACAAATGAGACATCAACAAAAACAACACATCTTTACATCGTTAAACAAATGTCCCAGAACATAAACAAATGTAACACACCTTAAAATGATATTCTACATCAGAGTTGTAGGAAACATGTCCCAGAATCTTTTATCTTAATTAAAAAATTTGGAGGGTTGTCTTTGTCACTGTCCTGTTCCTGTGAAGAGACAGCACGAGCACAGCAACTGTTATAAAGGAAACATTTAGCCGGGTGGTGGTGGCTCACCTTTAGTCCCAGCACTTGCGAGGCAGAGGAAGGCAGAGCTCTGAGTTTGAGGCTAGCCTGGTCTACAGAATGAGTTCTGGTACAAGCTAGGGCTACCCAGAAAAACCCATTTAAAAAAAAACAAAAACAAAGCAAAACAAAAAGAAAGCATTTAATTGGGAGCTTGCTTACAGTTCGGAGATTTAGTCTGTTATGGTCATGGTGGGAAACATGGCAGCACACAGGAAGAGATGGTGCTGGAGAAGGAGCTGAGAGTTCTACATCCAGATCCACAGGCATCAGGCAGAGAGAGAGAGAGAAAGAGAGAGGCAGGCACTGGGCGTGGCTTGAGCTTTTGAAACCTCAAAGCCCATCCCCAGTGACACACTTCCTTTTACTATGCCAAGCCACTTAGTCCTTCTCAAATAGTGCCATTCCCTAATGACTAAACATTTAAATATATGAGTTTATGGAGGTCACTCTTATTCAAACCATTCAATGGTAGAGACTGGGAACCTATCTTTAACAAAACTGAATCTGAGCTGGGTGGTGGTAGCGGCACATACCTTTAATCCCAGTACTTGGAAGTGGACCTCTGAAGTTAAGAGGCAGGAGAAGTCTGAAGTTTGAGGCCAGCCTGATTTACAAAGCAAGTTCCAGGACAGTCAGGGCTACACAGAGAAATCCTGTTTCAGAAAACAAAAGAAACAAAACAAAAAGAAACGGATGAAACCTAATACATTATTCTAGTCCAAATAGTCTTCATTTCAAAAGACCCTTTAAAAAAACCAAATCTAATTCTGAAGACCATGTTTAGAAACTACTGCAGAAGAACCTTTATGGCCTTCCTATACTAAATAGACCCTATTGTGTGTGTGTGTGGGCGGGGGTAAGTGCTATAGAAAAGGTTCCAAAGGAGTTATGTATGCTACACAGTGTGAGGCTGTTAAATACTACAAAAGGAAGGCATCCCAAGCACAGGAGACTGGCCAAGGACCAGTCAGTGCTCCATAGGTGAGGCCTATGTAACTTGTCTGAAAGCCAGGCATCAAAGTAGGTAAGATACAGATAATGTTACATAAACACCAAACAGGTATCGAAGGCAGACGATGTTACTGGGCGCTCTGGAAGAGAGGTTACTACGGGACAGCAATGTGAAGAACAACTTCCTGTGGAGGTGAGGAGGAACTGGCCCTTAAAGGGTGATCACGTTCATATTCGCAGTACAAGGGCATGGGACCTGAGCAAAGACACACAGGGGGCAGGCACAAGCAGGCAGGAGGCTGTGAGTTAGACTGGGCAGTCTGGAGAAGTTCGGTGGCAACCGGGAGAGAATGAATGTGGCTGGAGCCAACTTACGGAGGACCTGGAATCACAAGCCAGGAGATGGGACCCTAATCCATATCTCACCTTCATGTCTTCGAAATCAGTTATCCCCATTTGAGGCAGGTTGCAGCAGTTCACGTAGATGAGTTTGGGACCATTGATGAAGTTTGCAGTGAAACACTCCTGTTGGTACGAGAAGAACAGCACTTACATAGGTACTACTATAACTGGAAGAAAAGCAGGACAAAATCACATTAAAAAAAATAATAGCCAGGTGGTGGTGGCACACGCCTTTAATCCCAGCACTCGGGAGGCAGAGGCAGGCGGATCTCTGTGAGTTCGAGGCCAGCCTGGTCTACAAGAGCTAGTTCCAGGACAGGCTCCAAAGCTACAGAGAAACCCTCTCTCAAAAAACCAATAAATAAATAATAAATAAATAAAATAATAAAAGTGCTGAGTTAAATTTCATGCTGTGGCTTCAATCTGCTTTTGCATGTTGTCACTATTTTTTTTTTTTTGCGGGGTCCGAGCTAAGGAAAGGTGTCACTCTCGAGCCCAGGCTGACCTGGAACTCAGTTGATAGCCGAGGCTGGCCTCCATCCTGTGGTGATATGCCTGTCTCTGGTCTCCTAAGTGCTCAGATTACAAAGTTGAGTCACCATGCTCAGTCTCAAGGACATTTTGGAGTAAAAGTTTCAGATCCTGTGCTTTGTCACAACCTAATGTCATAGTTGGCATCAATAAATTAAGAAGCACATACTATTTTTGATAAAGCTAATTTGGGCTGATAGCCAACAGGCCTTAATACTCTGAAGTGACCATGCTACTCATGTCGTATTGGGCAGCCAGTTAAGAATGACAGCACAAATTCAGGGCAGGGGAGTTGCCACTGAGCCATCTCGACAAAAGTGCAGAAAGGCCTGATCTAGCCTAGGTGTGTTAAAAATATAGATTTCTATGAAAAGAGGACTTCACACATTTTTTTATCTTTATGCAGACAATGAACAGAATTATAATACTTTGGATGAATAATCTTTTTTTCTAAAATACAATCTAGATACCAGTGATAGGGAAAACATATATGTCTAATATGTGTTAATGCACTGGGTTCAATCTTCACCACCACACACCCAAGACAGAAAAAGACACACACAATCCAAAATTCACTTTCCCTACAGTCCACGACATATCTGCATTTCTAGTGAAAAAGAGGCAAGAGAACATGTCAGTTGAGAGGAAAAAATGGGATCGGAGGATGTGCCTTCAAAAACCATTGTTTTCGTGTACCTTGTATTGAGGGAAGCCTAGCTCGCCAATCCACTCTGCAACATTCTCTGCAGTCCACTTAAGGTGTTCAAATGGTGGGCTCACACTTTTGTTGACCTTGGTTTCATTCTCTGACCCCTGGGGTAAAACTACGACTTTCTTTTCAGTAATTGAATCTCTCAATTCTATGCAAGACTCTGAAGCAGGATAGGTTGGATGTACTTCATTGATTTCAGTCTGAAGCACTTTGAGGAGTTCGTCGTGAGGTTCATAATCTGTACCGCCTGATTCAACACTTTCTCTGGGAGAGCTTACCATAAACTCACTTTCAGTCTTAGCCTGGTTAGTTTCTTTTTCTGCCATCTTTTTGTGATATTCGGGAAATACTAGCTCATCCTTGCCTGCAGGATACTTAAGTTTGCTTGGTCCTGGCCTGTCGTCCTTGGGAAGTTCTGTAGCTGACTTTCCTGGTTTGGGTTCGTTGGATAACTCTAGCTCCTTGGTTGGTGCTGGTTGTGACTTCTCTTGCACTTCTGGTTTGGTCATCTGTGGTGGCCCTTGACCTGTTTTCTCAGTTGATTTTTGTAGTTTCTTCTTTGGCAAATCTGCATCCATCTGTTCTTGTAGCACTGGAGCCTTCTTCTTACTTGACTCTATTAATGTTCCCTTTGATTCTGACTTCTCACTTGATTTTCCCTGCTTTTCTTTTTGACCTGCTGGTTTCCTATCCTCTGATGTCTCTGGAACTTTCTCCTCAACTGACTTTTTCTGTGTCTCCCCCTGGACATCAGGTTCTATCTCTTCTGGGAGTCCCAGAGCAGCCACTTCCAGTGTCTCTGGAATCTTTTCCTCAAGAGAACTTTGTGCTTCCTTTGGAACTTCCGATGTTGCCCTTTCTGAGAGCTCTAGCCTTGCTTCATCAATTGGTTTTCTCGATTCTTCCACAGAAAACTCTCGCTTGAGTTTTTCCAGTAGCGCTGAAACTTTCTCTTCAATTGACTGTTTTGGTTTCTGGCCTGGGAATTTTGGCTTAATCTGCTCAGGCTGCTGCTCGGTGCCTATCTGCTCTATGGACTTGATTCGAATCTCTTCTGGAGGCTTAATATCTACTTCCTCGGTAGATTTTCTTAGCGTCTGGCCTGGAAACTCTGGCTTAGTCACCTCAGATGGCTCTGTACTTTTCTCTTCAGCTGACTCTTCTTGTGTCTTTGTAATTTCGGACTTGGTCATCTTTAATGGAGGTAGATCCTCCTCTTCAACCGATGTTCTTGGTTTTTCACTTGGAAAATCTACTGTGTTTTGCTCTGGACCTATTTCTTCATCTCCCTTACTACGAGACTGCTTTGGAACCTCCTGCCCAGTCTCTTCTGGTAACGTCAGTATTTTCTCACTGCTCGTAGGCTCTAGAGTCTTGGTTTCTGTTGGTAGTTGTGTGTCTGTTTCTGCAGGTGCTTCTGTGAATAGTAAATCTACTGAAACGTCTGGTGGCTGTAGGTTTGGCTCCTCATGTTTCTCGTCCACTGGTGCCTCCAAGTCCTCTCTTCCTGCTTCCCATGATGTCTCTAACTTCAACACTTGCGTTATCTCTGCTTCAGTTTGGCTAGGTAGGTCCATGTTGGTCTCCTTGGGAATTTCTTCTTCGGACGTCCTGGCCGACTCTTGCAGTACGTTTTCTGCATTCCCTGGCTTCCCCTCTTCAAAGTCATCTTCCTCAGTTTTAAATTTCTCTGGCTCTCGGTCGATCTCCGGGAGCATCTCAGGGGTTACCTCTACCACGGTGTCTGATTTGAAAGTATGCAATTTACGAGATCTTGGAGATTTAGTTCTTTTAGGCTCTTGAGTTTCATCTTGGTCAGAATCATAATCTACTGGGACTTCGGCCATTACGCAGTCAATTGACGCGCCCAAGGCCTCCTAGCAATTTCAATTTCCGACAGCGTCTCTATGGATACCACGATTTCCGGCGGTGTCTTCCTGACTCTTCCAGAGATTTTTGTCGAGCCTTACAAGAGTCGACCGTAAAAACCGATCAAAAGCACGTAGTAAACCACCCCTCCCCGTTCCCCCGGTCGTCCACGTCGCCAGCTTCCACTGGCCAGAGCTCCGGCAACTCCCCCCCCCTCTCCACGCCGCCTCGCCCGCTCCTTCCGGCCCCGGGCTCCGCTCGGCTCCGCTCGGCTCTTGGCTGCCGCTCTCGCTTTGCCTTCGGCTGTTTCCGGAGCCGCAAGCGCCTAGCTGCGGTGACGCTCCCCGCGCGGGCTGCAGATGTCGGACCTGCAGGCGGCTGAGGGGCCGGCCTTCTGGAGCCCCACTGCTCGTCGAGGGTCGGCTGGAGGCGTCGGGGACCGACAGGGAGTGGAGGGGAGCCAGGCGGCCGCTTCAGGTACGCAAAGGCCTGGGCTCTGGAAGGGTGGGTACCGCTGAGCTCGGGGCCGCGCACGTCGGGCGACCCGTATCCCTACCGCCCTGGGGACCACGGCTGCGCTCCAGGTCATTTTCTACTTCTTTTCGAAACGTCTTAGTTCCTGTCTCGCTTCCTTTCGTAGACCAGCCGGGTTGGCAGTCCGGCTCCTTCTGCCGCACCTCCTTGGCGTCCGTCTGCGTCTGTGTCCACCTCGGTTCGCACCGCGCTCACCTCCCGCCCCTGCCTTTGGCTCCGCGCGCGACCCCACCTCTGTCCTCCCCAGGCTAGCCTCTCCGCCGGCTCCCGCCGGCTTCTTCCTGGTTGCCCGCCTTCCTCTGTCGGAGCCCCACTTTGCTGCGCCTAGGCCCCCCGCGCCCAGCCGCGGTCCCCTGCATCCTTCAGACTAGGAGAGATGGAGTGCTGCCAGAATTGGGAGGTTTTGAAGGAGCATCGTAGTCGGAGCAAAGGCAGGAACTAGAGGCAGCAGTAGAAATTTTGGAGATCTCTCTCATTCTCCGAGACTCACCCTCCTGTTGTGCTAGTGTGTCCATTTCGATCCACACAAGTTCCTTCGTGTGAATTTACTTAAGTGTCTAAAGACTAAAGGGACAGCATACCACGCTGTCACCTTTCAGCCTTGTTGATCATCACAGGGGCGTGCCACTAAAAGGATACTATAGAGGGGGAGCGATCTGGTCCCTTTAAGTAGCAAGTAACTGGTTTTTGAGCTCTGAAAGTGACAGAGGCACCTCCGTGGATCCTGGGTGCTTGGCTGGAGTGTGGTATCTCTGTTTTAATGACCTTGGACAAGTGGTTTAACTTCTAAACGCGTCTGAGTTTCCTCTTTTCTAAGATGTGGGTACTAAAAGTACCCGTGTCTCACAGCATTGGTGGGAGGGTTGTATGAGCCCCTGTGACTGAAGTACTTGATCTGAAACCCAAGATGCCCGCTGTACAAGGCAGTTGTCTGGAATGAGGATAAAGTCTGTTTTTGCTTGGCCGAATTTCAGAGCTGCAGCAGAGGTATTCCTGAATGTCCTTTACAACATGTGTCCTTCATGCTTTTCTAAAATTTCCTATGCCGTGGTGTTGCTACACACACATTGGGGTTTTTTTTATATTATGGTACTATATTTGATATTTTGGTAATAAAAAATTCTAATCAGGGTGGACTGTAGCTCAGTGATGGAGTTCGTATGTGAGGCGCTGGGTTTGGCCCTAGCACCACAAAAAGAAAAAGAAAAAAATTCTAAGCATACTTTCTGAAAGATGATAAAGGCTACACAAATAAGCCCTTATATAGAGTTATGAGGTATATGTCTCATAAACCCCTGTCCCCTATATATGCCAGTATTCATAAATTACATATACTTTAACTTTTATTTCCTCATGAGTTTGTCGTGAACATACTCAAGTGTCTTTTTTTTTTTAATCAGACCTGTTTTCTAACATATTCCTGGAGTACTCTTAACACATGGTATTTAAAATGTTTGTTGGGCTGGGAGTTCGGCAACTACTGGCTGAATCTGTAGGTAAAGTTCTGATTGCAAGGGTTTGAGTGAACAACCAATAGTACCTGGGCTAGCCAAGGCTGCCCCTGGCTTAGTGGTGAAGCTCTGATACCGCGGGAGACATTCGGCAATATCTGGGAATGATTTTGGTTGTTGGAGCGGGAGGCAATGATCACTGACAATTATAACAAGCCTTCCGTGCTGCTAAAATGTCTGTGAAGGTCTGCTTAAGGTATCAGAAACGCTGCTTTTGAGAGAAACTCAGGTCTGGATTTCAGCTGTGTCTCCAGAGCTCAGTGGGGGTGCGGTTTGAACCAGAGTTTTTTAGGCTTGGGAGTAAAAACCTTAAAACTGCTCAAAACTGGGAGTTTGCTCCCACATTCCAGTAGAAAATGAGCCGAGTTAGTAGAGATCATAAGAAAGAATGAGGGGGAAGCTGCTTTTGTCACCTGCTCTTAGAAAACAGCAGGGAAAATGAACAGCTACTCATTTGAGTATTTCAATGTACCTTATTCCTTCAGGAGTTCGTCAGCATCCAGAATAACAAGTACTTGGTTTGTTTTTTTCCTCTTCTCTTCTCTTCTCTTCTCTTCTCTTCTCTTCTCTTCTCTTCTCTTCTCTTCTCCTCTCCTCTCCCCTCCCCTCCCCTCCCCTTCCCTCTCCCCTCTCCCCTCTCCCCTCTCCCCCCCCCCCCCTCTCTTTCTTTCTTTCCATGTAGTGTTTGTACTAGTTGTTGAGATTTTGGTAAAAAGAAGGGTTTGTATAAGTAAAAGTCTCTGGTGGTTGTGATGTTCTTAGTGTCTTAGGGACTGTGGTTGTTTTTAATACTTTTTTTTTTTTTAAATTCCGGGGGGCACCTGAGCTCTTCAATTCCCCAGAGGAGAGAGAAATCATTCCTTGTGTCTTGAAACTCTCCGAGGAATACGTATTACATCACTTAAAGGCAGGCCATTTTTTAAATCTGCAGAGCTCTGGGGAAAATCAAGGGCAGTGTTTATTATAGTCTCACCAGGAACTTTGTTTGATGTAGATGACCAAGCGTTTGTTGTTGAGCACTGGACATGGTCAGGTGAACTTGCTCTGGTTCTAATGTAGGATGAAGAGCGGCACTGGGTATGTTGTCCCTCTGTTTTGCTGTCTTGTTTTCGGTTAAGTTCATGAGGATTTGAGATTCGGTAACTCCCTGCGGGATGGTTCAGAGTGGTGGAAGTTTATGCTCAAAATACCTTTTTGTCTTTATTTTTTAATTTCCTATTCCAGTTTTTATATTAGCAGGCTAATATTTTGCTTACCTGTGGCTTTTAAAAGAACACTTGTGTTTTTACAATGTTGATAGTTGGTTATCATGTCATGCTTTAGTTTATGTGTATAATACATGTGTGTTATGTGAAGGATCGCTTAAGTGCCGAAGAGAAATTGGGCTGTCTGGTCACTGGAATTGACTGAAACTGAGTTAGCGTGCTTTTCTTTAAGCCTCTCAAATCTAACCGCATCACCTGCTTTTGGGTCTTCTGCTCTGGGAAAAAAAAAAACCGAGATAATTATTTCTGCAGCTGTGTAGTGAAGGGGCCGTCTTATGAGTTCTAAAGAAACCTAGACTTACTATTCACCTGCTTTGGGGAAAACCTGCTTTTTGGCTTACTTGTAAAGAAAACACCACCAGCCTGGTCTACAAGAGCTAGTTCCAGGACAGGCTCCAAAACCACAGAGAAACCCTGTCTCGAAAAACCACAAAAAAAAAAAAAAAACACCAAAACGCACAGTAAGCTCAAATCTGCAGCTTGATCAGAACGCCTGAGCCACGCTCAGTAACCTAAAAAGAAAATCGTATTTTGAAAGTGGTCAGGAGCCATATGTGGTGGCGCACACCTTTAATGCTAAACGCTCAGGAGACAGGGGCGGCAGGTGGACCTCTGAGTTCGAGGCCAGCCTGACCTATAAAGTGAATTCCAGGACAGCCAGGGCTCAAAAAAAACCAAAAACCAAACCAAACCAAGAAAGAGAACGAAAGGAAAGGGAAGGGAAGGGGAGGGGAGGGGAGGGAAAAAGTAGGGAAAAAGAAAAAGGAAAAGGAGAGGAAAGGAAGAAAGAAAAAGAAAGAGTGGTTAAGTTATTTGAAGAAGGCTTCTGTTTAGTGCTTTACTTTACAGTCGAGACCATCAGTTATGAGTTGTTACTCTGCATCTTCCAGTTCTCCTCCACACATTGTCTCCAAGATTTTGGCCAGTTAGGAACCGTGACAATAACCTTGTCACATTGGAGAATACCGTATTTCACTATTACTAGGTTGCTATTTAAAATTTTTATTTCAGTTTTAATGTTATACATGATTTTACTCGCTTGACAGGGTAAACTTTTATGATCATACTAAGATAAACAAATATATATTCATTAAAAGAAAAAACTTCTTTCCCTGCTGTCATCTGATTTTAAAACCTGTCCTGTTTTCTTTAGAAATGCATGGAGAATTAGCCTATATTTGACTGGCCAATTAAAGTCTGAACTGCTGGAAAATTGGCTTTTCCTTTTTCATCGTCTAGATTTCAGAAACCTAAAAGGATATGTTTAGACTTGAGTTTTCCTGTCTCTCAAACAACATTCCATCTTCCTACACTCTATTCTTCTGGAAATAAACTTATGTTTTTCTTTCCTCTTTTTACTTCCTGCTCATCTGAATCCAGTTGGAAGCTGTTTTACCAGCAGTTCTTGCATAATTTAGGGCATTCCTTTTTTTTTTCTTTTAAACATTGCCTGGCCCATTA
Source organism: Microtus oregoni (assembly GCF_018167655.1). NCBI lineage: Eukaryota > Metazoa > Chordata > Mammalia > Rodentia > Cricetidae > Microtus > Microtus oregoni. The sequence continues at coordinate 10,331,123 of NW_024543068.1, forward strand.
GTTTTAGCCTCTTAACCCATTTTTAATAATCTATGTAGCACCATGAGGTGCACTTACCAGGAAAGATCTTAACCTGCATCTGTCTGGAGTGGGAGAACCATGGCAACTCCCTGACTCAGCTTCTTTCTCCCAGCATTCTGTTCTGTAATAGGACATAAAATTAGGTAGGCGGAGTAAACATTCCTTTTTTTTTTTTTTTGAGACAGGGTTTCTCTGTAGTTTTGTAGTTTTGGAGCTTGTCCTGGAACTAGCTCTTGTAGACCAGGCTGGCCTCGAACTCCCAGAGAACCGCCTGCCTCTGCCTCCCGAGTGCTGGGATTAAAGGTGTGCGCCACCACTGCCCGGCTAGGGCATTCCTTTAAACTTAAAAAATACCTTTTCATTTTCTTTTCCTGCCATTCATCAAGCTGCTTGAAAAAAGATGCCATGAGAAGTGATTCTTAATATATGAACCGTGCACAGGCTGACTTATCAAGAGAAATGGAAATGACTCACTGCGTTGGTGCAGGTGCACAAAAACACACTGATGCTTCCTCTGCAGGAGTGGTGCTCAGCCTTCCTAATGCTGCAACCCTTTAATATAGTTCCTCATGTTGTGGGACCCCCCAGCCGTAAATTACTTGTTGCTACTTCGTAATTATGATTTTGCTACTACTATGAATCATAATGTAAATATCCAATATGCATATAATGTAAATATATAATTTATTAATTATATTATATTTCTATATAGTATATAATGTAATGTGATATAATATAACATTACATTGCATATCATTATATCATATTATATAAAATAATAATATAATATGATATACAATTATATAATATATAATAATATAAATATCTGATATGCAGACTATCTGATATGCAATCCTTGTGAAAGGATCATTCAACCCCCAAAGGGGTCGCGACCCACAGGTTGAGAAGCACTACTTCACTAAGGTCCAACAGAATTGGAACATATTTTCCATTGACCCATTTCTTCACGCAGACTATTCTACACGTTTATTCCTGTTTAAGAATGTGGACACAAGGTTATTACAGCATTTTTGGAGTGATAAAAGACTTGGAAAAAAGATTTTATCCATAGAGAACTCGTAAATCAATGACTTGTTTTTTATCAAATGGAGTATTTGCTATAGAGAAGAATGAGAAAGATGTTTGTGTACCGCTGGGGAAAGTATCTGAGATGTATCTGGAAAGAATAAGATGTGCAGAATAGTGTGTCTGATGTCCTGGTGTATGTAGGAAATGTGAGATTCATGTGCGTATGTATGCTGTATCCTTCACAGTACTCACACAAACATACACATAACCTTTACATGCACAAAACCTCTCTGGAAGACTACCGAAAACCCAGTAGCATCAAGTCCCTCTGGAGATGGGGGCTAACATAGAAGGAAGCTTTCATGGTATACTTTTACCACTTTTGGATTTTGAATAACAACAATATATCACCTATTCAGAAAAAAATCATATACAAACATGTTTTTTTAAATATTTATTTATTATGGATACAAAATTCTGTTTGCATATACGCCTGCTAGAAGAGGACACCAGATCTCATTACAGATGGTTGTGAGCCACCATGTGGTTGCTGGGAATCGAACTCAGGTCTTTTGGAAGAGCATGCAATGCTCTTAACTGCTGAGCCATCTCTCCAGCCCCTACAAACATGTTAGACGATTCTTCACTGTGTTTCTTTTCTAAAATTGGAATCTTTTTGAGTCTTTTTTTTTCCCCCCTCGAGACAGGTTTCTCTGTAGCTTTTGAGCCTGTGCTGGAACTAGCTCTTGTAGTCCAGACTGTCCTCAAACTCACAGAGATCCACCTGCCTCTGCCTCTTGGGTGCTGGGATTAAAGGCATGCGCCACCCCCACCTGGCAAACCAAGTGCTTTTAGGTTTTTCAAGACAGGGCTTTTCTGTAGCTTTGGAGCTTGTCCTGGAACTCGTTCTTGTAGACCAAGCTGGCTTTGAACTCACAGAGATCTGCCTGCCTCTGTCTCCCAGTGCTGGGATTATAGGCATGTGCCATCACCACCTGGCCCTAAAATTGGGAGTCTTTCTGCATATCAGGGACAGATATTTTTTTAAAAGTCTTTTTTTATGAAGTAGAGGTTATCAATATCTTTATGTATTAACTTTGTTATAGTTTACATTTTATTGTTTTAAACCAATTCGTTGTTAATTTAAAAATATATTAGTTTTTTTTTTCAAGATAGGATCTCGCTATGTAGCTCTGACTGCCCTAGAACTCATTATGTAGACCAGGCTGGACTGGAGCACCACCTGCTTCTGCCTCCTGATTGCTGGGATTAAAAGCATGTGCCACCATGCCCAGCTAGGATTTTTTTTAAAAATAAAAAGACCAGTTATCTACTTTCATAATGTACCATTGCCAACAAAATCATCTCATTAGTAATTATTTTGGTAGTACACCTAATGATTTCATTAATTTAATATTATTTTATTTTGGGATAATCTCACTCTGTAGCTTTGGCTGTTCTGGACAGGCCTCAGATTCACTGAGATCTGCTTGCCTCTGTCTCCCAAGTGCTGGGATTAAAGGTGTGCACCACCACTGCCTGACTTATTTTTGTTTTTAATTATGTGTGGGGGATGCCCTGGAACTGGAGTTACAGGCAGTTTCGAGCCCCTTACCCCAACCTGGGAACCCAGACCTTCTGTAAGAGCAATCTGCTCTCTTAACTGCTGAACTCCTCTCTCTAGCTCCTTACTTTTTCATAATTTTTATTTATTTATTATTGTTTTTAAATGTGTCATGTGAATGCCTGCATGCATGTCTGTGCACCACGTGTGTACCCACAGCCCCCGGAACTGGAGTCAGATGGTTGTGAGCCACTGTGTGGATCCTAGGAAGAGCAGCACGTGCTCCCAGCTGCCGAGCCACCTCTCCAGCTCCATGTGCTTTTACTAACGATTTTTGTTAATTCTAGGATGTTTTACTCATATTTGCTCTTCAGTCTTTCTTATTGCTCTTCCCCCTCTCTTGCTGCTCCTTCTCCATTCTGTTCACACGCACCTACGTGTGTGTGTGTGTGTGTGTGTGTGTGTGTGTGTACAGACACAGAGGCCATAGATGAGAGAAAGTGTGACATTTTGCCTTTCTTACCCCTCACTACTCTCTTTACCCTCCCCCTTCCGTAGACTCCTTCCTCTTCCCACATAGTTCCTCTTTCATGTCATGTGTATTTGTATACCCATGCGCATGTGAACACCGTGCACATACAAAACAGCCCAAGCCTGCCAGGTGCATTGCTGGGCTGTCGCCTGTCAGTTGCGTTTGTAGACTTTGGTCTTTCCTGCCGTGTTTGTGGTGTAGTGCCTGCTGTCTGTGATAGCTCACTTCACTTGCACTGCACTTCCCTGGGGCATGGGGGCCTCTGCTGGTTACTTCAGCTGGTGGAACAGTTGGGTTCTGTCACCCTCCCAAGAATCCCCACTTGATGTCCCCTGGGGTGACTCATGTTCCAGGCGGGACTTCCTCCTGCAGAAGCACACACAGTATGGAGATCTTTGTAAGAGGACTGGTCTCCCTACATTTCAGACCCACTAAGCTTTGATACCATGCTGGAGAGATGTGGTTGTCAGTTTCTCACAGTCCACCGGAGCCCCAGAATTCTTATCTGGGGCTCATAGCAAATGTTTGGCATCAGAGTCTGGCACCCCCACCCCAAAATTCAGACGGAAGGTTATCCAACTCCAAAATCATTTTCAGATGATGAGGTTAGCCCGTAGCTGTTGCCTTCATCCTCCGCCCCCAAATCTTAACTGTGTAGTTGGTTGGAGCCTCCTGCTGCTTGTTCTTTTTCATCCTGTAAGCATCTAGCCCTCCTCCCTGCTCTCCAGGACCCCCTCCCTTAGTAGTCACTTAGTCTAGAGCTGTGTCTTTCTGACTGGTTATTGTTCCCTGTATCCTCAGGGTAGCCGGGATTAAATAATAGGTTCCTCTCTGATCATACTCAGCAATAGCGCACAGAGGCACAGTAAGTGACAAGAGGAAGTCCTTTCTCCTAGTGACCCATCTCACCAGAGCAGTCGCTGGGTCCCAACCGCAGTTGGGTTTGAGGCTTGTGAGAACTGTAGGCTGCTTCTGTGGGTGAGGTGCCTGCCTTCACCAGGACTTCATCTTTTGGATGAGGCTTTGCTTCCCTTCCCCCAAACTCTAGTTGTGAGACCTGAGCTGTGCGCACCTTACTAATTTTATTTATTTTTGCTGATTTTCTGCACTTTTCAGTGGTCCTGTTATTTTCTTTGTGGGCTAGAGTTGCCCCTATGAGGTTTCAAAAAGAAAAGAAAACAACAAAACCCAAAACACATACCTCCCCAAATCAAAGCCCTCCCTCTAGGCCTACCTCTTCAGAGTCCACTCATTTTTCAGTGTCTTCACCCTGGGGCATAAGTTCCTTATGCTTGAACCTTTACACAGACAAAAACCATATTCAAACCATAGCAGTTACCATAGAGTGACTAGCTCAGTCATCTGTACAAAACCTTCTGTATTCCAGGACAGGAACCAAAAGCTACGGAGAAACCCTGTCTCGAAAAATCAAAAAAAAAAAATAATAAAACAAAACAAAACAAAAAAAACCCTCCTGTAGATCATATGTGTTATTGAGAGAAAATAAAGGGTTTCTAAATACCTAAAAGACTTAGCTGTCTTGTGAGTCTGAGGCCAGCCTGGGTGGGTGAGTTAGTCTCTCCTGCTCGCTCATACATGAGTGAGTGAGTGGAAGCATGCTTCGTGTCTGTAGTAAGATTATAGAGATAAAGTTTATTCCCAGGCTGACTCCATATAAAATGCAGTGTCAGGAGTAAACCCAGAGGAGTTTTGGCGTTTTCTCTTTTTTTTGGGGGGGGGGGGTTCTAGAGTGTATATACAAATGACAGGCTGAAAAGGCTCTAAAATACGTCAAGCATAGGAAGGCTTGCTTCGCAGATCGGCTGGGTCCTAAGCAGTATTAAAAAGCTTCCCTTGTTTTACCGTGCTCCACTTTATTATACTTCACAGATAGCGGCATGGTTTACAAATTGAAATCTTGACCATCCTGTACTGCACAGATATGTTCAACAAGTATGTTTTTCTACTAGCGTGTTCTTACTTATTATTGTGGTTCTATTCTGGTAATTCCCACAATATTTCAAGCATTCATTGTTATGTATATTAGTGGTGATCTGTGTTCAGTGGTCTTGATGTTAATATGGAACTTGTTTTGGGGGCACCACAAATGGCTCTCATGTAATTTGGCAGCCTTATAAATAGAGGTCATAAATAAACCCAGGAGTGGTTGATACCTGCAAGTGGCTTAGAAAACAACAATTATCAATCTTTTCAAGAACAATAAAGATAATCAGATGAGGACAAGATGCACTGGATGCCTTTAAGTTTAAATTCCGAATGCAATTTTGTATGTAGGGGTTTTTGTTAGGTTTCTTGTTGCAAGCAACAGAGGCTAATTCTAATTGCCTTAAGCAGCAAGAAGATTTATTAGAGGGGTAAGGAGGACTCACCAAACCACTGTAAGGCGAGAGTGAGACTCCAGACTTCACATAGGAACAGTGTGCGTGCTCTAGCCCTGCGAGAACTCAGCTCGTATGCCAGTCCTGTTTCAGGTCCCAGGCAGGGACATTAGGTTATGTGCCTGTCCCCTGACTTTCTGGGGCTGGGAATTGAAGGTCTTTCATTTAATTCTTCACTGAGGATGAAACAGCAGGGAGATGGCTGGGTGTTTAGAAGCCAAAAAGTTGGCAAATGACGGCTGCACCTGCCATCCTGAGGGAGCTGCAGATACAGCTCATGTCATCCCTGAGGGTCGCTAAGGGTCAGAAGTAGACATGCCTACAAGCTATTCTACAAGAGAAGACGGTGGACTTCAGATCTATGCCGTTAAACTAGATCTAAATTCCCAAGGCTCTAGGATCTGTCTCAGGTAGTTTCTTAGCCCCTAGGGAAGAAAATAAAAGGTGTTAGAAGCCAGCATCAGTGCACCAAAATTTGGCTACCTAGTTATTGTACAATTGTGTCCTCTCTAGTCTGTCTCAGCTTCTCTTACTCATTGGATCCTCTGTCCTCTGTGGACTATTTCTGAAGTTTTCTGTCTGATCAGATGGCTGCCACAAAATTGTACACAAACATACAAAGTTGACCACTTCTTAGGAATTCAGGGAGAATTGCTCTAAATTAATGAAATCTGTTTTCTCAAGGTTTTTTGAGGGATAGGTGGGTGGGGGTTGAATCTGGGGTCTGGTATATGCCAGGCAAATGCTCTGCCGCTGAGGGGGGCGGGGGGGGGGGAGAGAGAGAGAGAGAGAGAGAGAGAGAGAGAGAGCACGCGCTTGCAATGCTTTGTCTCTCTTAGTTTCCTTTGCCTGCAGCATCCTTTCCATCTGACTGGGCTGGGTCCTACTTACTCATTAAGACAGTGTAATTATCCTCTCTTTCAGGAAGCCTTTGATGCCTGTCCACTTGTTAAGCATTTCTGTGGTAGTTCAGTTAATAATTCTAACAGTATCGCGTATTTACAATGACCTGCTTTCCAGTTTACTTTCTCCTGTAGACCGAGTCTTTGAAGGTACACATTTACCTCTGTGTTCACAGCATCTAAACACAGTACCTGGCATGTAGCATGCAGGGGTCTGTTTGTCGAGGTAGTCATTGACTCAGAGCTTTTGTTAATTTTTTGATGTGACTCCTGGGTATTACACAAACCGATTGGCAGCGTGATAACTGAAGGACAGCCTCCATGCTCTGTTTTAAGTGGGTGAAAGCTCAGGTCTAGGGAGATCACTTGGGAAAGTCCTTGCTGAGTTCAGGTCTCTAATAACATGTAAAAAGCCGGGAATGCAACTGTAATCCTAGTGCTGAGGAAACAGAGGCAGGAGGATCCCCGGGGTTTGCCGCCCAGCCAGTCGAGCTGGTTGTTGAACTCCAGTAAGAGCCTATCTCGGCAGGTAAGGTAGGAGCCAGAGAGTCGGCTCAGGGGTAAATCACTCGCTCCATAAGCTGATGACTGAATCCCCAGAACTCACGTAAAGAGCTGCACATGGCTACACTTCTGATATCCCAACACTTCTCTGGTGGCAGAGATAGGAGAATGCGCAGTACAGCAGCAAGAGAGAACCTACCTCAGAACAAGGTGAGGGCAAGAACTGACTTCCGACTGATTTCCTCTGAACTCCACATTGTGTGCTCACACGTCTCTCTCACACACATGTGTATACACAGACACGCACACATAAATTAAAAACTACATATATGGATCGAGGTCTGAGGGTGGGGGTGGACAGCTTTATTCCAGCTCTCTGTGGAGGCAGAGGCAGGCAGACCTCTGTGAATTCAAGGTCAGCTTGGTTTACATAGCAAGCTCCAGGACAGCCAGTGACGCTTCCTGAGACCCTATCTCAAATCAAATCAAATAAAAAGGTGGAGTGATTGGGGAAGAAATGTAAGGTTGACTTCTGTCCTCCACACACACACACACACACATGTCCCTGCACACATGTCAACACCTGCACACATAATGCACATATACACAAAAGGTTAATACTGAGCGAAAAATCTAATGGTGTGCTTGGTATGAGCCTGTTTTTTTAAAGAAAAAAGGGAAATTATTTTATGTGCATTAAGATTTTTGTTTGTTTTTGTCTTAGGTAGGGTTTCTGTTGCTGTGAAGAGACACCATGACCACAGAAATTCTTAAAAAGGAAAACATTTAATTGGGTGGCTTCCATTTTCAGAGGTTTAGTTCATTGTCACCATGGCGGGACATGGAGGCGTGCAGGCAGACATGGTTCTGGAGAAGGACTGAGAGTCCCCCATCTTAATCTGCAGTCAGTAGGAAGTGAACTGAACTAGGTGTAGCTCACAGCCCTCTCATGGTGACACACTTCCTCCAACCAGGCCACACCTCCTAATAGTGCCACTCCCTATGAGGTTATGGGGGCCAGTCACATTTAAACTACCACAATTTTTTTTGTTTGTTTTTCTGTGTAGCCCTGGCTGTCCTGGAACTCACTCTGTGGACCAATCTGGCTGCTTTTGCCTCCTGAGTGCTGGATGTAAAGGCATGCGCCACCGCCATCCAGTTAAGGGTCTGTTTTGATGACATAAATTATTAAAAAAATTTAGTAAAAACGATAGTGTGTCGTCATGCTCTGCCTAACAGATTGGTAAAGATTGTGTGCACATTGTGATATGGAAAACCGTCACATTTATGTAATGCTAGCAGAAGTGAAACTTGGAGAGAAATTGGGTAGTGGGTATGACAGTCTTGATGGCAGACCCTGTAACAAGGAATCTCATTTCTGGGGGTTTCTTATAAGAAAGCAAAATCAAAGATATATAGATATGCATATATATGTGTGTTCTAACTTAATCAGAATAAACAAAAATTAAAAGTAATGTATTGTTTTAGCAACTTGTCTTGATGCTATGATAAAATACCCTGACCCTGACAAAAGCAACTTAGAGAAAGGGTTTAGTTTTGCTCACAGTTCAAGGATATGCTCCGTCATGGGGAGTTTCTTAGTTATTTTTCTATTGCTGTGAAGAGACACCATGATCAAGGCAACTTATAAAGGAAACATTTAGTCTGGGGCTTACATACAGTTTCTAAGGGTGAGTCCATGACTGTCATGCTGCAGGTGTGGCATCAGGCATGACCCTGGAGTAGTGGCTGAGTGTAGCGGGAATTCTTTTCTCTGTCCTGTCTGGTCCACTGGATGGTCTCTCTGCCACCTGCTGGTTCCCGCAGCCGCTTAGTGTTAATTATAAGTTTGGTGGATGGCTCAGGCTTCTTCCTGACTAGCTCTACACATAAATTAGCCCATTTCTTATAATCTATTTATCTTCATGTGCCCTGTGTAATTACTGGTAATGCTATGGCATCTTACTCCCCTGGTGGCTGCTGGTGTCTCTTCGACTCTGCCTTCTTTCTCCCCGTCTCTCTGCTTGGATTTCCCACCTAGGTATATTCTGCCCTGCCATAGGCCAAAGCAGCTTCTTTATTATCCAATGGTAATAAAACATATTCACAGCATACAGAGGGGTATCCCACATTAGCTGAGAGTTTACATCTGACCCATAAGCCAGACACAGAGATAGAGAGGGGTATGTGTAGATAACTGGGAATGACATGTATTTTTTGAAACATAAAAGCCCACCCCCAGTGGCACACCTCCTCCAACAAGGCCACACCTCCTAACCTTTCCCAAACAGTTCCATCAGCTAGGGACCAAACATTCAAGCACCCTGCTCCATGGGCCATTCTCATTCAGACCACCCTGGTGGCTGGAGCTTGAGGTGCCAGTCACGTGGTCCAGTTGCATCCAGGTAGGAAGTAGGATGGGGTGCTCAGCTGGCTCCCTCCTTCTTATGCAGTCTGTGACTCAAGCCCAGGGGATGGTGCCGCCTATTTTTAGAGTAGGTCTTCTCACTCCAGTTAACACAGTCAAGATGGTTCTTCCCAGGCAAGCCCAGAGATCAACCTGACCTAGGTAATTCCTCATTGGCATGTACAGAGGCTTGTCTCTGGAGTGCTTCTAGCTTGCTTTTATCTGATACAAATGTATCAACTTACCAAGTTGACAATAGGCATTAACTCTCACGGATACCTGTTGTAATAGGAGCAGCGGGGCTGTGTCCTGCCACCCACATGGCTAGCTTATGCCCTGAAATAATTACATGGAAACTGTATTCTTTTAAACACTGTCTGGCCCATTAGTTCCAGTTTCTTACTGGCTAGCTCTTACATATCAATCTAACCCATTTCTAATAATCTGTGTAGCTCCACGAGCTGGCTTACCAGGAAAGATCTTACCCTGCGTCTGTCTGGAGTGGGAGAATCATGGCGACTCCTCAACTCAGCTTCTTTCTCCCAGCATTCTGTTCTGTTTACTCCGCCTACCTAATTTTATGTCCTATTAAAGGGCCAAGGCAGTCTCTTTATTTAACCAATGAAATTAACACAAAACAGAAGACTCTCCCACATCATTTCCCCTTTTTCTGTTTAAACAAAAAAGAAAGGCTTTCACTTTAACATAGTAAGATTACATATAACAAAACAGATATTAAGCAAGAATTACAGTTACAGTATTTATATCTATTTTATCTTTTATCATAACTAAGGAAAACTATAACTATAACTAACCATTCTTCAACTCCATCAAAGACTCCAGAAGGATATAATATTACCTAAGCAAACAAGAAATCCAAAGCTCTAGAAATGACAGAGACATCTTGCTGCCTGTACAGTCACCCAAAGTTCCTCTGTACCATTGAGGCATCCATCTTCAGCCTACAGGCCCATAGTATCCAGCAGACATTTCCATGAAGCAGGAAATTTCAAAGACAGTTCAGTTACTTTCTGCTGTGTCCTACAGAATGTCTCGTGAATTCTTTTATGAAGCAGGAACTCCGAAAGACCGTCTCACCTTTAGGCGGGTTCTTTGTGTCCAGTTTATGCATCAGTCCAGGCAAGAGCAGTTTCTTGCCCAAATGGCTATCAAACTCCATAAGGAGCCTCTTCGATGCCCATCTTCCTCTTGAAGTAGATTGGTGCTGCCAAGAGCAGACGTGTCTCATTGTCATGAAAAGCCCTAAGTTATTAAAAATTTAAAATGCCATATTCGGCAGTCTTTGAAAGATATGAAGAATGTCTATCTAACTGAAATATATCTCTATATATCTAGAAAATCTAACTAACATGACTACAAGCTTGACTATTATTGATGATTATCCATTAACAACCTATATACATTACATTTTTACATGAACTACACAATCACAATACCTTAATCAAGATCAGAAATACATATACATATAACAAAATTGACCTTAAAATCCATACCAATGCAAATTATTCATACCTATATCATTTCCCCCTTTAAATGTAAAAGAACATTTATAAACAATATTTTGGGAACATGGGTGCAGTTTTTTCTCTCCAAACTGCTTCCTGCTGAATGGGGGCGCTGTTAATCAGATCATTTAGGGTGTAACCTGTGTGCCAGGTTTATCTCAGTTGGCAGTTAAGTGAAGTAATTTTTTGAGGGTGTTCACAGCAACTTTTCGGAAGGTCGTGGTCTATCATACCATATCGGGATAGAATCAATCCACAGGGTCTGGTCCTCTGAAAACAAAAGAAGACCTGCTCCAAAGCATCATATCCTTAGACCCAAATTTTGAAATCGTAATACCCTTATATCCATTCTGGTTTAGCTTGGCAGCCCATGTAATGAAATGTCTCTCTGTACTTAGCTCCTTCACAGTCAAAAGTTTTAAAGAAAACACAATGTACATAATCCAGACTCTCTGTGAATTTTCCATTTTTACGTGGCTTATTTTTCTTTATTTCTTTTAATTTATAACTATCTGTACTCTGTCTCTTTAAAGACTTTACCCTTTTTTTTATGGCCATTAACTTTATTCTATTTTTTTCTCTCTCTCAAGCCTACGTACACTCATCCAACATTTGATCTTTTATGTCTGAATCTGTCCTATTGTGAATCTGTAATTTTTTTACTATTCAGGAGCATTTCTTAAAATGTTAAGCACTTCTTAAAAACTTAAGTTGCACCATGTAGAGGCAATACGGTACCACCTGTTTACTGCCAAGTCTAAACCTTAACTGCACTGTTATTATGGTAATTACGGCAGTTCCTGCCTGAGGTCAGCACAGTTCAGCAAGGAGCAGCCGCTCCTGCCTCAGATCCATTTGGTGCCCCTGAGCTGAGCACAGTTCCAGGCACACAGCAAGTCCACATTGGCACCGCAGTCAGCAGTTTAACTCTGAGACTGACCGTGCAGCACAGAAACTCTTTTCGTCCAAGTTACAGCCAAATCTGACACGCAGAGCACTGCGCAGTCTGAAAACACGTCTGTATGGCGGCAGGAATCCTCCATGCTCTTCCACCTGCCTAAGCCTGATTCTGCAGTCTGCCCAGGTGCAGGCAGGGAGCGCTGAGCCATCAGCATGATCTCAGAGCACTCTCCTCTGATCCCAAGCGGGAACACAAACATCACATCCAGGCCCATAAAAGCCTTTGAAATGCTATAAAGCCAGAGTTTGCACTGGCGGCACAGTCCTAGGAAGCCGCACTTTAAAATGGCACAGCTTTTTTTCTGCTGCTGTTGCCGAATCAGGAAATCTCTCTACAGCACGCCACCAACAAACAGCAAAAATCTGTGTTAAACTCTCTCTCCCTCATTTTTTAAGCCTTCTCAGGTTTTTTAAGTGGATTTAGTCCATCACGTCGGGTGCCACTCTGTTGTAATAGGAGCAGCGGGGCTGTGTCCCGCCACCCACATGGCTAGCTTATGCCCCGAAATAATTACATGGAAACTGTATTCTTTTTTTTTTTTTTTTTTTTTTTTTTTTTGGTTTTTCGAGACAGGGTTTCTCTGTGGTTTTGGAGCCTGTCCTGGAACTAGCTCTTGTATACCAGGCTGGTCTCGAACTCACAGAGATCCACCTGCCTCTGCCTCCCGAGTGCTGGGATTAAAGGCGTGCGCCACCACCGCCCGGCTGAAACTGTATTCTTTTAAACGCTGTCTGGCCCATTAGTTCCAGTTTCTTACTGGCTAGCTCTTACATATCAATCTAACCCATTTCTAATAATCTGTGTAGCTCCACGAGCTGGCTTACCAGGAAAGATCTTACCCTGCATCTGTCTGGAGTGGGAGAATCATGGCGACTCCTCAACTCAGCTTCTTTCTCCCAGCATTCTGTTCTGTTTACTCCGCCTACCTAATTTTATGTCCTATTAAAGGGCCAAGGCAGTCTCTTTATTTAACCAATGAAATTAACACAAAACAGAAGACTCTCCCCCATCAGATACCAAGTTGGGCGTGGTGGTAAACGTGTAGTTCCAGCAATTCAGGAAGCCAGGGTGAAATGAATACTTGAGTCCAGAAGCTCAAACCTGGGCAACATAGTGAGATCCTGTCTCAGAGAAAGAAAAATAAGGCAACATTTGTCACAAGTTGAATTTTGTCAATTTCATCAATGGCTTACATATTTCACTCTGATGTTGAATTGTGGGAAAACAGGCATTCACTTATTGCTGTTCTGAAAGCAGAATCATAGGCAGCCTCTGCCAAAGATGACAGCCTGGCAAAAAAATGTGAAATGCACATAAGGCGTTATAGCACACTTTGTAATATTTTAATGGAATAAAAACTGGAAGTAACACTGATTCCCATTATTAGGGATGAGAGCATGGTGTGCATGCCCATAATCAGCTATTTTATTTTAAAACACACGAAATAATATTAGGCTCTTGAACTACTGTTATTTGCTTTGTTTTTGTGGCTTTTTGAGACAGGGTCACCCTATGAAGCTTAAACTAGTCTCAAACTCCTGATTCTCCTGCCTCAGCCTTCTGAGTTAATATGTTCTTATGAATGGTTGACCCCTTTGTCATTAAATAATAGCTTTGGCTGTCTCTTGTGACACCTTTTGGCTTGATATGTATGTGCATATGTGTGTGTTTGATTGATTTTTAGTCTTATAGGGTCTTGTGGTTTTTTTTGAGACAAGGTCTTATTGTTGTGACCCAGGCTGGTGTTGAATTTACAGCAGTTCTCAGCCTCCCAAATGTTGGAATTACAGGGATGCTCCTCTGTGTCCAGCTTGAATCCGTTTTCTCTGATACAAGTGTAGCCGTCTGTGTTCTCTCGATTACCAGGTCTCACCCTTTTACCTTCAGCCTATGCAGTCCGTACATCTGAGGGGCAGCTCTTGTAAGCAGCATGCTGTGTATGGCTTCATTTTATCTTAATCCATTTTGTGCTGCTGTAACTAGACTGGATAATTTATACTCTTATTTTTGTCAACGTTCACATTTAATCTAGTTCAGGCTTATGAGGCAAGGACTCTACCGTTGAGTTGTATCCTCGCACCCCTCCCCCCAATGCTAGGGATTGAGTCTAGGGCCTCATTCACACTAGGCAAACATTCAGCCTTCCTCAGCCTGAGATTAAATACTTTATAGTGAACAAAGCTTTGTTTCTTGTAGTTGTAGAGCCTGGGAAATCCAGAGGCTGAAGGACAAAAGAACAGGTGATAACGAAGTTGGGAAAGCAGAACTAACTCATTCTCTGACCAGCAGTACGCTCCTGTGCTCATGAAGACATCCCATCCCTGAGCATCACAGAGTTGGGGAACAGGGCGGATATGACATGGATGGACAGACACAGATGGACTGACTGGTCAGTAGATCCTATCATGGAGAAGTAGAGACAGGGTCAAGGTTAATTCGTAAATATTGGCCCTTATCTTCACTTTTACATTGTTTGAGGCATACTTTGTTACATTGTATCTTATTTTAGGAAGTAGACTTAGAGCTTCAGTTTCTTTGAGTTTATGCAGAGGGTTAGAATAGGGAATATGTAAATACACTCAACTGTGTACAAGGAAAGTCTCAAGGAGTAAGCGAGAAAGAGTAAGCAGTAGAGAGCAATTGAGGAAGACAACTAATGTTAATTTAAGATGTCCACACACAGCCAGGTGGTGGTGGTGCACGCCTTTAATCCCAGCACTTGGGAGGCAGAGGCAGGTGGATCTCTGTGAGTTCGAGGCCAGCCTGATCTACAGAGAGTTTTAGGACAGGGTCCAAAGCTATAGAAAAACTTTATCTTGGGCTGGAGAGATGGCTCAGAGGTTAAGAGCATTGCCTGCTCTTCCAAAGGTCCTGAGTTCAATTCCCAGCAACCACATGGTGGCTCACAACCATCTGTAATGGTGTCTGGTGCCCTCTTCTGGCCTGCAGGCATACACACAGACAGAATATTGTATACATAACAAATAAATAAATATTTTAAAAAAAAAGAAAAACTTTATCTTGAAAAGCAAAAAAAAAAAAAGAAAGAAAAAAGAATGTTCAAACACATGCATGTGCTCACACAAGTAAATACAAATACATCCATGTGTGAACACCATACATACATACACATGAAAAAAAAATCAACTGTATTAGCATTCAGGAATTTATTACACTGATCTGCACTCAGGGACCTAGCAGGTCATCAGCAGCATTCAAGATGTAACATTGTAGCTACTACAGCCACTAAGTATGGCCATTCCCTATGCCCACGCTCTGTATTTCCCAACCTCTTGCCTTCTCTCTCTCAGAGGCGGCCACGCTCTGTATTTCCCAACCTCTTGCCTTCTCTCTCTCAGAGGCGGCCTCTGCACCCTCGCCCAATAAACCTCCCATGTGAGCCCAGTTGCATGGTGTGACTTTGTGGTACCCCTTGATTCCAACCCGCCAAGGTTGCCTTCTGCCATTAGACTATTACAATCTGATGGGTATCTCTATCTCTATCTATCTATCTTTCTATCTATCTATCTATCTATCTATCTATAATTTATATATAAAATAAATGTGTGTGCAGGTATTCCTAGAATGTGCTGACTTAGATTCTTGTGGGTCAGTTACCCAGTAGTGGTATATCTAGATCATATGGTAGTTCTGTTTTTAGTTAATTTATGTATGTATGTATACATGCATGCATATATTTATGTGTCTGTATATGTTTTTAATTAGTTTATGTATGTATGTATGTATTTATGTGTCTGTATATGCTCTCATGTATGTGAAGGGAGGCCAGAAGAGGGCAGTAGGTGTTCTCTATTATGCTTTGCCTATTCTTTTGAGTTAGGATCTCTCCCTGAACCTGGGGCTTTGATTTTCATGGCTAGGCTGGAAGCCAGCAAGCCCCAGCAACGCTCCTGTTTCTATCTTCCTTGGTGCCAGGGTTACAGATGTACATAGCATGCCTGGCTTGTTATATGGGAATCAAGGCCTAAACTCAGTGCTCCTGAGTTTGCAGCAACTGTTCTTAACCACTCAGCCCTTCTGTTCAGTTGTTTGAAGAAAGGCTCAGGCGGAGGCTCCACAGCGGCTTCACCAGCAATATATAAGCTTTTACCCCTCCTTATGATAGCAGTCCATCCTGGAAGAAATCAAATCTCACTGAAGTTTTAATTTACATTTTTCTGATGGCTAGGGGTGTTGAGCATTTTTCCTTTTTTTTTTTTTGTCTACTTATTGGCCATGTGTGTCTCGTTTTTGAGAACTATCTGTTCATTTGCCCATGTACTATCTAGATTATTTGTGTGTATGGGTTTAATTTATATATTCTTGACATTGACCCCCTCTTCGTAGACTGTCCCTTTACTCTGAGAATTGTTTCTTTGCTGTGTTGAAGCCTCTTAATTCCTTACAACTCCATGAGTTAATTCTTGCTATTATTTCCTGGACTGTTGGGGTTCTTCCAGAAAACTATTGCTATGACTGTATCTTGAACTGTTTTCCTGCACTTTCTCCAGTAATTTGAAAACTTTTAGTCTTATACTAAGATCTTTGAACTATTTCTAATTTATTTCTTAAAGTTTTTATTCTATGTGTATTAATGCCCATGTGTACATAAGTACACCTCATGTCTCCTTAGAAGCAAGGAGAAGACATTGAATGCCCTGGAACAGGAGTTAGAGGCATTTGTGACCTGCCATTTGGGTGTTGGGAGTCAAATCCAGCTGTTCTGGAAGAGCAGCCAGTGCTTTTAACCTCTGAACCATCTCTCCAGCCCTCTGAATTGATTTTTATATAGGATGAGATTTATGCAATGACTTTTTAATTTTGACAAGGTTTCAGGTAGCCCTAGGCTGGCCATAAACTCTATGTAGCTAAGGCTGGCCTTGAACTCCTGATCTTCCTGCCTCAACCTCCCAAGAACTGGACTATAGGTGTGTGTTAGTGTTTCCTCTCAAAGAATAAATTCTCTCCATGATTTTCTAGAGAAAGAAGATCTAGAAAACACCAAGGTCAGCTCTCCACTGGCTTCTGCCTCTGATCCAGAACCCTGGCCCTCACCCTACAGGTAGGGACATGCAGTTGCTTTGTCCTCTGAGAATAAAGTAGGTGGTGATTTTAAGGGGTGAAACAAGCTACAGTGTTTATGTGACTTGTCAGGTTAAACCATTGTATAACCTTTAGGCTGTCATTCTTTTTCTACATTATCTATGTTTATTTTTATCTTATGTATATGTGTGAGTGCCTTCATGTATGTGTGTGTACCATGTATATGTTTAGTGCCTGTAGGGGCCAGAAGAGGGACTCACATCCCCCAGAGCTGGAGTTGTAAGTAGTTGTGAGCCGCCTGACCTGGGGGCTGGCAACCAAACTGAGTTCCTAGGAAAGAACAGCAAATGCTCTTGGCTGCTGAGCCATCTCTGCAGCTCCTAGGCTGTCATTCCTTTTTGGTTTTTCGAGACAAGTTTTCTCCGAGTTACCCTGACTGTTCGGGAACTCACTCTGTAGACCAGGCTGGCCTCGAACTCACAGAGCTCCGTCTGTCTCTGCCTCTCGAGTGCTGGGATTAAAGGGATGCATCATCACCAACCCCTGTCAGAGTATGCACCTCATTTTTTTTGTTTTTGATTTTTTTGAGACAGTGTTTCTCTATGTAGCCTTTAGGCTGTCATTCATAATTTTCTTTTCTAATTCATCACTTTCACTGATACGTGTATGGTAGAAAGGAAGGTTATACTAAGTCTTAGCGTGATAGGAAGTGTCGGGGTTCGATGCTAGCCCAGACCCTCAATTATTTCTCTTGACCAGACCCCAACATAAACTATCTCTCTGGACCGGTGTAGAGGTGTGGGAATAAAGACACAACTCACATGGCTTTATAGGGAGGGAGATTCTCAGTGGTCTCTCATGAAGTCTTGAGTTCACATTCTGAAGAATTCCTCCGTTTTTATTCTCCAAACAGCTTTTATACCAAAACATAAACTGAGTGGGAAATACACCAGCATTCTGTCTCCTAGGTAACCAGGTGAATGGCTTTTTGTCACATCTGTATCTGCCTATCTGCTCTGTATGCTAGCTGTCTTATAGGCTTGAATTAGCATCTCTGTCAGGCATCATCTAAATTACAAAGAAAGGAGCAAAACAGTAGACTATGTGACCATCCTCAGATACTGACTATGGCTTACACCCTGGTGAGGATGGCAGCCAGAAAACATGTGTATAGCATGTTTCATCAGTGGTCTTCACCTGTGTAAACTGTATTATTCATGCAGACAGAGGCTACAGCGAGTGCAAAGCTCCCAAGCAGGAGTGTGCTTGAGGTACTGAGGTGTAGCCAGGATCCAAGCAGTCACTGAGTGATCTGGGCAAAGTGGAAATTGAGGGCATAAGGTCACAGTTCAGAGGGTCTGAGAGTTCACATTCAGGGTTGGTTTGAGGGGCCAGGCACACAGCGAGTGAGGCCCAGGTCCCAGCATACAGCTTCCCTTCTAGTGAAGGACAAGGAACAAGCATGGACTGAGTTCCTAGGTTCTAAGAATGAATGTCATCCACCAATTTCCCACGAACGTGAGATGATTCAAGCAAGCCTGGTTTCGATTCATCACCTTTCTCAGGGGCCCTGAGGTAGTCTGGCAAGACTTGGGTATTCTAAAAGATGGTTATCTTTATACTCCTGCTTTATCTGAAGAAGAGATAGTCTATGATTGAAAATGAATTTTCTTATTTATGCTCCCAAGGAAAACAATGGTACTGATAACCTTAAAAGCATGGGGCTTTCAGATAATTTACAATTTGAATAATTAGTGAAGACCTCAAAGAAATTTTTATTGATTATATTAGAGCTAAGTGTGGTGGTGGCTCACACCTGGCACCAGCATCAGGAGGCTGAGGCAGTAGGATCACTACAAGTTTGAGGTCAGTGTGGACTACAGAGTAAAACATTGTCTTAAAAGACCTCCAAATTTTTAAAAATTGTATTAACAATTAAGGCTGAAAATTATAATGTAGTTATTTTACTTGTTTGAAAATAATAATTAACTCACTACATATTACTATAAATAATGTCTTTAATGAAAAGCAGATTCTTGTTTTCACTATTCATTTTTTTAATTGATTTTTATTGAGCTCTACATTTTTCTCTGCTCCCCTCCTTGCCTCTCTCCTTCCCTTCAACCCTCTCCCAGGGTCCCCATGCTCCCAATTTACCCAGGAGATCTAAACAATCAGATTCTAAAGCAAAGATAGCCCAGAAGGAAGTACAAAGCCCTTTAATGTCTGGTTTAATAAATGACAATTGAATTCCCACTTCTGCCTCTTGATTCACTCTAGCATTCTGCCATAAGCTATGGAGTTTCTGGGAATTTCCATCGCCTACTTCAGAAAATGCAGGAAAGAGAACAGTATTTTAGTAGTCTGGAAAGGTTTTAAAGTGTCAGGCACCCCGGAGGATCCTAAGTCTTACAGGGGTCCCCATACCATGCTTTTATACTCCTGCTTTAAAAATAAAACACACGTCACGTTTTGCTGGCAGTAGATTCTGAGGAGGTCTGGGGAACTGAGCCTCTGCCCTGGCTCGTTACTCATTTTCTCGTCTCTCTGAAGCCAGGGGAAATGGAAGGCAGCGTAACTCATCCCTGTCCGTGAGCTTTTCCTAGGGAGACATGAACAAACCCAGCTGCTCACCCCAGGGAGAACACCAAGGACACAATCACTTCTACCCAAGTGTAGCTTGGTGAGCCACCGAGTTTAATTGGAGCATGGACCATGGGCAACTTATGGATGGCTGCATCACGGGAGAAAAAGTCTCACCCCTTCCAGCAGTTTTAATTACCTTTATATCCCTGTGATTAATCAGTGGACACTTTCTGTTCGGTGGCTAGTCTCTGCAGTAGGCAGCCTCATCTCTGTGTGACTTGTATAGAAACCACCTGTGATCCAAACTGTTTATTGAAATTGGGTGGAGCAAATAGTGAGAGAGAAATAAAACTAGACCCATAGAGGAGAGCAGCTGGACTGCAGAGATGGCTGCTTGCTGCACAATCGTGGAGACTGGAGTTTGGTTCCCAGTACTGGTGTAACAAGCCAGGCATCCTGCAAATGCTTTAATTTCTGCTCTCAGGGATCAGATGTCCTCTTCGGGTCTCCATATGAGCACAGGTGCTATTCTCTCTCTCTCTGTCTCTGTCTCTGTCTCTCTCTCTCTCACACACACACACACACACACGTTTTAGAAGGAAAGAGCAGAATGATCGTTACCAGGAGTTGGCACACAGTGGAGTGGGAGATGCTGGACATAATAATATAATTATAATAATAATAAATACATTTACACTCAAAACTATAAGCAGTAAATTAAGAATGTGTTTATAATACAACAGTTAAGTATGTGAATTGATGAATATGTTAATTAGCCTCATTTGATCATAGCACAGTATCTACATATATTACAGCATCATACACAGACATGCACATTTTGAATTTGTCAATTAAAGTAAATAAATAATAAAACATGGCAACAAAAGAAGACCAGACCTTGAGTCCATCTGATGACTGCACTGTGTTTACTGTGGCTCTAGAGCCTGGAGACTGGCTTTGTTTGTTCCTGTGTCCTTACTGTGAGCCAGTCAGCTCTGGGCAGTGGTCAGCTGAAGTGACATGGACCTAAATACCAAAATCAGGAGGGGTGGGGTGTCTTTTGAATGTTATTTTATTCCAGAGTTCCTCTGGAATGGTTATACTCTTGAAGACCCCTTGAACTGACATGTTTTCTTCTTCTGAGAGGCTACAGATGGTATCTCCAGCAAGTAAGGATACCACGGAGGGTCTACAGAAAGCAGCTGGTGCTTCTGAGGTTCAGGCTCCGGGGGAACAGGAGTTGCTGCCAGCAGGCCAAGCTCAGGTACACACTGAGGTAGGGGAGAATCCAGGTTCTCTCTTAGAGAAAGGGGAGCTTCTGGTACCCAACTTAGGTACATCGTGGATGGGTTGGAAATAGCACTACTGAGATGGTGGCTCTCAGAATCCCCTCACTCCTAGCAGGTGTGTCCAACCTTTTTTTTTTTTTTTCTTTTTAGTTTTTCAAGACAGGGTTTCTCTGTAGCTTTGGAGCCTGTCCTGGCACTAGCTCTTGTAGACCAGGCTGGCCTCGAATTCACAGAGATCCGCCTGCCTCTGCCTCCTGAGTGCTGGGATTAAAGGCATGCGCCACCACCGCCCGGCTGTGTCCAACCTTTTGACATTGTGACATGTCCTCATCTATCAGTTCACACTTGCACATTCTTGAGCTTCAGATTTTTTTTTTTTTGAAACTGCAGTGTTTTAAGTAACTTTGGGCTTCATGCATTCCAGGGGATACGGGATGGACACCCCTGTGAGACATCTCAGTTCTAATTATTTGGATAATTAATTATCTGTCTCTCTCACACAGCCTGTCATTGTGTTAGCATGCAAAAAATGAAGTGCCAGAACGGATGTCTCATGTTCTCTAAAACCTTGATGCGAGCAGCCCAAAGTCATTCTGTGTTTATGTAGAGTTTATAGAAGTGGTGTTCATAGCTAGTAATTCCTTTGACACAGGGGCAGGGCAGGTAGGGATGAGTTGTGTTATTATTTTCATTGTTAATGATGTAATAATTAGAATTTGTGTCAATAAAGACATTAAACATATACCTTTTGCATACTGCTTCGTAGTTTATACGAACTTTTGTTTACAAATTTCATTCCCTGTTGATCACAGTCTTGTGAGATGAATACCAGAGTCCCCATTTAGCAACTGTGGAGACCAAGGCTAAAAGCTCTACTAAGACTGTGCCGCTAATTAAGAGGCAAATTAAATCCACGGTGTAAGAGGAAGGGTTTCCTGTAAACTCGCTAGCCAAGATCTGGTTCAGTTTACTTAGCTGTGTGGCTGAGAATGGAAGGGCTTGGTCTCTGAAACAGATCTTGTGAGAATACAGCCTGGGAGGACCACAAACTTGATTTACTTGCACAAGTACAATCCCAGCCTCTTAGCTGGCTTGCTGATTCAATGACATGTTCTCTCCTGTGGGCAGGGGGCATAGATTTCTTGTTGAGTTGTCTACCAGCTGGGGAAGGAGCAGGAAATAAAGACATAATAACACAAAACAAGGAACACAGTGTGGTGATGTGGAGGGAAATCCCTCTAGAGTGCTGGCAACTTCTGGGTGGGTTAGTGAGGGCTTTTTGTAAAAGATGCCATTTTTATTCTTTTTTTGCAGAGGTTCTGAAGTGGTGCGGTGGCGGGAGGGGGCAGGGACGGGGTCAGGACTTTTCTAAAATTGCAAGAGACAGAAGAAAAGAATCTTTAGGGGACATTTTGGTGATGTTAAAAAGTAGAATTTGGGGGTAACTTGTACTTGATAGAGAGAAGGAATGTTGATTAGCCCATTAACTTTTGGGTTGTGGTTATCAGGGAAGAGTGACGCCCCCTGTATTTGGAAAGAGGCTGGTTGGAATCTACCACCACGAGCCCTCTAACCAGAATTCTGTTGTGCAGATGGCCAAGTACCAGGCTCCACAGCGACCTGAAGACACGGTCATGATCCAGTCCGAGCACACTGGAGCTGTTGATGTCCTCTCAACAGATTTGGAGTCTGCAGATCTTCTGGGGGACCACAGGAAAGGTGAGACCTTTGCAGTCATTTCGAGTAGATGCTTGAAGGACGGAAGACAGATGGAAGGACAGACAAAGGTGTGAAAGGAAGTGATGGACGCCGTTAGAAAGAACATCCAGTTCCAGGAGCATTCCCCACTTCTCAGTAGTACTGTCTGTTCTTTCAGTCTCTCCACCTCTGATGGCGCCTCCATGTATCTGGACCTTTGCCAAAGTGAAGGAGTTCAAAAGCAAGCTGGGCAAAGAGAAGAACAGCCGTCTGGTGGTGAAGCGGGGAGAAGTGGTCACCATCCGGGTCCCCACCCATCCTGAGGGAAAGCGCGTCTGCTGGGAATTCGCAACTGATGACTATGATATTGGTTTTGGAGTTTATTTTGACTGGACCCCAGTAACCAGCACCGACATAACTGTGCAGGTCAGCGATTCTAGCGAGGATGAGGACGAAGAAGAGGAGGAGGAGGAGGAGATCGAAGGTAAGTTCAATTTTAATTCAGTTTGTTCAGCCTGATTGCTAGTGGCTGCTTTGTGGATTATAGCATTTCTCCTCCCCATCAGAAACCCAGTGCTGTAAGCTGACGGGGTGGTATTGATGCTTTGGTGGAAAGTCTCCCCCATCACTCCCCTCCTCGCTCTTCCTTTCTCTCTCCCTTTTAACTAGTAATTTCCCCATTCTGTGTGTATGGGCAGCAGGGTTTTCCAGATCGCACTGAAACCTGAGATTATGGTTTTTTCTTTCTGTTTTGCAATATTTATTCTTGACCTTGAGCCATGGTTATAAACTAAAGGTACCCCTCCCCTCTTTCTTTCATACAGCCATTGCTGGCAGGATACAAATTCTTTACTTCATGTTAAAAGTAGTGGTCTCTGCTCCATTCTTTTTAAAACTTTTTGTTTTTGTTTTTCAAGATAGATTTTCTCTGTGTAGCCCTGACTGTCCTGGAAATCATTCTGTAGGCCAAGCTAGCCTTGAACTCAGAGATTCACTTCCCTCTGCCTCCTGAGAGCTGGGATTAAAGGTGTGTATCACCAGCACCCAGCTTTAAAATAATTTTGTTATTATTGTATTTTATGTGCATGTTTTGCCTGCTTGTATGTCTCTGTACCACATATGTGCCTGCTGCCTGTGGAGGCCAGAAGAGGGAGTGGTATCCCCTGGAACTGGAGTTACAGATAGTTGTGAGCCAAGATGTGGGCGCTGGGAATCAAACCTGGATTTCTCCAGCCCCTGTCTGCTCCATTCTTATTATTTGTTGTGTCTACTCATGATGAGACATAGTGGGAGGAATCTAGAAGCAAATTCTAAGCGTTCATAGTATCCCATAGCTTTCATGTATGACTACAAAACATTTTCTTCACTTGCATTTTCAAGTCTACCAGGAAATCTGTGTATATTTAGGGGAGGGGGGTGGACCTTTTATCTTGCTATTTTTCAGGATGTCAAGCGGAAGTTTTAGGGTCATTTTGTACACTGTGTTTAAAATCTCTATTTCCTATTTCTGTTAACTAATCCATTTACGTACTCTAAGGGTTTCCAGGTTTTGCTCTCTAAACATGTTTTCTTCATTGAGAGCCAGATACGTCTAAGGTTGTCAGGCTGGATCACGACTTCTCAGAGGAAGCATTCCTGTTTACTGAGACTCTTGGTCTCGGGGCTGCTGAGTGCTAGTTTCCTTCTGTCATGTTGATGAGCAGGACGATCTGTGGACTCTTTCTAGTTCTCTCACCTTCAGGCAGCATGTACGCAGGCTATAAACGCTCATCTAAACTCTGCCCTTATGCTCCTGCAGAACCCGTCCCTGTCGGAGATGTGGAGAGAGGCTCCAGGAGTTCTCTACGGGGTCGCTATGGGGAAGTCATGCCTGTGTACCGGAGGGACAGCCACAGAGATGTGCAAGCTGGCAGCCATGACTACCCTGGAGAGGGCATCTACTTGCTCAAGTTTGACAACTCGTACTCCCTACTGCGCAACAAGACTCTGTACTTCCACATCTACTACACCAGCTGAAGGACGCTAGGCTAGGGCAGGCTGTGTTTGCTGGCTGAAGCAGGCTGCCAGCTGGTGCCTCTTGTCTATAAGCAAGGGCCTCAAGTTCTGTGTGAGGCTCCCAGGCCTCGTGCCCTGCCTGGCATGCCTGACTACTGACCCCATGTAGCTTCTCCCCTTTCTTGGCTTCTTCAGGTGGTGGTGTAGCGCTCCTCTTCTGTGGCCCCGGCTCATGCTCTTGTTTCAGACTCCAGCAAAACCCTCTCAGAAGGCCCCTATGAGGCAAAATGAGGTAGAAGGATGTCTTTGAGAAATTGATTCACGCTGGTACAGCTTGTCATTCAGGTGGACGCCCACTCTTCTCCAGAGCCTGTAATGCCGATGTACTTCGCAGCGCCTGCCCTCTTACATGTCGAGGTGCCAAAGAGGGAAAAGCACATTGTCTATGAAAGAGCCCAATACCCTGGATGGGGACCACTCCATCCAGCCTCTCAGCACTGCCATATTCCTGCCTGCTGGGCATTCTGAGTCTGTAGCTCAGCCTAGAAGCCCTCACTGCCTTGGATGGATATTATTACTCCTTCTGGGTAGACTTTCCTCCTTTCTCTGTACCAAGTCTCTGTTTATGCCATGTAGCAAGAACTGCCGAGCTGTGGTCATTGTCCTAAGATCTGCTGGGAAGAAAAGCAGCCTCCTTCATCTGGCGTCTCCAGAGCTCTCTCCCTTACTAAGGGCGCTGGTAGTTGGTACAGCAAGGGTGGAAGGCAGGCACTGGGTTATCTCAGAAGCAGCCCTTCTGGAAGTCAAGTACTAGTGGTCGTCCGGTGTGCTGCCCCCCACCTCCCCCCCCCCCGTCTTTAGGCTAGGGGTGTTATCTAGAAAGTTTCATTTGGAGCCAAATACAGTGAGACCCAGTCAGGTTTGCAGAGATTCTGGGTTTGTGTTCTTTCCACTGAGGTTGTAAACTTTTGCCATTCACAGTCCTTAGGGAAAGTAATGACGGAATTTTGCTCTTGCTCCTGACCTGACCAAAGCCTGTAGGGACAGCCTCCTGCACTCTGTTCATCCTGAGGTTCTGGAGCCACAGAATGGAGTCTTGTTGCAGTGGCCACAGCGCACCAGATGCTTGGGCTTCAGGTGGAGAGGGCAGACAGTGAGGCGTGAACCTCTGCAGTCCTCTGTACCTCTTTGTCTCCTACTCTGTGTCGTCTGCCATCCTTCTGAATTTTGAATAATTAGGTTTATTTATTACTCTGTGGTTTTTAAAGCACATTTCAGTTTGCCTTTGAAACAGTTCCCATCTGTTTCCCATTGCTTTCCGTCTGCTCTGAGCCATTGAGGCCACCTCTTCCATGGTGTTCAAGACGATTGTAGAGCTTGGAAAATGATTGTGCGTGTCATTCCTGCATGCCAGCCGCCCTGTGATGTTTTGGGAAGAGCCTGCCCTTTGTGAGAAGGCCGACTCTAACCTTGTCCGTGTGTGGGTCCGTCTCAGCACTCCCCATGAGGAATGGGTGTGATGGACGCCCTTGCACTGGAAATCGACTTAAGGAACTGATGATCCTGTCAGTGACCAGCCGAGCACCCCAGGTACCGGATGTCAGAGTCCTCCTCCGATGCCCTCATGATGTTTCCTTAGACACATTTCATTATTGTGTGGTTGCCTTGTGCCGAGTCCCTGTGTCCTAGAGGAGTGATCATTCCCAGAGCAGCTGAGCTGAAGCTGGGTGGTGTTTCCCCTGGTCGAGTGTAGTCTCTGGAGAAACAATCTCGGGAGCTATTTTCAAGTCAGCACCCTCCCGCTTGCTTTTGCTGTTTTCCTGTCCTCAACTCCTAGCCCACTCTCAGAAGAGCACTGTCCTGCCCCAGGTAGCATGGCCCCAGGGCTTTTGCTCTGTCTTGTCTTTTGTTCTTATCGTGAGGTCATGGAGTCTTACTTTCTTGGAGCCCCAGTTCTCTTGTTCCAGGGAAGTCTGTGGGCTTCTTATCACTCTGATGTGCCTGTCACTGGCTGGTCATTCTGTCACAGTTATTTCTTACTGGCTTCTCTTCAGCAGGGTTTTTGTGTCATGAACATAAAACGGCTAAAAGAAGACATGTCAACAGTATGATGAATTCACTATTCTCACACTAAATTTTTGCAGTAAGAGAACTTGAGAGATAAAGTATTATTTTCCGAAAATACAGGTAATTATGGAGAACACACATGTACCTTGGAGGTTCTAAGAAGTGTCACTTCCTTGATCCTTCCTTGTTCATGTCGCAACAACCAAATAATGAAATAGATTATCTGCTTTTACCCTTGCCCTGCTCGCTAGGGCACAGGTCGACGCTGTGCAGTTGAGAGAAAGGCTTTTGTAAGAAGGCTGAGATTAAGAGTCTTTACACAAAGTGACTGACCGTTCACATTTCCTCAGTCTATCTAAGATTGCTCTTTATGAAGAGACAGGACTTTTAAAAAAGACATATCTAAAGTGCTATTTTTTCCAACATCTTATGAAAAATTTCAGCAAACAAAAAAAAGCATACACTTAACATCCACGTCTATTTTTAAACAACAAACTGCCAGTTTTTAAACAAAGATTGTACCTTTTAGCTCCTTCTGGCAAGTGGATGGTCAGAGGATGTCGCCTTTCCAGTGAGGGTCTTCACAAAAGTGGCTGTCTGTCTCCATCTTTTAGAAAACTAGCTGGATGTCCCTTACTTCTGACTGGAGCCAAAGTGGCTTTCCCCTCTAGCTGCACGGCGGTGTGCAGGTGACCGCACAGCTGCACCCAAAGCCTGCCTTCTCCTCTCAGCTGACACACCCTCAGGACGCTCACATGCAGATGCGCGCTGCACAGAACACATGGAAGCAGGCAGCCGCTTGAAAGCAGGCTGTTTTTAGTTATTGTTCTCGTGGATGAATTCACGCACTTTAAAAATATTTTATTTGATATCTAGGGAGAATGGCTTTTAAAGTCCCGTTATATGAATATAGACAAGTTAGTCTGTAACTGTTTTATATTCATGGGATTAGATATTATTGTGGAGTTTATAATATATGCATTTTGATTTTGGTGAGTCTTACTCAGTTCCTTCTGTGAGAGAACCCTAAAGTATGTGATTGTATATTTATGTTTAAGGAGCACTCTGCAAAACGTTGCCTTTAACATCAGAGTCTGGTTCTAAGGTGTGGAACTGAGTGACCCTATCATTTATGTAGGTGTTTTTGTTTTTGTTTTTGTTTTTTTTTTAGTAGACAGGGGGGTGGGACACAGACAACTTTGTGCTGCTTCAGCTGCCTTTAAGGGTGAAAACGGGATGGAACAGAGGAGCGGAGAGTGACCACACTATGGTATGCCCCAGAATTCACTGAGTGCTTCAGTGGCGCTTTGCTCGTCGGAACTGTTTTGTAAGCCAGAAGCCTTACTGGTTCTCCTCGTGCTCAGTGGAGAATCCTCCAACCCAGTTTGCCATCTGTCAACAGGGTTGACTGCATGCATTTTTTTAGTAGTTTCCTCTGCTAAATGTAACCATGACCTAAGGATTGGTTTCCTGTCTCCATGCTTTGGGGCGTAATAGAGGTAGCAGGATGAGAGGACAAGAGTCAGTTCCACTCGGGGAGCTGAAGGCACAGTTGTGAATGTGTCCCTGTAGGCATAATTCAGATGCCTTGTGTCCACCACCACAGAACCTACAGCCATGAGAGAGCTGGGTAGCAAGCAGGCCTCCTGCAGGCTGACTGCATCACCACACAGAGCAAACCACACAGCTTTCTCTGTTAGGGCTTCTATTTGGAGTTTCTCTTCAGGCTAAGCATCCACAATGACCTCTGTTGCTAGATTCTTCCATATGACCAGAGGTGGAGAATGCCTGCACTTTGGGAGAAGGGCAGCGCGGGTGGGTGGATCCCTTTGGAGCCCCTGTGGGAAAAGGTGAGCTTTCATATGAAGAAGGGACTTGGTGTCACTGCTGTGTGGGTGCTTCAATAAGGGATGCATTCTGTACAAAGCAAGTCACTGTGTTCATGCTTGCATGTGCTCCGGGCGCTGTCACATTCCTTCTGGGAGCAAAAGATGAGTATCCAAACAGCCAATAAGCTGAATATCTGATTTCCAATGACCTAAGCGAGCATTCTTTGTTCCTGGTGGTATTTAGGGGGACACTCATGCAAGAATTTCTTGGATCTGTATGTATCTGATGCTGTTAAGTGGCAGCTTTTTGCTTTGTATAACTTATTTAGCAACCCGGGGCATTCCCAAAGAACATTCAGTTGTCTAGGGTGAACTGTGATCCAAAATGTAGGAAAACATCCTAAGTGTTGTTTGGCCAGGTTGCAGTCACTGTTCCCTCTGGATGTAGCATTGCTTTCTTGGACCAAGAAGGCTAACCAGAGCCTCTGTGTGAACCACTGTCTCCAAGCTAAGCAAATACAATCAACAATAGAGTTGTCAGTAGGGTATTGATAATTTGGCTCCCTTACAGGTAGTCTCTCCTCATGAATAGAGTGTAGATAGGACACTGGGTGTGAAACTGTAGGGCTGGTCCCTGGTGTGAACTCATTATCTGATTTTTAACATGTAGAACACAGACGTGGCTCTTCAGTTTAAGATACAATAAAAATGGTGCCCCAGAGACCTAGAAATATATGCTGCTTTATGAAATTTCAGTTTCCTGTCATTTGAATCGGGGAGCTTTTTGACTTATCTGGGGGTAGAATTGTATGTGTGAAATGACCTATGGAAACAGAATATCTCCTGCAGTGCTGTCAGGATTGGGAAGATTCTGGATTTGGAGCTGCAATGATGTGCAGTATCACTGAAGAACCCTTAGCTCCCTGCCGGCTTAAGGGGCCCCCTAAACTCTTCACTCAGGGTTGGAATGTCTCGTCTGATGTCCATTCTTAGCTTCAGGCCAGGACACAGCTAGAAAACATTGTCTTAATTCCTCCTCTCATATCCTAAGCAGTACATTTTATTAAGACATTTTATGCTAAAAATACATATTGTGTCCGGTTCTGAGATTATTGTCCCATAAGTGAATTAGCTTTCATTTAATCAGTCTGAGTTATTTCCATTTAGTCCTGCCGATCTGGAAAAAGCAATCCCATGATGCATGACTTTGGTGTATCCATGTTCTCTTAATAATCGGAAGCACTTTGAAACTTACAGAAGAAATGCTTGATGCTTTGTAATAAAAAAGCATTTGCAAACGCGTTGTAACAAAGGGATAGAGTCTAGAGAGCAGAGTGGAAAAGCAGAATGGGAAGGCAGGGAGGTGCTTGGCGCTCTCCTAACCGCAATGCCATTCGCTTATTCATCCCAAGGGCTACTTTGGAGCCATCATCCAGATCCACGAGTGGTTTAAAGGTGATTGTGTTTTCTTTCCGTACTGCTGTGTATCATATGCTGCTGCCATGGTTACCAAAGGCCTGGAAGGGAAACTATATCACAGTCTTGTCTTTTTTTTTCTTCAAAATTCAAACAGATCCAAACTAATCAGCTGTTACAGCTGTTTTTCGTGTCGCCCTGTCATTAGAAGTGCTGCCGGAGTGTATGGTCTCCATGTAAGAACGCCGCACCAGTGCTTACTCAGTTCTTCTGTTCTGCCGAGTGCTTTTCCTTCCATCATACTGCGTAATTTCACCTCACGGCACTGAATGTGTCGCTGTGATACACGGTGGATCCTGAGCCATGTTAGACAGCTGAGTTCTGTTGTTTTATAGTATGTGACAGTTTTGTGAAATGCTTTTGTGCATTTTTTGTCTTCTTTTCCAAGTTTTGAAATCTGTCATAAATAAACTTTTTCACTGTGCACCTAAATCTTTGAGTTCTATCTTAACAAGCCCTACTGATACCCACTTGAGACTTTGTCTTTTCTCTTCAGCTTAAGAGGAAAAGTAGTCAGTGAACACTGGTGGGTTCTTCCATAATCTATTAAGATTATGAAAATTAAATAAAACTGAGACTAAATGAATGCCTGTATGTAAATTCCTGTCAGAGGGGATGATGGAAAAATGACTCAGACATCAAAACTACTTGCTGCTTTTGTAGAGGACCCAGGTTCAGTTCCCAGGACCCCATGGTGACTCATAACCATCTGTAACTCCAGTTCCAGAGGATATATTCTTTTCTGGCCTCCAGTGGCATTGCACACACATGGTATATGCCTACATGCAACCAAAACACCCATGCACATAAAATAAAAATAAATTTAAAAACCTTTGGGGCCGGAGAGATGTCCAGGTGGTTGGGAACATCCATCGTTGTTCTTGCACTGTGCCTGGATTTGGTTTCCAGCACAGCATGCTATTCCTGCTCTAAGGGACCCCGTGTCTTCCCCTGACCTCTTCAGGCAACAGGCATGCACATGGTGCTCATACATATATGCAGATAAAACACTTGTGTATATACAATTTTTAAAATGTAAAAATAAATTCATGGCAGAACATTCTGAAGTGGGAGCTTGGCTTAGGGGAATGAGGTTTACAGCAATGATTGGTAAACAGAACACTGCTTCAAGTTTAAAATTTTAACGTTTAAAATCATTCACACCTGTCACATGGCAGCTCACAAGTTGCAGCTCTTGGTGTTCAACAGTAATCTTAAAAGAATTCACAAATCAGAATGGTGCCTGATCTTGGAACCAAGAGCCAGGTGAGTGTTGTGTTGGAATAGAATGAGTATCTTAATGAACACATGTATCCACCTGCTCACTCAGTACATTTACCACTTCTTATAATGGATACATAAACTTTTTCGGGAAGAAATCTGCTTTTTTGTTTTACACTCCACACCCAGTGCTAGGGATTGAATTATTCGGTTTATTCTAAAACTTCTTCCTGCTTGCTTTACTCCTCCTGAACCATTTGCTGAGACACACTGCTTCAGTGTTGGAACCACTCAGATGTATTCCTCCTCCACTGTAGCCACTCTGGCCCCAGGAACTGTATCGGGTCCTTCTTGGCCCCAGGCACACCAGAACCGAGGGTCTGCTATTTTCACAAACCTGACAAATGAGATGGAAATGAAGGACTTGACCACTCAGCATTTTGAGCGAAGTCCCTCTTGAGAAGCAAAGTCCCCTTACAAATATGATAGTCACTGATGCAGTTTGAATGTTTGTGACAACTCCAAAATTCACAAAGATGTAATCCCCAATGCAAGAGTGTTAAGAGGTGTGGCCTTTAGGAGTGATTAGGTGTTAAAGGCTCTGCCTTAGTAAATAGGGTTTAGTGTTTTATAAAGCAAACAGAAAGGAACTACTTTGGGTCTTTTTTGTTCTCTTCCTTTTACTACTGGGAGACTGTGTTAATGGCACTATCTTGGAATCAGTAGCCTTCCCCTGACAGAATCACCTTCATCTTGGACCCTGTCCTCCAGAATTGAGAGAAAATGAATGTCTATATATATTATTCAGTCTCAGGGATGTTTTCATAGAGGGAAAAACACACAAAGACAGTCTTGGGTTGGGTGATACAACTTGCCCCTGAATATAAGAATTTATTTGATGACTTGAGTTTGAAGAGTAGATGTTTTTAAAAACTGTTTAGGAACAATTGTTACTAAGCGTTGTAGCCATCTGGCCCGATTGCTGGAGGAAGTGTACATCTAGGGCAAGTACTTGTGCCTTTGTGATCTTCTGGAACCCCAGAGATGAATAACAGTGCAAGGGAAAGGACGTCTTCCAATTTAACTTATATGTAAGGTGGCAAGGCCAGGCTCAGGGCTTGATCAAGAATGAGTAATCAGCCGGGCAGCGGTGGTGCACGCCTTTAATCCCAGCACTCGGGAGGCAGAGGCAAGCGGATCTCTGTGAGTTCGAGACCAGCCTGGTCTACAAGAGCTAGTTCCAGGACAGGCTCCAAAACCACAGAGAAACCCTGTCTCGAAAAACAAACAAACAAACAAAAAAAGAACGAGTAATCCATGGTTTCTGGTTCAGATTAGTGTTTGTTTCTCTCTTTGGTTTTTCAAGACAGGGTTTCTTTGTGTAGCTTTGGAGCCTGTCCTGGAACTCGCCCTGTAGACCAGGCTGACCTCGACCTCACAGAGACCTGACTGCCTCTGCCTCCCAAGTGCTTGGATTAAAGGCCTGCACTACCATCACCTGGCTCCATGTGAGTTTCTTAGGGAGATACCAAGTAGATCTTATCCATCCAGATCTAGACTAATTTAGGAAAAGGTTCCACATGGCAGAAGGGCAGGCCAGGTATTCACTCATCTCCCTCATTGCAATATCTACCTTCCTTTACTTCTCTCTGGCTTTGTTGGGACAAAAGCAGCCTTGGGAGAAAGAGTGGTCATCCCAGAGCTTGGAGCCCGGAGGATCTAAGAGGAGAGGCTACAACATGGGGCAGAATCCAGGCAGTGCCCAGGGACTGAGCTGGAGAAAAGCTGAGAGCAATGTTTCCAGTCAAACAAGACATACAGACCGCAGTTCCCTGGTTAGCCTCAGCAGTGCAGGAGAAATGAAGTATCAGGGTTGGATCACAAAAGGTCATTTTGTTTTCCATCGCAGACACTACCTATCTTCAACAATGTCAAGTACTGGGACTTGCCCCTCCTAGGGGAGCAAGTGATACACTGTCACCCAAGTAATCTGATCTGGAATCGGTCGAGCTCTCTACACAGCACAGGAAGGAGCCCATTTCCCATTTCCAGCATCATTCGTGGTGGATTTTCTCAGAGGGCCTCATCCTGGGACTAGTTCAGAGACGGTTCTCCTTAGAACGAGTAATTGGGTGGCGAGAGCTGCGGACCTCTCGGTGCTGGTGTGGACATGCCACGGCGGTGCGGCACTTTGCTCTGGGACCCAGCTGGTCACTAGACATGTTTCCTGCTTATTAAATCCTCCCTCCCTGGATCTGGTTAATTCTCTCAGGCAGGATGTGCTTAGTCTCTTCCTTGCCTTTGGGTGTCAGGAGCTAAGCTTGCCTTAGGAAGAGCAAAAGGCTAACAAGACTTGCTAATTACCAATATAAGCCCCCCGCAGACGTTACATTCCTAAAAGCCTTTTCCAGCTAGCAGGACAGTTCCTCTTCTGGCACCCAGCTCGTTCCTAGTGGAACAAGCGGGAGGCCTGCCTTCAGCCAATGACCAAACTCAGTGTAAATGTTTTCTGCAGTCAGGTTCAATAAGGAGATGAAGAGTTCAGGCTCCCCTATGGCACTTTGGTAAATCTGCCATCCTCACGGCTGCCCATGAGAGACAGCAGGGGTCTGGACTTCTCTGTTGCTGTGACAAAAATACCCAGACAAAAGTGGTGTAAAGGAAGAAGGTTTATTCTTGCTCATAGTTCCGGCCTCCAGTCTACAGTGGCAGGGGGGTCAAGGCATTAGTGGGAATATTGATCACAGCTGCTTCCATAGTCAGGTGGAGACAACATACGACAACGAATGCATACAAGCTAGTTCTCAGCTCTTCTCTCCTCATCGAGGCTCCGGGATCCTCTGCCACCCATGAGGAGTCTTCCCACCTCAGCATCACCAGTATAACTCCCCACAGACATTCCTAAAGGCCCTTTCCTCAGGTGACTAGGTCTTTTTCTCAGGTTGACAGTATTAGCCATTACAGCTGCTCATGTCTGCCACACCCACTCCTAACACATGGCAGAGA
Organism: Microtus oregoni; assembly: GCF_018167655.1. NCBI lineage: Eukaryota > Metazoa > Chordata > Mammalia > Rodentia > Cricetidae > Microtus > Microtus oregoni. The sequence continues at coordinate 10,365,178 of NW_024543068.1, forward strand.
AGAGGGTTAAGGCAGGATGAAGTTGAAGGAGAGATATATTCTACTAACTTAATTTCCCTAGAGAAGACTCTGATACTGGCAGCCTTAAAGAAATGTCATGGACTCCAAGGGTTTCCGCTGCTTCCTCAGGGAAGAGGTCAAGTTCAAGCCCTCTTCAACTCGCTCGTTCCTGAGCCTGTCCAGCTCATCCAGCATCTGAGCCTTACTCCCTTCCCTGTGCAGGAGGCATGGTCTGGGAACTATGCCCGCAGCTCAGCAGGTGTATCTGGCTGTCGACTGGGGTGAGACACTTGGAAAGCCTCTAAGGCCAGCAGGGCCTTATTGATTTGACAGATGGTAGGGTAGTGGCTGAGGTCCACCTTGAACCTGTGGCAGAGAAACACTTGTAAGCCAGGGTTTTCAGGGGCACTGCTGTGGGCAGAGGCAGGGTTGGACGAGGTCCAGGGTTGCAGTGCAAGGCCAGAAAGCAGCCCTGCCGCCTGGGGCGCCTCATTCTCTGGGATGCTCTGAACGGGTCTGGAGTGGTATCATCTGGCATCATTCCCCTTCTGTTCTTCTCTAAGTAATGACTGCTGTGAATTCCAGAGTCAGGCATCTGTGTAGAATGTCCCGTCACCCACGATAACAGGCTCTTAGGGGAAGGAATGCGCTCTACATGTCCCTGTCCCAAATAGCAAGCACGATGCCTTCCAGAAGGCCATGGAGGGAGCTTGCAGAGCTCACTTCTAAGCAGACACTCCACATCTGGGTACAGCAAGCGGGTATTCTTGGGGGCGATTCCCTTAGATAAGCCAGCTCTTCTTAGGAGCGAGGGCTGTCTATACAGGACCACCCAGGCTACAGTGGGCATGGTAAAGACATTTCAGCAATTTTTTTCTGCCATGTCTATGCTCAGCCAGGGCAGCTGGTGTGGCCGGGGGCAGAGGCTCCTTGGTATTAAAGAAGGGTTCACAGGAGATGCTATCTCAGTGTCTATGTGGAGGCCCTGGCGGTAGGGGACCATGAAGGAAGGTGGCAAAGCTTTCTCTTACCTTTGAGCATTTGCCACTTGGGGCACTAAGCACAAATCAGCCATGGACACCTGGAAGAAGACCAGGGGAGTTTGCACAGGGATGATCACCCCAGACTCACTGGCAAGGCTAGCTGCTACTGCTGACTGTACTGGAGCTGACTGTACTAGGGTTGCCAACCCAACTTCCTGTCTGCTTCCATTTTTTTTTCTGGCATCCCTATCACTCCTCTGGAACTGCCTGTCATTGTCCCCCGGAACTGTAGCGTTTCTCCCATGCCATACTCTAGTTTCCCTGACAACCAACCTTGTAGCCAGAGAAGGCCTGACTGCGTTGGTGGTGGTCAGTGTGCTTATTGAAGCCACCACTACTAGGGACTTAGTGAGGATTCCTAGCAGAGAAGGAACCACAGAACCAGACTACCACAGGCTCAGTGCCTTAGTCTGCACGCGTCTAGGGCTCCTTAATCCTACAGTCTGCAGGGTGCAAACCTGAAGGGAAACATTTACCCTTCAGCTGATGCCTGGGCCACCTCACCGTCTCAGAAGTGTGCCCCTCTGGTCTAAGCACATCCCACTATGGCTAGTGCAGTGGTTCTCAACCTTCCTTCATGTCGTGGAATCCCCCAGCCATAAAATTATTTCGTTACTACTCCATAACTGTAATTTTGCTACTGTTCTGAATCATAATGTAAATATCTGATATGAAGGATATGTGATATGGAACCACTGTGAAAAGACTGTTTGACCCCCAACGGGGTCACTACCCGCAGGTTGAGAGCCACTGCTCTGGAGGAAGTGCAGGAGTGAGCTGAGGTGTCTGCACTAACTGACTGCCCAGGGCAAAGGTGTGCACCAAGAGGCTGGTCCCGGGGCCCCTCCAGGTATCTCCTTAGGACAAGGAGATTCTGGGTCTATGTGGGAGGCAGCCTGAGGTCGGCATGAAGGCCACAGTGGGCAGCTCTGGGGACACTTACCTCATCTCCTACACAATACTTTCCTGCTGTGCTCCGCAGAATCTGTTCCAGAGCTGTGGAGAGACCATATGGATGATGTTTACATCAGCCTCTCCAGGGCCTGCCTCCACAGCTATGAAATAGGTGGACATTTCAGCAATAGGCCGGAGCGTGGGCAGAGTCTGGTGTAGGGAATATGATAGCCAGGACTAAGAATAATGTTTCCTGTGGCTTCTCTGTCTGTTCTTAGAATAGACAAGACTTGCAGCTGGTCAAGGCAACAGCTCTCACAGACGGCCTAGCATCCTGAGGACAGGCACTCTCGACTGTGGCGCTCAGTGAAATAGAGGCGGGGCCAGGTCTGGGGTTCACAGAAGTTCTGGAGCATAAAGCCATCCTTGAACACTGGCCCAGCCCACCACCTTCCTGTCCAGTCCTCTCATCCACCCCACTGTCAGGATCAGAGCAGCCCGCGAAGCTGGGTTGGACGCCCAGAGCCAAGTGTGTGTGGTTCACTTCTCTGAGAAGCCACATGGATAGCTCACCATTGAAGCCAGAAGTAATAGCTTCCTGGGCCCAAGGCAGCTGCTTCTCCTCTCCCACCTGCTTCAGGACGGACAGGTTCTGCACGGTTCAAGAGAAGAAGAAAAAAAAAAAAAAAGAATGAAAAACAGAAGTCTGGAATCTGATTGTTCTGGGAGTCAGCTTGAGTTTGTCCCTTTGTCAGGCCTCTGTATGGAAGGAAGCTCAGTATCCATCTGCTCTAGCTGTTTACCGTCCTGCTCGCCTCTGGGCTATACAGGACCTTCCTTCCATCAGGTATCTGAAGTTGGAAGGAGCCGCCTTCTTGGGCTGCCCCAGTTACCCCAAGAAGTATTCTGAAATCTATGTGATTTTTGTTTTGTTTTGTTTTGTGAGACAGGGTTTCTCTGTAGTTTTGGAGCCTGTCCTGGAACTAGCTCTCGTAGACCAGGCTGGCCTCGAACTCACAGCAGTCCACCTGCCTCTGCCTCCCGAGTGCTAGGATTAAAGGCATGCACCACCACTGCCCGGCTGAAAGCCATGTGATTTTTGGTAGCAGTTAGCAAACCTAGGGGCATAGGATGATGGCATGACCGACAGATGCAGCTACAAGCCAAGGCCTGTTCTCTCACACCCAACACTCCCCTACTTGGTCTCCTGAAAAGAGGCTGTGTGATACCTAGGTGGGGGTGGGGAGCATGGGACTCTGGACTGAGACAGGTGTGTAGGTGTGTTGGACTGGCTTCTAGCGATTATGACTAAAGAACAATGCCCAATGTTAAAAACAGCGAGATGTTTCAGGAGTCACGGTATCACAGGTGCACAAGGATCCTCGCTCTGATACTACTCAGCTGGCACCCTGCAAAGCCACTGCTCCCTTTAGAGCCATTACCTTACAAGTAGAAGCTGGCACAGATAAATGGTTCTAATACTTGCCTTTCTATTTTACAGGTAAGAACTTACTTTAAAAACAAAACAAAGCCAGCCTGGTCTACAAGAGCTAGTTCCAGGACAGGAACCAAAAAGCTATGGAGAAACCCTGTCTCGAAAAATCAAAACAAAACAAAACAGAAACCTTATAAGAATCCCAATATCGGCATATTGTGTAGTTCAAGACTCAGGTCCAGACTAGGGAAAACAGCCTATGACAATAAAACAATTTAAGTGGACTTTCTCGGTTTCTCAGTGAAGTTCTGTTTACACTATGCTGATCTACTGAGTGTACAGAGTCACTATGTCTGAAAATGTATCTTAATTTTAAAATAATTTATTATTAAAATATACTAATGATGAAAAATCATTAGAAAAATGACACTAACAGACTTGCTCAATGAAGGGCTGCCATAACCTTTCAACTTATTACAAACCAAATAAAAACCTAAAATGCAGGGCTGGAGAGATGGCTCAGAGGTTAAGAGCACCAGCTGCTCTTCCAGAGGTCCTGAGTTCAATTCCCAGCAACCACATGGTGGTTCACAACCATCTATAATGCTATCTGGTGCCCTCTTCTGGCAGAAGACTGTATACTTAATAAATAAATAAAATCTTAAAAACAAACAAACAAACCTAAAACGCAATTATCCTCGAAGCAAAGCAAAGCAAAGTGCGGTAAAGCAAGGCCTATCTGCATATATGACACAGAGAATGAGCAAGAGTTGCCCAGGATGGAACTGGAGACTGTACCCAGGCCTGCTACTCTCCGTTTCCCTGCCTCAAACGTGCCTATGCTCCTAGGCCTCGGAGCAGAGTTGGAGACCCATACTGACGAAGGACTTCTGGGATTCCTGCCACCTTCTGCATGTGGGCTAGGCCAAGGCCCCTGAGAGTTCTTCTTTGTTCCCCTGCTCCCCGCACCCACCGGCTTCACTCTGGCTCATCACGGTGAACATGACGGGATGCGTGAGAGTCGTACAAGAGTGTGGATCTAACAGTGCTAACCTGAAGGGGCTGGATGCCGCTAGCGATGAGGTCGGAGATCATGCGCACAATGGCTTTCTTCTGCGGGTCCTGAGGCAGGAGACGTGGGGTGGGCCGAGTCTCTTCCAGGTACTCTATGATGGCCAGCTGTCCAGAGGGAACATTGAGGCAGGGAGAGGGCAGAGACCAGCAAACTACCTTTTCCCGATGGTACCACCACTAGCTCTGTGCCCTCCTCAACTGAAGCACTGTACAGGTCTTTCAGAGACCTTGTTCAACTTGGTTCTTCACACGCTCAACCAGCCTCTCTCCTTCCCTCTACCATATACTCAGTGAGCCCCCATTATGCTTGGTGTCTAGCCACTTGTGGGTTAGGAAGAGATGTCAGGTCTTCTCATTCAGGACTCTGCCACTCTGAAACCCTCTACTCACTGACTGGCCAATGGTGATTCCATCAATCTTCAGGGCTGGCACTTGCTTCATGGGATTCAGGGTCTGAAATTCCTTCGAGAACTGTGGAGACAAGGCCATGGTGGACTAGGTGTCCTAGCTTAAGTTGCCTAAAGCAGAATCAAGTAAGTAGGAAGACTGTAGGCCTAGCACCAATCCATATTTCTCATCCTTAGAGAAGGACTTGGTTCCTAAGATCATGCTAATCTCTGGGGATCCATGTAGTACCCTATTACCCCAATGGTCTGGATTTATGGTTTTACCTGTCCTCCCCCACTTTTTTTGAGACAGGGTTTCCTCTGTGTAACCCTGGCTGTCCTAGAAGTCAGAGATCCAACTGCCTTGGCCTCCCAAGTGCTGGAATTAAAGGCATGTGCCATCATGGCCCACCTTCTTCCTGTACCCTTTAATGTTGCTACCAAGTCAGCTCCTGCCTCAGTCATCCATTGAGAGGGTCTAGTATAAGGAAAGGTCCCATTATCACCTATTCTCATAAAATCAGGCACTGACCCCAATACCCTGACCCCTTCCCATGGCTCCCATTGCTGCCCAGGAGAGTCAGCAGCAACCTCCCCAATTACAGGAACCATGAAATATAGGTTTCCTCCAGTCTGCAGCCAGTGCTCCATCTGGTACCAATTCTCATATTGTGGGCCTGGGACAGCTTCCTTACCTGTTGCCCCCCATCCTTTATGAGGTTGACGGGCACTGTCTCATAGTCAATGCCTTTTAATGCCAGAGCTAGAAGAGACCAGAGCGGAGTTAGGGGATGACTTCTGGCTAGACTCTCAAAGGCAGCCCTCCCTCTACAAAACAGCTCTACAAAAACAGCACTCATTGCTCTGGCTTCTGGCTCAGTCAAGGTAGAGACTCTGGGGTCCAGGAGAGGACTATTGGATAAGCGAGAATCACCCATGATGGCTCTGCAGTTAGGGCAAGACTGGAGATTAACAGCGTGGGTGCAGATTCTACCGCATTCAACTGTGAGGTGTATGGCCTCGGGCAGGTTAACTTAATGAATTTCTCTGCCTCAGTTTCCCCAATGTGACAAGCAGCACTGTGTAATAGTTGAAAGTGTGGGATATGGCTAGGTGTTTAGCTTACTGAAGGGATATGAGCTTAACATGGTTAAAGCCAGTGTTCAATTGCTGGCGCCAAATCAAAGTAAGTGAACATGGATTTGAGCCAGACTACACGGTTCAAACTGCAAGCTTTCCAGGGCAAATTACTTAACCTTTGTGCCTTGCCTTGTTTGCACAATGGGGATACTAATATCTCTCTCTTATGATAATGGGGGAGGACAGGGAGGCATGCACACAAAGGCACCAGGCACAGAGCTCTTTGGTGTGCAGAGCTATGATGGTGACCTTTGCCAACAGTTGTGTGCGCTGGGGGAGTGAAAGGTCAGACCTGGCCCAGAGCAGAGGCTTCTAGTTCCGGCTCTCCCCAAGGCTGTGACCAACTCCAAACAGTTCTGTTTGATTAGCCAGATCAAATAAGAACAGAGGGAGGCCAGCTGCTCCCTGAGTCACCAGGGACCTCTGGATCCTGTGAACCTACTCTGGCCATGGTTGCTAAGGGGTTCTGGAGTGCAGTATGGCAGCGGTGGCACTCCCAAGGGGAAAAACAACCCCCTTCCTCCCACTCCCACTGTCTTCATGTTGGACTTTCTGGGTGGAAGTGCCATGCAGAGATAGAGGCTCCAGGAGAATGGGGTGCTGGCTGCTGGGAGGAGGTGGTGGTGGTGGTGAAGTCCTCTGTCCCCGCCTCCACCATTCCCATCCTTCCAGAAACGGAGCTCTTACCGATTCGAACTCTCCATGCACAGGAGCTTCGGAAATAGGAATAGAGGACAGGCTGAGGAGAGAGAGGATGAGGCAGACATTAACTTAGGCTTGAGTTTCCAGCAGTAGGTGCCTGCTGGAAGCAGGTACCAGCTCCCAGGCAAAAGGCCCCAACCCCAGTTTCTTGCTATTGCACTGGGATTCCTTACTCGGGCAGGCATCTTGGCAACTCAGGCCTGTCTTGGGTCCTAGTCTTGCTGCTCTGAGTTCCTGAAGTACAAGTGTCCTCCGGAGGAAGGAGCTTTCAAGTGCTAGCCTTACCTTGTCAGTCATTGTGCTACGGCCTCCCAAGGACTGTCTTCTCTCAGAGAGCTGTGAGGCAGGGGGAGGAACCCAAAGGGAGGGGTCCCAGGAGCCAATGGGAAAGCAGGTTAAACAGGCACCAAAGGATTCTGGACTCTGGTCAGAAAGGGCGGCTTTTCAACTTGTGAGAAGTTTCTTTTATTCTTGGCCGGGGCAAGTCTGGCACTCAGGCATCCAGTGTAGCCTGGCTCTGAGGGAAAGTGCATGGAGGAATGGGCTCAAAGTGGGCAGACTCGGGTTCCGGACCTGATTCAGGAAGCAGCCATGTGTGACCTGAGACGAATCCCTGCTTTTCTGTTCTTTAGCTCCTCTGTTTATGAACAAAAGGCTCCCCTAAATAATGGCAGCAGCTCCTTTCGCCCCCGCAGAGTGGCTTCTTGTTTACTGATGCTTCGCTGTCCATTGCCTTGAGCTCCCCGATCTCGAACTGATGGCAGATATACCCATTTGCCACAAAGTGAAGTCGCAAGCTGGGGGGTTCACAGGGCCTTGTCTGGGTTTCACAATGGCCCCTCACTTTGGAGTGTCCTCCTTAACAACTTTTGACCTTATAATGGTGAGAAAGTGATAGGCATTTGTTTCGAAACTGTACTTCAGATTCTGTATTTTGGTCTTTCCCCAAGCTGGGCAGTGGCATTTAGCCACAGCTTGGTGACCATGGGCTCATCAGGATTACTATGAGGCACTGACCATGAGAGAGGGGCAAACATGATCAGAACTGCTGAGGAATGCCTCGTATAATGTGTTATACACTGACTGCACCAAGGGGGACCAAAGTCATGGTCACTGCTACTACTCTCCCTATGGCCCTTAAGGAGGAAACCAAATCTCAGGTAATTTCTGTTCTTATCTAGTGGTAACTATATAGCATAATCTTACACTCCAGGTTGTGCCTTCAAAGACCTCCAGTGGACGCCTGAAACCACGTACTACCCAAACCCTGTATTATTTGTTTCTTGTACATCATCTTAGTTTCAATCCCTATTGCTATAATAATATACCCCAGCAAAGGCAGCCTAAAGGAAAATCATTTATTTGGGGTAATAATTCAAGATACAGTTCATGGGGCGGGGGATGAATCAAGACAGTAGCCTGGAACAGCTGGTGCCATCCCATCCTCAGCAGGAGGCAGGACAATGAATGTGTGTCACTGCTCAGCTAACTTCCTTGTTTTTATGGGCCCAGACACAACCCAGAGTGTCACCCTCCCACGGAAACTATCTGATAAAGATATGACCACAAGTTAGCCTAACATAGAAACTCTCTCCCAAGTATGTCTGGAGGCTTGTCTCCTATGTGAGTCTAGATCCTGTCAAAATGACACCAACTATCACATGCACACAAACATACATACATAACTAAGGTTTGATTTATAAGATAGACACTACAAGAGATTACCAATAATGATGAAATAGAATAATTTCAGTAATTTACTATTACTTACTATAATAAAATTGCTGCGATCTTGAACTTTGTGGCCAATAGTATGTAAAACAAGGGCTGCTCACACAAGCACTGTAATATTGGGACAGCCTAACCACTAAAACATCTATCAAGTGGCTAACAGGTGGGGAGTGTAGATAGTATGGATATACTACAGAAAGGAAGAATTCACTGCCCTCTGCTGTGTGAGATTTCCCCCACGCTGCTCACAAAGGCTAGCAATTGTCTCTGAAAGTTTCCAGGTAACCAGGGTTTCCCTTGAACCAAGGCTGACCACAGATAAGGAAATCACGGGAAGAGAAATAACAGCCACGCACCGACTGCAAACCATCTGTCGATATTTGCGCTTGCACACCTACACTTTTACCATCAAGTAGAATGTTCGTTCGTTTAATCAGCGCACCTGGAAGAACTGTCTCCAACTCATATGCACTGTGATTATGCTGGCAATTTGAAACTTATTTGCAGGTTTGAAGTTGTGGGAGATTCAGCCCATGTGAGGCGCTACATACATCCCCAGCTGGGTTGATACCGTTCTTACATGATTCAAATTCCGAAAATCACATCGGTATGTGGAAAACCTACACAATATTAGCCTGATGCAGTATCCGTTGCATCTAATGTACACCTTCCCAGACAACGGGCCTCGAGCTTTATGCATTAGACTCAACGGAGTCCCTTATAAAACAGATTTTCAGCCCTGCTCCATCAACGGGTTAAAGACAATGGTTCTAGGATAAACTAGAGGGTTACGACTTAAACCAGGGAGGCTCCAGACGCGACTTGGAAGGCGAAGGCAGGAGGGTCACGAGTTCAAAGTCAGGTTGAACTACATAACAAGACCTCGTTTCTTAACACCGATAAAATAAAGACAAAATTAAAAGCCTGGGAAGTCACCACAAGTAACTGTTAACGATAGAAAGTTTCACATCTTCCCCTTGCCCTTGGTGCATGCCTGGGCCAACAGGGCGGCCGAGAAGTGCACGCAGGGCATCACGGAATTGCAAACGTTTGAAAGTCCTACAAGAGCTCTGTACACACGAGGCACGGAAGGGTGCTACCGGACGCCACCCAGAACGCTGAGCATCTTAACCTTCCCGACTCAATCAGACCGACTACTTAGCGCTCGGTGGCCAGCGCGCAGGTGCAGAGTGACCTGGCGCACAGCATGCCGGGAGTCGTTGTGGAGCCGTGCGGAGAGGCGCGCTCTCAGCGACCCCTCGTCCCCCAGCTGTTCTCCGTGTTTCTAAGTAGCGACCCTCAGCCCCGGAGGCACGGCACAGACCTTCCCGACTTGCATCTCCTACTCAGCCAGTCAAGAAAGTCAGCTCTCGGAGACTAGAAGATGACTGAGGCCTAGCGGGGTCCAAAAAGCGAGGGTCGGACTAGATGGGGTTCCCTCCGTCGGGTTGGCCCCGGCCCCGCCCCCGCCTCCCGCGCTGCTGGGAGTTGTAGTTCCTGAGCCGTCCCGAGTCTCTCCGTCTTTAGCGTCCCTCCGCCTCCCGCAATGCTTTACGCCTCAGGCCGCTTCCTAGCGGCCCGGGCGGCCACTACACTTCCCGCCCCGCCCAGAGCCCGGGGCCTGGCGCTCCGCGGCAAGCGGAGGGAACTACAAATCCCAGGGCACCTCGAGACTCCCTCCTATGACTCTTGGACGGGGTTGCGGACAAGACCCAACGCGACTCCGGTCCGGAGGGTAATCCTCAGAAAGGGGAGGATGCCGCCGGCCATAGGCGGAGGCCTAACGGGTTCCGAGCTGCGTCCCCGGAGGGGCCGCTGCGCGCCGCAGGCTGCCAGGGCCTTGGGCAGGGACACGGTCCGCCGGGTTGCAGCACGGAGCCTTAAACGACCTGCTTGGAGCTCACGGAGCTTCGAGGCGGCAGGCCGGTGGGCCATGCTGGCTGTGGTGACGCTGTTGTCCTTCGCTACCCGCTTTCACCGGCTGGACCAGCCGGCGCACATCTGGTAAGTGGCAGAAGAGACTTGGCGGGCACCATGGCAACTGGGAGGGAGGGACGCCTCCCTCTGATTGGCCTGAGGGCACGGAGGGGGCGGGATTCACCGGAGGCACGACCGGTCTGTGGGGGTAACTGAGGAATTTTTTGGAGGGGAGGTAGGAGGAGGGAGCAAGGGACCACTCCTCTATAAGTCCAGTCTCTGAAAAGAATAGGTGTGCTCTGATGGGGGCTAGTAGGTCTGAAGGTCTTCAGAAGAGACTCTCATGTCTAGGCTACCTGCCTTTCAAATGGTGGCACCCAGAGGTGCTTTGAACTCTCCTCAGAAAGTAGTAAATTTATAGTGCATAATTTCCCAAGGTCTGGTTTTCAAAGATTTCAGCATCTTTGGAGTTAGGTTCTTTGATCCGCTGCCAGGTCCCACTGGATGACATGACATGCCCAAAGAGATGACTGCACCTGCAGTCCAAGGAATGACAAGTTTGGGAAGTGACGGTAAGTCACTCTGTTCTAGAGATACATTGCCATATCTCTCAGGTTTGCTAGTTGCAAGCGCAGCCTTAAGATATGGCCCAGGTCAAATGCAGTCAGGACATTCTAGATACCATCTTGGCCCGTGTGTGGATGCACAAGACATTGATGGAGGACTCCCTCTCCCAACAGGCTTTATTACCCCTCAGTCACAGCCAGCCTTGGCTTCTAGCAGACGTCCCATGTTCACAGGCAGCTCTGTCAGCTGCTCCGATTAGCGTGGCTGACAGAGGCAGAGACCAAATCTGTTCAGTTTGTCTCATACAATGTTTAATAGTGGCTACTGTCAGGGAGACTCCAAGCAGCAGGATGATGCCGGCCTTGGGTATTTACCTCAGCTGTATCCTTTAGGGTTCTGGATTCAGCCTCCTATGAGTGAGGGACCAGCAAATCTCATTTCAGATAGCATGAATGTAGTCTAAGGCAATAAACTACTCATTAAGTCCTGTGCATAGCAGTTTGGATTGGTTCTGTTCATTGGTATCATTGCCAATAATTACAACACTTACGGAGAGACATTTGGTGGCCCAGTCCTTATATACTAAAATTATTTAAGGAGATTCAGTTATTCAGTTCAGTTTTATCTGGATCATCATTTAGTTTGATTTAGGCCTCCGCTGCATTGGTTTGGTTAAGACCCATGGGCAGTATATTGAGTAGTTGCAGCCTCCGTGACTGTGTGGGCATAACTAAGGTCCCTAGCTCTTTAGGGAAGAGTATATGATACACTCTGTAGAGTGTGATAGACAGAACATTGTGCCATCTATGTAGTAGCACATATTATCAGGGAGCTCTTTTTGAGGCGTTGGTACTGATGTCATCAGCCCATCAGAGTAGCTCAAGACTGCCCGTGTCCATCCACATGAGTTTTTCTGTTTCCAGCCCCAGGCTGAGTTCCTGCCATCAGCTGCCTCTTAGTGTAGGTGACCCATCTGAATGTTGCCAGGCTCTGGGGTTCGACTTAGGGGACAGAGATAATTAATGTTTTCATTCACTGTACATCTCCAGAACGCTAATGCCTTTCTTCCTCAGCCCTTGAGGTTGTCTGCCCTATAACTCTGCCCGTGGTGGTAGTGTGTCCAATGCCAGTTTTCCATTTGCCGTCTCTCCCATTGTCCCCTGTTTATGTCCAGACTTTATTTACAACAGGCATTGGTAGAAAACTCTCTGACACAGGTGGGCAGTGCAGGGAGACATGCACTCAGCTAAGTGCCATTGAGTTTATGTTCTAGGCCATTTGGCTCTAGTAAGACATTCCAGGAGATGAAACTAGGATTAAATTTGAATATTGTCACCTTTTCTTATCCTTCTCTGCTTACCTACAGTGTCTCTAAGAAGAAAGACATACCATGGTCATGGAAACCACAGTTTTCCTAAGCAGCTTTGTAAAGCTCCACTCCTTTTTATTTTTCCTGGTAATTACCCAGTTGGTAGTCAAGAGGAGATGAATTTTTGTGGGGATGAATACATAAGGACCAGACTGTTTTCTCAAGTCTGTAGACCAGCAGGAGGTGATAGGGGGCAGAGTCAGAACCCTTTTTAGTTGGTTTCTGATAAACTGTCCAATGCTTGACAGTATCTGTTGTTTGCGGATGCTGGGAGCATGGCTTGTCTGTCTATTACTTTGACTGTTGTTAGATGACCATTGTGACAAAAAGTTGTACCACTGGTTTGGAAAGCTGATAAGATGACATTAATTGTAAGGGCCACAATGGTTTATCCAGTCACTGAGGCAGCAGTGAGGTACTGATGAGGACACAGTGTCTTAGCACAGGCAGTCAATGCCCTGTGCAATGTAGAACTCTTCCTACTCAAAGCTTTTCTTTTTTTTGGCAGGAGTCTGCTAGAGCAAGTTTTTTTTGACAGACTATCTTTGAACTGCCAGCCCACAAACAATGACCTGGAGACTTAATATTAATTATGAAAGCTTGGCCTTACGTTATAATTCTTTTTCCCCAACTAGCTCTTATAACTTAACCCGTTTTTTTTTTGTTTGTTTGTTTTGTTTTGTTTTGTTTTGGGATTTTTCGAGACAGGGTTTTTCCGAAGCTTTTGGTTCCTGTCCTGGAACTAGCTCTTGTAGACCAGACTGGCCTCGATCTCACAGAGATCCGCCTGCCTCTGCCTCCCAAGTGCTGGGATTAAAGGCGTGTGCCACCAACGCCCGGCTTCTTAACCCATTTTTTAAAGTCTACATTGTGCCACATGGTTCAGTTACCTCTTAGTACGCCACATCTGACTTGCTCTGAGTCTGCTGGTGAAATTATACTCCTAGATTACATCTCCCAATTTCTCTCTCTCTCTCTCTCTCTCTCTCTCTCTCTCTCTGCCCGGAAGTCCCACCTATTCTTTTCTGCCTAACTATTGGCCATTTGACTCTTTATTAAATCAATCAGAAGGTGCCTTAGGCGGAGACATACCTTTACAATGTAAGCAAATATTATGCAGCAGCCTGGGATGCCATGGTGGCTTCTGCTTCAGAGACCTATGGTCCTTTAAAACTTTGTGCTCAGTCAGTTCCTGATTCTACATGTGTTATCACCCTGGTACAATACCCAGGCTGGATGGTATAGGCTTAATTAGGACCTAGAGTGTAGCTAGTCTTATCAGAGTACATCCTGTATGATGGGTATCTTCATGAGTAAGATGGACTACTCTCTCAGTAGGCAGACAGTTTCCAGCTCCCTGGATTGAGTCTCTCAGTTATAATCCTCTAAGTGGTGTGTCAGACTCTTCGACTCTGATTGCAGTCAGGCAGCCAGAGTTGTTGTCTTAATTAGGGTTACTATTACTGTGATGAAACACCATGGCCAAATTAACATAGGAAAGAGAGGCTTAAACTTCTGTATCACTGTTCATCATCAAAGGAAGTCAAGACAGGAGCTCAAGGAGGGCAGAAACCTGGAGGCAGGGGCCTGATGCAGATGCAGAGGCCTTGGAGGAGTGCTGCTTACTGGCTTGTTTCCCGTTACTTGCTCAACAACTTTCTTATAGAATCCAGGAAGCCGGGCGATGGTGGCGCACGCCTTTAATCCCAGTACTTGGGAGGCAGAGGCAGGCGGATCTCTGTGAGTTTGAGACCAGCCTGGTCTACAGAGCTAGCTCCATCACAGGCTCCAAAGCCACAGAGAAACCTTGTCTCGAAAAAAACCAAAAAAAAAAAAAAAAAAAAAAAAAGAATCCAGGACCACCAGCCCAGGGGTGTCTCATCAATCACTAGTTAAGAAATGTCCTACAGGCTTGCCTAGAGCCTGCCTGATCTTGTGGAGGCATTTTCTTAATAGAGGTTCCCTCCTCTCAGATGCTTTTAGCTCGAGTCAAGTTGACATAAAACTATTGAGCACAGTTGTCTTTAGGTAAAATGGCTGGGCCACCCAGTGACTATCATCAGCTTTTTACATAGCCTGATCCTAAGTCTGGGCTCTGTAAAGAAGCTCTGTGAGTCATGGCCACTGAACTGGAGGCTGTGCCACTGAGTGGAATAGGAAATAGTTTCTCCCAAAGAGGCACCCGCTGCTTTACATAAAACTGAGCAGCCTCCTGTCTTCTTGACTACAGCCACTTGTTGAATCCTCCTTTTGTTAGTTATAAACTCCAAGATAACCTATTCCAAAGTGGAAATGGAGGGCCAGAGAGCCTCGAGGCTTTTCTGACTCAGGCACCCTTTCAGCAAGAGGTTAATAACTGCCTTTTAGAAGAGTGTACTTAGTACCTGTGCTCAGCAGGTGGCACTGTTCGGCTGGTGACTAGTTTCAAAGGATTTTGGCAGTCCTTAATGTGCGTGTGCATGCCTGGGGTAGTGTGCATCTGCATATGTGTATGCACACGTGTGTATGTGTGTGTGCGTGTATGTGTAGTGCATATAGATATTGAATGTCTTCCTTTGTCTCCACCTTAATTTTTAGAGAGGGGCTCTCTCTGTACCTGGAACTGGCTGCTCAGTGGGCTCCAGGCATCCTCTTATCTCTGCCTACTTAGTTCTAGAATAATGGATACTCTACTACACCTGTTTCTTTTACATGGTTGCTGGAAATTCAAGCTCAGGTCCTCCTGCTTACAAAACTCTTTGCCATCTTCCTAGCTCTATCTTTAAAGCTGAATTCCCTTTCCTTTTCGGAGATTAATTTCTCCTGGACCACTAGGAGGGAACAGGGCTACTACCTCTCTGCACACAACAGTCCTTGAATAAGAGAATCTCCTTTGGTACTTTTTGAGATCAACACAAGCTATACATTTCGCAGAGCGTACCCAACAACAGTACACTGAAATGGTCCCATGATTTCTATCCGCAAGGTACTTTAACTACTGAGATCTTGGCTCAGACTTAATCAATTAAACTTGGCCTTTTCCTCACTTGAACTAATGAGCTTAAATATATGGTAACACCTAGAGAACTTGACACTTCATGGGGTGTGGGAAATACTGACTAGAGAGATAGAAACAGTTTCCCACTCACCTCCTCACTGACTTGACATCACTCCTTCCCTAGGGTTCTTCCCTCTGTCCAGTGAGCCCCTGGGCTTAGAGGCCCTTTGTCTTTTAGCTCTGCACATACTGCAGTCCTTAGTGCCTTTGGTAATCCCTGTGTTCCCTCTACACTCAGCCCCCATGGGTCTGGGTAGGAGGAGCTAGGGGCCTCTGTGCACGAAGATTTGTGAGTTTAGGTCCCTTTCCTCCCTGGAGTTCTAAGATGAGTGTGTATGGTCTTCAGTGTGCTTGGGGACATGTGACCTTCCCCTTTAAGGCAGCCAAAGATAATGGTGGAGAGGGAGGATCAAGGCATTAGGGCTCAGAGCCACTGAACAAGACACATGTGCTTTTCGCCTAGAGCACACAGCTTACTGAAGGATTCTTTAGTGGTTTTTTTTAAGTTTGGTTTGACTTTGCTTTTTGAGACAAGGTCTTACTATGTAGACCAGACTGGCCTCAAAGTTTATAGCCATCCTCCTGTCTCAGCCTCCTGAGTGCTGATCTGAACAATGTATCAATTTTCCAATGCTGTGACCAAATAGCTGATGGGAGTGACTTCAGGGAAGAGAGGTTTACTGGGGCTTATCCAAACCATCATGGTGACTGGAGCGACTGCAGTGGTGGGAGGAAGGGGCCAGGGAGCAGAGTGCTAAACCAAAGCCAGAAACTGGTATCCAAGGTGCCAGCTACCAGCCTTGCCCCATGTCCCAGAGTTTCCATAATCTGCCAAGCAGCACCACCAGTTGTTCAAACACATGAGCCTATGGGGACATTTCACATTTAACTCCTAACATTTTAATTGAGGGGCTGTGTTGAGTTCAGGATATAGGTTAATGGAGTGCACAGGCCCAGGGTTTGATCTAGCAGTACAGGGGTTGGGGGATGGAGGAATAGCAGGATAGCAGGGTCCTTACTGCTGCCCCATTTCTTCACTAAGCTTTCAAATAACTTGAACATAGCAGACAGTTGGTATTCCTGTTGTCCACTGCTTTACTTGGGTAAGAATCTTCACCACCAGGTTCCAGGATGTCTTGTCTTGTATTTGTGTCTAACTCAGTCCATGAGGTTCCTTATCCCTTCTTGTTCAGAAAGCTAGGTAGGTATGTCGTCAACCTAGGCTTGCGCCCCATGTTGACAGGGTCTTGGGTATTTTTAGAGTGTTTGCAAACTAAGACTTTAACTTGCTGCTGTTTTATGGGTGCCAGTAGAATAGAAAATCCTGAATCAATCCTGAATCAGTGCCCAAGGGGATGGCCTGAGTACAGATGAGTCAGGCCTTCATTCTTGGCATGCTCTACAAGGGCTGTAAGAGCCTGAGAGCCATGGGAACTTCTTTTTTTTTTTAATGTTTATTTATTATGTATACAATATTCTGTCTGTGTGTATGCCTGTAGGCCAGAAGAGGGCACCAGACCTCTTTACAGATGGTTGTGAGCCACCATGTGGTTGCTGGGAATTGAACTCAGGACCTTTGGAAGAGCAGGCAATGCTCTTAACCTCTGAGCCATCTCTCCAGCCCCCGGGAACTGCTTTTCTGATGCAAGTAGTAGAACACAAGAGGAAACATGTGACACTGTTGCTAGTGATTTTATTTGAGACCCTTTTGAAATAAAATCTCATGTACCTCTGTTGGTCTGTTTCCAAATAGTCGTCACGACTAAAAGAAAATGTTGGGACAGTTTAGTGTCCAGTATGTGTATAGAATTCTAAGTCTACAAAGTTCCTTGCCATGTCTTACCTGAGTTGAACCCTAATACCTGGGAGGGGCGTGAAGAGCATGGGTTAATCATGTTGTGGCATTAGTAGGTGATGCAGCTGGGAATAGCTCTCCTTTCCTTGGTCTGTTTTGTTTTGCTCTGCCCTGAAGTTAATTCTCTCTTTAACACCACCATGTTACTGTTAGTACCTCGTGTCCTTGGCTGATGCAGTGACTTTAGTCTTCTACCCATCTACTGGGTGCAGTGAATGTAAAATCATACATGAGAGCTGCCCATTGTTTGGGAGAGCATGAGTGTTGGTGAGGAAGTGATGACTTTGTGGAGGCCGACCTGAGGCCAAGACACCGGGAAGCCACTCTTCCTTCAGCTACGGGAAGAAGGTATTAAGCAGCCAGGCTCTGCTGGATGGTGTGGCTGTCTTGTAAACCCTTCTTGCAGGCCATGGAAAGGCTGATGTCTGTGGCAGAACAGGACTTCACATTGGGCTGGAAAGTCCAGGGTTAGATTCACATGTGTACTTGCAAAATAACAAGGCTAGGCCTGGGATTTAGAAATGCTCTGAGTGAGCACATTTGGTCTGTAGACAGCTGGTCATTATAACAGGTCGGGCAGATCTGAGTCAGCAGGGTGGTGGAGAGCCTAGCCTGCTGCGACACTCATACATTAACGACTCTGGACCCAGTAGCCTGACAGTGTAGCAATGTGCATTCTGAGACCCATTGGCCTCAGAGTGAGTAGTTACCAGACTGCAAAGAAATTGCTTTGCAAAACCCTTTCCATGTTATAGGAAAACACTGCTGCTTTCAAATAAATTGATAAGAACTCAAGGTACAGAAGAAGACTACATTTAATTTAAATTTATGGTAAATGCTGGGTAAATATTTGTTAACTTTTCTCATTATCAAGATCTAGGTTGATAACCAGTTTAAAAGGTTTTCCTCAAACCACTATGTCAAAATTTTTGTTTTTAATCCAACTTAACGCATTATATGCTTGAAACTGATGACCTTTGGTTTTAATTGTAACTTTAACTAAGGTTTATTAAATTTTGATGCTTTTTCTTTAGTTGGGATGAGACTCACTTTGGAAAAATGGGAAGTTACTATATTAACCGCACCTTCTTCTTTGATGTACACCCACCTCTGGGAAAGGTAAGCAGTGTGGCAATTAACACTCTGTTATCTAGGCAGATGGCTTCTAAGAACTGGAGCCAAGTGTTAGGTTTGTACTTAGTTCTTAGACTTCAGAATTCCATGAGCAGGTACTTTGATAGAAAATCTTTGGTGTTTTTAGGGGTTCTCCAGGCTCAGAAATGGAGAAGAGCATCCATCAACGGATGGATGGATAAACAAATGTGGTATAGCCTTACAGCAGTTATTCCCCCTTGGAGAAGAAGAATGTTCTGATACAGGAGCTTTCTTCTCAGGATAATGAAATGTTCTAGAATGATGTAGTAGTGATGATTGTACAACCTTGTAGAAATATTTAAAACTACTTTTAAAATCATTAGTTATGTTATGTGAACTTTTAAAAAATTTTATAAAAGAAAATAAAAATATAATATACTACATAAAGGAAATATAACTTAGAGGAGCTTAATCTATAAAAATTATACTTTTTCCTTGTCTTGATTCCTAATAAACATATTAACCTGTTCCCCTAGCATTTTACAATTAAAAATTCTATCAATTAAAATTTATTTTACTCTTTTAACAACAGATTCCCCTGAGAAGACCAATGGGTTAGTTTTAGCATTCACAAAAGCCTTTCTTCCTAACTGCAGATTCAGGTCTCCAGATCTTGGGGTAATAGCATGGGTATGGAAAATAAAGGATAGCAGTCCATCAGGTTGACCCAAGGAAGCATGAGCGCCTAGGTTAGGGACTAGGGACGAAATCTCTCTAGGGAAGGGTGTGTAGATAGGTGAGCCATGTAGCTAAATTTAGAGTGAATTCTGAGCCTAGGAAAGGGTAGAAAAGCCTTGCCTCTTCCTGTCTGCTTGGTAACAGCAGAGACAAGCAGTTGTGCCTGGACCTGTGAATCTCAGAGCAGCTGGGTAGAGCAGTTACTGTTGTAGCTCTGTGTTGAAAGAGGGAGCTGTCTTTCTCAATCTCTCAATCTCCCTTCCTCCCCCTTCCCTTTCTGGGGAAATGCCTCTCTTTGCATTCTCCTTCTCACTTCTGCCCTTTATTCCTTATGTGTAGCTCTTGGCCACTTTCCTCTCACTTCATTGTGATTTGGAGCCTCTTTTCTTAGAGTAGAAGGCCAGTGTCCCAGGAGTGAGAATGCCCAGGACCTTCCCGAGAGCTGTCATGTTTCATTTCATAACAAATGAAAAAAAAAAACCAGACTGCATGTGTGAGCCCCTCACTGACCCTACCCTTAAAACTATGGAGTCTTTTCCTCCCTAAATGTTCAGTCTGCTCTAGTCCCAAGAACTTAGCGTGGCATAAAAGAGGGTTTGTTTCAAGCAACAAGCTCTTTAGACAAAAGATTTTTTTACTCTGCAGCAGCTGCAGGACAAAATGTCACACTGGCACTTCTATGGCCAGTTGTCAAGGAAACGGAAGGCCATGCGTGCAGCTGGAGAGAACGGGACAGAGGAATCTTTTTTTTTGTTGTTGTTGTTTAAATATTTATTTATTTATCATGTATACAATATTCTGTCTGTGTGTATGCCGGCAGGCCAGAAGAGGACACCAGACCCCACCACAGATGGTTGTGAGCCACCATGTGGTTGCTGGGAACTAAACTTAGGACCTCTGGAAGAGCAGGCAATGCTCTTAACCTCTGAGCCATCTCTCCAGCCCCAGAGGAATCTTTTCTATGAACATTTTATCTTTCGTCCATTCCTCTCTCCTCAGATGCTGATTGGTCTTGCTGGCTACCTGAGTGGATATGATGGCACCTTTTTGTTCGAGAAGCCTGGAGACAGATACGAGCACCACAGCTACATGGGAATGAGAGGAGTAAGGCTTCCTGCTTTATGTAGACTGATGAATCCCCGGGGCCACACCCACTCAGAGGTGTTACAGTCGAAAGCAGCAAGTGTAGAGAGGGGACTTCTGTGGAGTGCGGAGAGGACAATGATTGAGCCCACCCCCTAAAGTAGAAATCTGGAAGTGAGTGTGGGAGGAAGGGAAGAAGGGAGGCCACAGATAGCATAGAAGTTGCTTACGAGCCGTGCACACTGCAGCCTGTCAGCCTTTCCTTTAGACTGTGGCCTCTTCACACCGTCTCCAGATTCCTACTTCCTTCCTCACAAAGAAGTTGGCACTTAGCAGTCTCTCTCTCAGGGAGGCTGAAAGCTACTCCAGTCAGTCCCTCTGCACCCTGATTCCCAGCATCAGCTTAATGAGCCTAAACACTCAGCTCCCTGGGAGCAACCTAATGAGACCCGTGGAAGCTGGTCCCCAGCCTGAGTTCTCAGAGAACTTTGCCTTCACAAGTTAGATTAGATGACTGTGTGCTTCCTGGGGATAATCACTGGGCGGTCTGTACAGTACTGCATGCCATATTAAACAGGGAGTGCCCGCCCCTCAGTTCATACTCTCAAGTGACACTTTTGTTTCTTTTTTTGTTGTTTTTTTGAGACAGGGTGTCAGTATGAAGCGCTCACTATCCTAGAACTTACTATGTAGACCAGGCTGTCTTTGAATTCACAGAGATCTGCCTGCCTCTCTGCCTCTCAAGTGCTGGGATTAAAGGCTTGTGCCCCCACACCCAGATCTCTCAAGAAATGATTTTCTTCCTAATGACTCTTGAACAGCACAGAGTATACACAATACTCCCCATGGACTTGCTGTGGAGATTGGAAAGGACAAATAATTTCATCTGTTCTCTTCCCATCAGGCCACTTTACTTCCTGCGTACAAAAGTGATGGCCCAAAGGGAAGAATTTCCCATTACCTCGGCCTTATCTGTGTACTGCTGATGGGCAGACTAAGGAGACGGAAGAGGGCTGTTGATTAAAAAAAGAATCAAACCCCCATCTTCTCCAGCTCATGAAGTATCAAGCAGTCATTTTTCCCAAACCAAAATGCACCCTGTAGATTGAGTGGTTTCCGGTATCCTCAAAACAAAGAACCAGGGGAAATATTACAAGAATATCAGTAGAAGTCTCAGAAATATAAGATGCCTCCAAAAAGTCTGCTTCAACTTATACCATAGCTTTATGCTAGACACTGATGTTGGTGAAGTACTTCTGTGTTAGTAAGCCTTGAGCTCATGTACTCCTCAGCCTGAGCCTGTGAGGCTGGCTCTTCCTAATGAAATGATCGGAGACAGCTGGCTGTGATTGGCAGCCCTGCTTCTTCCTGTAAATGTCACTGATTTCATGCCAGTACTTGTGCCAAAGTTCTGACGGGCATACATGCCCGCTGCTTCGTGTGATTTCTCACTGTGACACTCCCGTTGCATGCTCCACGTGATTTCAGACTTTTGTCAGGGTCCTCCACCTTAGACATTAGTATACCAAGTCAGCTGGTTGCTTGAGTGCTTCTGTCTTCCTTCCATAGTTCTGTGCTTTCCTGGGTTCATGGCTGATCCCCTTTGCCTATCTCACCGTCCTGGATCTGTCCAAGTCCTTCCCAGCAGCACTGCTCACCGCTGCCCTTCTCACCTTTGGTAAGTTTTCTTGACCTCTGTATTTTGGGAAATGAGATTGTCACACCATGTAGGTGGTCGGAAATCAATACAGCCAAGTGTCACATCTGTGCAGCCAGTGCTTTTATTTATTTATTTATTTTTGGATTTTTAGAGATAGGATTTCTCCATGTTGCCATGGATGTTCTGGTAGACCAGAACTGGCCTGGTCTCTGTAGAGAACTCTGTAGACCAGGCTGGCCTGGAAATCTCAGAGATCCACCTGCTTCTGCCTCCTGAGTGATGGGATTAAGGGTGTGCACCTCCACCATAGGACCGAATTCTTAATTAACTTAAGGGTTGGGTAAAATATAGTGTTACTAGTAACACTTAAGTATATAATTACATCTGTGAGTCATATGTGTGCGTGTGTGTGTATGATGTTCATGAGTGTTTATATTTGCACATGTGAGTGTCTGCGTGGGTGTGTTTGAGGCATGTAGTTGACAGTTGTCTTCCTCAATTATTCTCTACTTTATTTACTGAAGCAGAACCAGAGCTCATCAGTCCCAGTGAGTCTTATTAACCACCTTTCCCTGAGGATCCCATCTCTACCTCTTGTGTGCTGGGATTCTGTGAGGCTGCCATGCCTGCCCAGCTTTTATGTGGGTTCTGGGAATCCACCCTCCAGCCTTCAAGCTTGCATGACAAGTGGTTTTTTTGCTTGTTTGTTTTTGTTTTTCGAGATTGTGTTTCTCTGTAGCTTTGGAGCCTGAGTGCTGGGATTAAAGGTGTGCACCACCACCCGGCTAACAAGTGTTTTTTTTTTGATGAGGCATCTCCCCAGTCCCTAAAGCAGACACCCAGAAGTAGCAGTGAAGCAGAAAATTACAATAGAAGTATTAAGTATTTCCTCTGGGTCCTCACCTGGATAAACACAGACTAACTATAGAGGTTAGTCCTGGTACTAGCTGTGTTCTTCTTCAAGTGAATCAATGACCTTGTGGTGCTTTACATGTAAAGAAGTCCAGAACGATTTAGGTGGGTGTTTGGATCTTGTTCAGACAAATGTGCTGATGTTTTGATGGATATAGGACAAGGTTATAGAATTCCCTGTTGTGAACCAGTAGCTTTTCCCTTGTATGTATTTTTTCTTTAGTTATTCATTATCAGTCATTTTTCATTTTCTATTTGACATCTGTTTCCTAGGCACCTACCCTATACCCGGCCACCTTTTGAGGCCTCAGAAAATACACTGATGAGATGCTGTTCTCATAGAATATAACCTATAAAAGGGAAGACAAATAAGCCAGGACATATTAAGTCTGTGATAAAGCATATTATTTTTCTTTTAACATTTAGATTATTTACTTTGTATGTGATGGGGGAGGCACATGCACACTTGTCATGGCACACCTATGGGAGTCTGAAGACAACTTATGGGAATTGATCCTTTTCCATGTGGATCCCAGGGTTCACACTCAGGTCATTAGGTATGGTGACAAGTACCCCATCCTACTGAACCATCTCATTGGGGATCCTAAGCAATTAGTGCCAGGTTAGATGTAAAGCAGAGTGGGGATAGATTAGTGGGGATCGATACTGTTTTAGATAGGGCAAGCAGCAAATAATCCCCCAAGAAGGTAGTGCTAGCAGAGGCCTGAGTGAAACAGGATCGGACTCCAGATTTCTGAGAGAAGACTTCTCAGAGAAGGCAGGAGAACAGCCTGTGTAGTAACACTGTGAGGGGCAGTGAGTAAGAATGTTGGGGTTGACTTTAGATAGATATGGAGGCCATACAGGATTTGGGAACTGTCCTGAGAAATTTTTAGCCTGAGTGAGATGAGAGGACATTGTGGGGTTTAAGCAGGAATATGTTCATAACTTAAGCTTTTTTTCTTTCTTAAGTTGGTCTGGTACCTATATAGGGAGTCAACCCTCAATGAAGATGTCATATGAAATAAAACTCTTCTATACATTTATAGTTTACAACTGCATCACTTTGTGGGGTTTTTATGGTAGGAATGAGGAAGTGGCCTCAGGGCTGAGTGAATGACATGAGCCTCTGAGATAGAGGGCCTACAGGTAGCGTTGGTATTGCTTCTTATCATTGGGCTCTGCTGTGCCCGCAGCTGAGTCCTCCTCCTTGCTGATAACCCAGTAGTGATCAATGGCCGCCTAGTCATGACTGCCAGATGCTTACTTGCAATGCAGAGAGGACTGTTTACTGCTGTAGAGTGTTTGGTTTTTAGAGATCTCTTATCACTCTGTGTTTTGACCAGCAAGCTCCTATTTTTCAGACACAGGATGCCTCACTCTGTCCCAGTACATCCTCCTTGACCCTATCCTGATGTTCTTCATCATGGCTGCCATGCTGAGCATGGTCAAGTACAACTCCTGCGCTGACAGGTCAGAAATACCGTCTTGGGTTGGGGGGCTGGCAGAACTGGGTGGGTGCTTACAGGACTAGCAGTCAAGCTTACTTTAAGAGGAGCAATACTTTCCATTTGTTTGTTTTTTAGATAATGAAAAATAATTTTTAAAAGGTTTATTTATTAATTATGTATACAGCATCTGCCTACTTGTATCCCTGAAGGCCAGAAGAGGACACCAGATCTTATTACACATGGTTGTGAGCCACCATGTGGTTGCTAGGAATTGAACTCAGAACCTCTGGAAGAGCAGCCAGTGCTCTTAACCACTGAGCCATCTCTCAGCCCCATGAAAATTTTTAAAGAGTTTCCTCTAATAGATGCTTTTAGCTTTGCTTTTCACAAGATGAGAAATTGTTGACTGTCAGGAGGTTTTGGATGTTTACAGTTGGTGTACAATTGTGGAGGAGTGGTGGGTATTATGGAGGAGTCCTGATGCCACCTCCTCACTCAGCCTTATGAGCTGTCCCTCAGAACCAGTGCTGGTCCACGGAGCTCTGGGACAGCTCATCCTCACAGTCTCCATCCTGGAGGGGACAAGACACAAGTGCAGATGCTACCTCAGAGGTGCTGTCTCCTTGCCTCAAGGCTTGCATCCAATGCTGACTTAATGATGAGGTTTGCACACAGGCCAAGAGGATCTTTTCAGACCCTGGTCAGTTCTAAAGCTGATCTGGATTTTGGTCTTCCAGAATTCTCCTATTTTTCTAGATCCTTCTGTCTCCAAGGGAATAGAGTATGCCTTTCTATGTATTCAAAATACCGGTAGTGTTCAGCATTCCAAAGAGCTGGTTTATCCTAGGCGCTCCTAGAAAACGATGCGTATTTACCCATATAATATTAGTCCCAGCCAGTGACTTTTTTTTTAAGGAAAAAAAATGTGGTATCAAAGATTGAGCCCAGGGCCCCATATGTTTGGCAAGCCTCCACCACTGAGCCATGTATCTCCAGACCCATCTCCTGTTTCTTAAATATGTAGCACATACCAGGTATCATACCAGGAGAGAGAGGCACAGTAACAAAGATGTTGCCTTTAAGGAGTATTCATTCTGGCAGGGGAAGTGCCAGATCATCAGAAAATCTGCTGAGGTATACTAGTTGCTGTTAGTACAGCAAACCAATAAGGAGCATCAATGTTATACTTATTGCCTGGCTTAAACTGCCTTCCATCACTTGCTCGCTACATTGCTTGGCCTCTCTGTGCCTTGATTTCCTTATGTGTAAACAGAGGATAATGAGCTCTCGCTTAAGGGTATGATGGGATTAGACGGATAGGATATAATATGTGGAATGGCGCCTCACATTCATAGACTGTTAATAAATGCTGGCTTTGGCAGGCCCAGAGGTGACACAAAGAATAAGTCTGACTTGAGTCCAGAGAATTTTTTGTTTTTCCTTGTATATCTTCCTGACTTGTCTCTAGTGAAGAATAAGTCTCTATGTACGAGGCCCAATGCTTATCCAGGAATAGCATAGACCCTCCCCAACACAACATGCTACTTTCTTTCACACTGACTTGCCTGTAGTTTGCGGGCCTTCACAGAGCACAGGCTCCTTGGTGTCATGCCCTGGTTCCCTGGAGTTAAGAACCCTTGAGGCTTAGGACACTGTCCTACTGCTGCTTTTGATTTCCTATTTCATTCTAGCTTCCAAACTGAACTGTTTCTTATTGGTTTCCAGGCCTTTCTCTGCCCTCTGGTGGTTCTGGCTCAGCCTGACTGGTATTAGTCTTGCTGGTGCTTTAGGGGTCAAATTTGTTGGCCTCTTTATCATCCTGCAAGTGGGACTGAACACCATTTCAGACCTTTGGCAGCTGTTTGGAGACCTCAGTCTTTCACTGGTAAGAACTCAAGTGCTTGTGGATATCTTTGTTCCACAGTGCCTGTGCTTCTGCTGTGGGTGGAGGGAGTATGCCCTGTGCCCTGTGCCCTGTGTTGTGGGCCATGCCAGACTGGACAGGCACAGCTTTCCTCTGTAGACATCAGGATATCAGGGAGTGGGCCTGGCTGAGGGGCTGGAGTGGTGTAGAGAGAGTAAGTAAAGTAACTACCTTGCAATTCTCCTATTGTTGCCCCTTCCCATCTCCCTTAATTTATTTGAAATTGCCCAGCCAGAGGATTCTGTCCAGCTGGACTCGTGCCAGGCCCACCAAGGGCATAAGAGCTTAGGTCAGATGAGTGGGATGACTCATCTTCTGGAATTCACAATTTCTTTTCCTGATCCAGGACTTCCATAATTGGATGACAGTTAAATGCTGTTAGGATTTTTTCTTTATGACATTAGTAATCAAGGGCTGAGTCAGTGCCAGGCACTGTACAGAATGGTTTGCTTTCATTATCTCATCATTAAAATCCTATGTGGGGGTCATAACCACTCACTGATTTTACAGGTGAAGAATTTGAAAGCTAGAGAGATAACTTTGCAAAGGACCTACAGGTATTAGAGGTAGGAAGAGGGCAGTCTATGACTCCAGCTTTGGTTAGGCAAGCTCCAGGACTCACCTACCGAATTTCCAACCTGTTTATTCATTCAGAAATTATATAGAGGCCATTTACTAAGTGCAGAATATTGGGAATATTTTGGTGACTATTACATGATCCCTGCCCTCTGGAATCTATTGTGGGGGCGGGGGAGGCTGGGGGAGAGGAGGAGAGGCCTATTATAGTATAGTCTTCCTTTGACAGCAGAGGGGAGGCCCCAAAGCTTAGGTACTCCACGGAGGACTGTGAGGGAGTTGAAGTTAAGGCCAGCAACAGTTGGCCATGTGATAAGGGCCTGGCACAGTCAGTACAGTTCATTGAGCTGGAGGCCACTGTTAAACAACAGTCTCACCTTGTCAGTGGTCATGCGTGCAGAGAAGTGGCCCATGTTATCCCCCTGCAGTGCGTGTGTGTGTGTGTGTGTGTGTGTGTGTGTGTGGTGAAGGATAATATAGAAAGGCCTAGGGTTTTCCACCCATTATTCTTTCCAATGTGACTCGTATTATACATACAATGGAGTTTCTTATGCTAGCACCTGTGGTGGCTTTTGTTTGCAGGTGACTGTGGGGAAGCACCTGACTGCGCGAATCCTGTGCCTCATAGTGCTGCCTTTGGTGCTCTATGTGACCATTTTTGCTGTTCATGTCATGGTGCTGAATAAAAGGTACAGTCAGAACCTTTCCACCCTCTTACTTCCGGTCTTTCTCTGGCACCTAAGCCTATGTGTGGGCCATGTGAGGTTAGGATGAGGGGAGGAACTTTTTCCTGCCCCCATGTTCTCTCTTCTGCATATCCCAAGGCTCAGAACACCCAGCACCGAGCCTTGAAGGAGGTGGAAATTCCCTGATAGCCTAAATGTCCCTATCTCCATCAGAGGCTTTTCACTTTAGTGAGGATGGGTACCAGGGTTGCAGTGGGACTAGAGGTACTGATAACCAGGACACCAACAGCAACATCTCATTGAACAAGTAGCCACTAAGTGCTGAGAACTGGGTTTATTAGCATTATGCATAATCTCATTTAACTGTCATTATTGGTGAGTTCTTTTGGCTTTTTAAAATATCTATTTATAAATGAAGAACCAAGGCTATATAAGGGACATCGCCCAAGTCACCCAAGGTAGTAAGTGGCAGAAGTGAAATTTGGACTGTAGTTCCTCCAACTCTATCATCCATGTTTGTTTCATGAAGTCACACCTTTTAAATTATCTAAGGGATTCTGGGAAATGACAGCTTTTATTCTCTCAGCTTGACTCTTCTGCTTCTCCTTCCCCACAGTGGTCCTGGTGATGGCTTCTTCAGCTCTGCCTTTCAAGCCCGGCTTTCAGGGAACAGCCTTCACAATGCTTCTATCCCTGAATGTGAGTGTGCTAGGCAGAGGTTTCCTGGGAGTTGAAATGGGAAAGCAAGTTTGAAGCTTGTTTTTGTTTTTGGTTTTGTTTTTTGTTTTTCGCCTATATATAGCAGACTGGGAGAAAACCCAGCATTACAGTATTAGTACTCAAGAGTCAGTTACTATAGTACTCAAAATAGCTTCTCCTTTGTACCTATCAAAGCTGTCTCTGTAAGAAGGCCATTTCAAGAGAAACTGGTCATAGAGAAAGGCTGTGGTAGCCTTCTGATAGTCTTATGCATATGCTTATCCACAGGTAGTAATTAGCAGGTATTCTCCCTCCAGGGATAGTCTGATGTGAAGGACCGCCATTTGTGTGTTAAGTACAAAAAAGGGAAATGCAGAACCAGGCATAGTGGCAAAGGCAAGCAGAGCTCTGTGAGTTCGAGGCCAGCCTGGTCTACATAGACCCTGTCTCAAAATAATAATAGCAATAAATAATAGTAATAATAATATAAAATGAAAGAAAGAAAAATGAGGGGTGGAATACAGTACTGGGGATTAAAGCACATGCCAAGTCAGTGCTAGGAGGCAGTTCAAGGGGATCCCATACACATGCATACAAAGATTTGCCTTCAAGTTGGGCCTGCAAGGATGAGTGGAAAGAGCAAGAGGTCATATTAGGCAAGAAGGGATGGCATGATCAAAGCCAAGGGCAGGGGAAAACTCAAGGTACAGGCTATGATCAGAGCCTGGAATTTTAAGTTAAAAAAGAGAGTTAGGACCTAGATGATAAGGGTGTGAGATGCTGGAGTAAGCTGTTGGAGACTGCATGGAGGTTTCTGAGCAGGCAGGCAGGCAGCTAGGAGTGCAGTGCCTTGTAGTAAAAGTTAGCACAGCTGGAAGGAAGTATAAGGTGTCAAGGAAAGTGGGGGCATCTATTAGGAAGTCATTGCCAGGCTGTACCTGAGGATCTCTAAGAATCAGGGACAGCCAAGAGCATATCTAAGAGGGACCAGGCAAGGGAGAAAAAAGGTGTCTCTGAGGTCCGGAGTGCAGGAATGCCATTTTGCTCTTTCAGTACATCTAATAACAAGAGCACAGTGGGCTCCACAGACTGGGAAGGGAATGAGAGCTAGGAAAAGCAAGAGAAAGCACTGGTTTGGAGGGACACTAATGTGGAGGTAGTCCTTAGAGAGGGAACTTTGGACTGAAATTTGTTTGGAGGTAAGGTAATTGATGCTGTGGTAGTAACTGTATGAGAACTGGAAAGAGGAACAAAACAGGTTACTAGAGAATGCAAGAGGAAGGAATGAGAAGAACTGTGGAGGAGCGACCTGTGAGGGAGTGTGGAGTCTGAAGCAAGGTGGTCAGTGCTGGGAATGTAGGGAGCTCCCTCTTGAGTTGCTTCCATTGATGTGAGAAGGCAACAGGAGCTCCAGCTTTAGGCAAGCCTGGACCCCACGATCACTCATTATTTGCAAGGCTTGTGGTGTGCAGCCACCACCCACCTACCTTCAAGACAGGGGCGGCCTGTCATCTGTCTGATGCCTCTTTTCCTCTAGACCTGGCATACGGCTCTGTAATCACTGTGAAGAATCTCCGGATGGCCATTGGCTACTTACACTCCCATAGGCACCTCTACCCTGAGGGCATTGGTGCACGCCAGCAGCAGGTGGGTAAGCTTTCGTGATCTTGGTTGCAGCCACACTGAGCTTGTGACTGAACCTGCCGTTCACTTTCTTGCTTGTCATCCTTAATTCACCTATTTTCTCTTGATTGAAACATTCTCCTTGCTCCTTTCTCTTCCTTCCTTTGGCTAACCTTGCTTCTTTAGGTTTCAGCTCAGAGGTTCCTCTGTCCATCTCATGACCCCCCTCTGCCCCAGTTGGTTCCCCTCCCCCTTTTACCAGAGGCTTTCTTGGCATTCTGCCTGCCTCTGGGGAACCCAATTTATAAGGCATCATGAGAATCCTTTTGCCTGATCCTGGAAGTCTTTCATGCCTAGCACAGTGGAGGGTGATGAGGAAAGATAATAGTTATGACTACAGACCTGGGAACTAGACTGGATTCCTTGGGTTTGAATCCGTATAGGTTTGACTTTGTACAAATGTCTTAATCATTCTGTGGCTTAATCTCCTGATCATAGTGGGAAATAAATGATGTTCCTCTCCACTGTAGGGGTGTTCAGAAGATAGAATGAGATAACATCTGTAAAGGGCACCTATGGAAGGTGTCCATGTTAGGGAGTGGCTGTGGGAGTCCCCTCTCTGTGCTGGGATTACCGTTAATGAATAAAGAAACTGCTTTGAACCTATAGCAAGGCAGAACTTAGGGAAAGCTAGGCTGAATGCTAGGAGAAAGATAGTGGTGACAGAGAGAAGTTATGGAGCTGCCACCAGAGATAGACATGCTGAAACATTGCTGCTAATCCACTGCCACATGGCGATATACAGATTAGTAGAAATGGGTTAAATTAATATAAGAGTTAGCCAATAAGAAGCTAGAACTAATGGACCAAGCAGTGATTTAATTAATACAGTTTCTGTGTGATTATTTCAGGCCTAAGCTAGCTGGGTGGTTGGAAACCATCAAGTGGCTCTCTCCTCTAACAGGGAGTGGCTGTGCTGTGGTGGAGGTGCCTGAGAGGGAGAACAGGGGAGTGGAGAGGTTGGTGGGCCCGGACTCTGTTCTGGGGAGGCAGGAAAGTGATGAAGTGATGAGGTCTGATTAGATGGAAGTTTATAAAGTAACGCTGGTTAGGAGGCAGGGACAGTGCTGGAACTGAGTCAGGAAACACCTCCCAGGTATCACTGGAGGGCCTGGTAATGGACTGGAGATCAGGAAGAGCTGTGTATGGTTCTGTAGTCAAGATGGCAAAGTATATATGTAATAATGTTATTTAATCATGATCCAATAGGGAGGAATGGCTTTGAAGCTGGGAGCAGAAATTTCCTTATATGTTAGGTTTGGGACTTAGAAGAGAGATCTGAGTATAACATGTAGGTGTTAACACAAAGTGGGTGGCTAATATTGCCCAGGAAGACTGCAGGGAGGAAGGGCTGGTGAGGGGACCCTTCATTTAAGGGGGTGTTCAAGGCTGCTCAGAGTGGAACTAAAAGAGACTGAGAGTGAAGGAGTGAGTGGGGAGTGAGGTCTCTGAAAGGGGATGGCATCAGTTCAGTAGGCCTGTGACCAACACGTTGGTTTTGGTGCAGAGGGAAAGTCAGTAGTCTCAGATGCAGTGTTGTACAGGCAAGAGTGGAGCAGTGGGGAGGGGGAGCTGTGGGCCAGGCTGTTCATCTAAGATGCTCCCAAGTGAGGCTTCTCCAAAGAATGGCTGAGAGCTTCATTTTGCCAAATTTTACTTCTTCAAACACATTAGCAACATTTCTTTTTAGTCCTGCTAGAAAGCTGGACCTGGGTATTGGGTTTGCAGCATTGCTTTCTCATGTTTGGTTATCGCTTCTCTTCGGCCCAATGTTTCTCAGTCCTGGCTGCACTTTAGAGTTAACTGAGCTTTAAAAATTTGACTTGTAGACTCTTCTTCCGAGATTCTGATTTAATGGATCTAGGGTGGGTCTAAAGGATGTTCGCTTTCACTTTGGTTTAAGTTCTTTAGGTCATGCTAATGTAAAGCCAGGACAGAAAGCCTCAGTGGCCATTCCATGAGGACACCTTGCTGCAGCTGTCACGTAGAGGATAGTAAAGTGGCAGATCTGCGGCCATGCTGCAGAAGGAGAGGAAGGTCAAGTTCTGAAGACGCTGCTCAGCTGGCACCATGGCTGCAGGTGTGAGGCTGACGGCGGTGCTGTGTGGACAGCGCATTGGGTCGAGGGACCACATGTCAGGCTTGACACTCAGGCTGTCTCCTCTGCTGTAAACTCAAGTGTGAAGTGATTGGACTAAATGCCTTCCTTTCACACTCTGCCCTGCTGTTTAGTGATGTCTCTAGGTCTCAGTTTCAAAATGTTTTCAGATGATTAACATCTATAAGATAAAATTGGGAAGTTTAGAAAAGTATAAAAAAAGAAACCAAAGCTACCTGTAATCTCCGAAGATCTGCATTTTTCAAATATTATGAAAAGTAGTATTCTACTATAATTAGGTACTTGAATTCCTAGGAGTCCCGTATAAAAACTCCACTGTGGAAACAAAGGTTTCTGTGGGAGTGGACCAGGGGCTACAATTATGATAAAGAAACAATTTTTCTGGGAGAATTTTGATAATGGCTCTTCTAAAAACAGAAACCATTCCCTCTATACATGCACAAGACCTACCAAACCTTGACATCTGTGAACAAGTACCAGGTAGATAGATTGGACCTAGCTTTGCATCATTTGTATAAAACAACATGTTTTAGTCTTTTTGTTTATTTGTTTGTTTTTGTTTTTTTGTAAACAGGGTTTCTCTGTAGCTTTGGAGCCTGTTCTGGAACTAGCTCTTGTCGACCAGGCTGGCCTTGAACTCACAGAGATCCACCTGCCTCTGCCTCCCTAGTGCTGGAATTAAAGGGGTGTGCCACCACTGCCCAGCTATGTTTTAGTCCTTTATATATCATTGTTTTTTTTTTCTGAGAAACAAAAAAAAAAAAAAACCTCTCAAATAGCTCAAATTCAGCTGTAGTACATGCAGAGTGATTTTTTCCATAAGTGCTAATTTCAACTTTTTTTTTTGCAAGTAAATTAGTCAGATGGCCAATTGAAGTTATGAAAACTCGGAAGAAATGTGTGTATTCCTTTTGTTTTGGTACGTGTTTACATGTCTGGCAAAGGTGTATATTTTTAGTCTCTCTCCTTACTTCCCAAACTATAAGCCATGTCATCTTGAGCAAATGACCTAGCCTGTGTTTTTCTACTGTTGGGGGAATCGCACCTACACACAGAACTGTGGTAGTGACTGAGCAGGGCAGGACTGGTCTGGTGCTCAGAATAGTGCCTGGGGACTCATGGTAGCCACTGTGAGTGGGAGCATTTCATGAACCTTTTTGCATGCTGCTTTAAAAAATGCTCCACAGCATTTTAATGGTGTATAATATTCTATTGCATGTATACAGTATCAAGACAGGGTTTCTCTGAGAGGCCTTGACTATCCTGGAACTCATTCTGTAGACCAGGTTGGCCTCGAACTGAAAGATCCTCCTGCCTCTGCCTCCCGAGTGCTGGGATTAAAGGTGTGCCACCACTGTCCAGCTTTAACTAGCCCTCTAAATAGATGTTCATACTGTGTTCAGGTTTTTACTAGTAGACTTATCACTGCATTATAGACATTCACATGAGTGCACACACAATTTTTAATTTTTTTTAATTAAAACAAAAAAATCAGTTTATGGCTATGGATTAAAACTCTAGGATAAGATATTTATGGAGCATTTTAGTGTTATTCACTCACATAGTAGAAAAAATAATAGCCTTTTTTGTAAGTGTGCGTGCATGTGGGTACACAGGTGTGCATGTGGGTACACAGGTGTGCCTGTGGGTACACAGGTGTGCATGTGGGTACACAGGTGTGCATGTGGAGGCCAGAGGTCAGTGCCTTCCATAGTCACTGTCCACCTTAGGCTTTGAGAAAGTCTCTCTCGCTGATCCTGGGCTTACAGGGTTAGTTAAACTGGCTGACCAGCGAGGCCCAGGTATTGTCTACTTCCCCAGTGATAGGATTCTGAGAACACTAGCTTTTTCTTACCTGTGTGCTGAGGATCAAACACAAGGGTGTTTGTGTAGCAAGCACCTACCAGTTGAGGAGTCTCCCCAGACTGTTGCTTTTTTTTTATGATTTGTTTTTTATTCTATGTGCATTACTGTTTGCCTGCATGTGTGTGTAAGAGTGTTGGATCCCCTGGAGCCAGAGTTACAGACAATTGTGAGCCTGCATATGTGTGTGTGTGTGTGTAAGAGTGTTGGATCCCCTGGAACCAGAGTTACAGACAATTGTGAGCCTGCATGTGTGTGTGTATAAGAGTGTTGGATTCCCTGGAGCCAGAGTTACAGACAATTGTGAGCCTGCATGTGTGTGTGTATAAGAGTGTTGGATTCCCTGGAGCCAGAGTTACAGACAATTGTGAGCCTGCATGTGTGTGTGTGTGTGTGTGTGTAAGAGTGTTGGATCCCCTGGAACCAGAGTTACAGACAATTGTGAGCCTGCATGTGTGTGTGTATAAGAGTGTTGGAACCCCTGGAACCAGAGTTACAGACAATTGTGAGCCTGCATGTGTGTGTGTAAGGGTGTTGGAACCCCTGGAGCCAGAGTCACAGACAATTGTGAGCCTGCGTGTGTGTGTGTGTGTGTGTGTGTGTGAGTGTCGGATCCCCTGGAACCAGAGTTACAAACAATTGTGAGCCTGCATGTGTGTGTGTGTAAGAGTGTTGGATCCCCTGGAACCAGAGTTACAGACAATTGTGAGCCTGCATGTGTGTGTGTATAAGAGTGTTGGATTCCCTGGAGCCAGAGTTACAGACAATTGTGAGCCTGCATGTGTGTGTGTATAAGAGTGTTGGATTCCCTGGAGCCAGAGTTACAGACAATTGTGAGCCTGCGTGTGTGTGTGTGTGTGTGTGTGTGTGTGTGTGTGTGTGTGTGTAAGAGTGTTGGATCCCCTGGAGTCAGAGTCACAGACAATTGTGAGCCTGCATGTGTGTGTGTGTGTGTATAAGAGTGTTGGAACCCCTGGAACCAGAGTTACAGACAATTGTGAGCCTGCATGTGTGTGTGTAAGAATGTTGGATCCCCTGGAACCAGAGTTACAGACAATTGTGAGCCTGTGTGTGTGTGTGTGTGTGTGTGTGTGTGTGTGAGTGTGTGAGTGTCGGATCCCCTGGAACCAGAGTTACAGACAATTGTGAGCCTGCATGTGTGTGTGTGTAAGAGTGTTGGATGCCCTGGAGCCAGAGTCACAGACAATTGTGAGCCTGCGTGTGTGTGTGTGTGTGTGTGTGTGTGTGTAAGAGTGTTGGATCCCCTGGAGCCAGAGTCACAGACAATTGTGAGCCTGCGTGTGTGTGTGTGTGTAAGAGTGTTGGATCCCCTGGAACCAGAGTTACAGACAATTGAGAGCTGCCATGTGGTTGCTGGGAATCGAACTGGGATTCTTTGGAAGAACAGCCAGTTCTTAACCCTGAGCCATCTCTCCAGCCCCCAGACATTGTCTTAATCACTTTTTGAATATACTAAATCTCCTGCTTTTGGTGCTGGAGACTGTTAACACACAGTGTAATGGTCCTCTCTTTTTTTTTTTTTTTTACTGGGGAGGAAAAGTTTTATTTTTTAATTTCATACTTCAAAATTAGATCATAATTTTATGAACTTGTCCTTTAGTATACTCTTGATTTGGGCAGTATCTGGTCTGAACTTAATTGAGGAAATACAAATTGGTAATTTTGCTCAAGCACTGAAAAGTAACTTGTGTTTGGGCTAACGTGCTAGAGATTGCTTTGCATAAATAATCCTGGGTCACACTTAAATCATCACTTTTATGATTTGATAAAGGCAATGAATCTTTGGGTTTAAAAAGATCAGGAAGAGAATCTGGCTGCATCTTACATCTCTTTTTAAAAACAGGAAATGTCTTGGCAGCTTAAAGCCTTTCAATATAAAATAATGGTCCTCTCTTAAGGCAGCTGAAACTTTATTGACAAGATACAAAAAGAAAGAGATAAATCAAAAAGTTCTTGAGGGGTAGGGCCTTTAAATTCTGAAAAATGGAGAAAATCTCATTCAGAAGTGCGGCTTCTGAGCTTCATTGGGAACTGTGGCCTCCAGAGTTAGGGCTGGGGAATCCTGAAAGATGCTCAGGTGGTATCAGTTTGTTGGGGACTGCTTGACCAGCTGTGCTGATCATGATTGTTACCTCCCCCACTTCTGCCCTCTGCCTAGGTTACCACCTATTTGCATAAGGACTACAACAACCTGTGGATTATCAAGAAACATAACACAAACACAGGTAATGTGGCAGAGACTGAGATTCTTGTGCTGTTGTTCACTGAGTCCCCTCACTTTTCTCATGACACTAGACTCCTGAACACCTTTGGTGACCTTTTGAACACTGTTGAACTCCTGTTGTGTTCCAGACACATTGGAAACATAGAGGATGAGCAGTGAGTGAAACAGAGCAGGGCCAGGGCTCAGATTCCACCCAGGAAGAGGTTATGTAAGCTTATCCCAGGGACTATCAGGCAGCCCTAACTGGGGGACCTGGGAGTTGCTTTCACTCCCAAACCCTGCACACCCCAGCTGTAGTCCTGATATGATAGAGTGCCTTTTTTGATTCTGGGCTGGTTGAGTTACTTGATAATTCAAGCGTCTGCCAGTCCGTGTGTGTACACACACATGCTAGCTTGACTTTCTGGTTTTAGGACTAAGCAAGAGGTATTTTAGGGTCTTCCTTTCCTTGGAAGGCAACTAGCTACCTGTGGACAGATTTCTGTTGTGTCTGTAAGAGGACAATTATTATCACCTGAGTCTGTCCTCACTGGTGATATCGTGAACCCCAGGTATTTCCTGTGCCTGCTCAGCAAATACCACCTGCCTGAGCCGGCACAGGCCAGCTGCTTCCAGTCTGGAAAAGTGGACAGCTGTTCATCTAAACTCCCCCTTGTTTTTCCTTGCCACCTCTTCACTTTGTTGCTTTTGGCTAGAACTGTGCACACAACAGCGATTTCTCCTCTCCTGCTGCCTTATTTGCATGCTCAGTAATGTAAATTAGCCCTGAGTGAGTCTGGTGCTACTGCTATTGACTGTGCTTTTAACACAACAGTCATAGCAGAGTTTGAGGGAGTCTGGCTGTACCTCTAAGTCATTCAAATTTGCCTGCTTTCCATTGTGGCTTCTAAGCTGAGATGGCTGCATTTCACCTAAGCAGCTAGGGTTTTCTGGGAACTTGGTGTTCTTGTTGGTTGCAAAGGCCCCTCACTCTAATCCATACCAAATAAAACTTCCTTCCCTGTTTATAAGGCAGCATAGCAGCGGGTGTCTCTGCAGGTGAATCTCACAGCCAGTAATTTGCATTAGCAAATTTAGTTTTCCCAACCTTGATTGTTTATAGAGTCCTGGCATTTTACTGTTGGAGACAGACTTTTACAAGTATGCCTCTGCCCTGCCATGACGGCTTCCCGCCGCTTTTCTATACAGCTACCTTTCCAGGTCGTGACCAGTTCTGACTTCTAGAAGCCTGGAGAGGAGTTCTTTTCTTTCAGCATTTCATTATCATTTTTTTCATCTCGTGCTTAGGAAGTCTATTAGCAGAGATACAATTTGATTTTGAAAAAAGCTGGGCAATTGTGTGGACTTAATTTTGTAAAGACTGTATTACTCACTAAGGATGTTTCCACTCTTTAGCCTCCCACCTGAAGTTTCAGTGGAGGCCTCAGTAATTCAGACAGAGATCGTGTTGCCAGCTTGTGTAGTGGCCAGTCTAGCCCCACTCCTCACCACTCCTCACGCCATCATTTGTTCCCACATCTTTTATGTGTGTGGACTCTTTGCTGCACGGATTCTTCTTTGTATGAGTCTTTGGTGTGTGTCCCTTTATCCTGCCGTTCACTTGTCAGAATTCCCTCCTCCTCAAGAGTCTTCCGAGCAGTACTTCTGGGACGCTTTTTCTAATCCTCTGAGGAGACTGGAGAACCTAGTGCTTTGGTCTCCCCGCACATTGTTAGTCTGTCAGCACATACCACATGGCACTGTAGCCGTTTCCCACAGGCCTTCAGCTGTCTCTAGTGTAGAATGTGAGTGACGCACTCGATATCCACATCTGTTTCTTTTTGGCAGATCCCCTAGATCCTTCATTCCGGGTGGAGTTTGTCAGACATGGAGACATCGTTCGACTAGAACACAAAGAGTAAGTGAGCCTGCTGCTGTTGAAATTGAATGGTAGGGCAGTGGGCTGTGTGGAGTAAGAAATCTATGCATGGTATAAGGGTGAATAGTGAGCTAGCCTTTGCTTGCTGATTTTGGCTCTGAGGAGACATGACCTTTAAGAATGCCTTTCAGTGTCCCTTCTCTGGTCAATTCGATTGGGTGAGAATAAGATAGATGACTGCTGCAATTTTTGAGCCAAATTTGAAGCAAGCTTTATTAAATACTGGCCAGGACGGTGGACAGTGGCCAGGTCCATACCTGGGATTCCCAGAGAATGGCCGTGAATTATGTTAGTCTGGTGCTTACAAAGGTAAAACCCACAAGGCTATGAACTTCCCACTTTTGTTCAATTCAGGGCAAGTTTACATTCTGACGTAATTCCTGCCCATATACCTCCTACCTCTGTACCTCCCACCTATGTGTGATCAGACACATCCTGTGCAGTTGGGGCAACCAACCTTGTTTGCAGAAGTGAAAACATGTGGATTGTTGTCCTACATAAACAACAGCCCCCAGCATTCCAGGAAGTTATCTGTCTTTGGGAAAGTAGGGCTTACAGGTTAGAGTGTTGGCGGAGGCTGCTTGTTCTTTTCCCAGCAGCCCAGACCCAAATTATTACACAGAAACTATATTAATTTCAACACAGTTTGTCCAATAGCTTAAGCATATTGTTAGCTAGCTCTTATATCTTAGATTAACTCATTTCTATTATTTTATATTTTACCACAAGGTTTGTGGTTTACCGGTAAGGTTTTGGCTGGTGGCTTGCGTCTATTTCTCCTCCAGCAGCTACATGGCTTCTCCCTGGATCTGCTGCCCTCTCTCTCTCTCTCTCTATATATATATATATATATATATAGAGAGAGAGAGAGAGAGAGAGAACTTACAGTCTGGCTATAGTCTATTAAGCCCTTGGCCAAAACCAGCCTCTTTCTTAACCAGTGGCATTCATAGCATATAGTGGGGAATCCCACGTCACCTTCCCTTTTCTGTCTAATTAGAAAGGAAGGCTTTAACTTTTGAAGAATAACTATCCATCTGAAATCTCTATACATCTAGAAAACCTAACTAACATGACTACAAGCTTGACTATTATAGATGACTATCTATTAACCTGTATTTCTTAACTATACATTACATTTTTAAATGAGCTGCACAAACACAATACCTTAGTCAAGAGCAGAAATATACATAAACAAAATTGACCTTAAATTTATATCAATAAAACAAGATTCATACCAATGCAAAGTATTTATCTCTATAGTATTAGAGGTATTTTTGTTTTATAGTTCTCTTTAAAGCACAGTAATTTAAACTTAAAACCTAACTTTAGCTCTCACCCGCCTCCAGGAAAGGATAGTTTGATAGCCCAGAGCTGTGTTTTGGGTAGATAGTTTTAGGGAATGTAAACATCTGTCTCTGAGACTGACACACTGATCTGTCTCACTGTGTGTTCATTGGATTGAATGGAAACACCAGTCTGACTCAAAAACTGCTTAAAAGCATGAAAAAGCTTTTAGAATTTTAGAGTTATTTAGCTCAAAATCCAAGAGAAAGAAGGAATTCAGAGAAAAGCAAAGCATTGAGGCCACATTTTCCCTCATCCTGTTGTAGAAACAGTATGCCTTGCCAGTGAGAGATCACTCCTCACATCTAGAGACTAAAGAAGGAAAAGCCCTTCAGGAGCATTTGTCTGGCTCTGACTCCTGCTCAAAGAGCAGCCGACATTGAATAGAAGATTTTAATTGCTTATGTACATCATAGGCTTATCCATTCCAAATACACTGTCATCCTTAAATCTCTGTTAGTCTTAACCTAACAGAGTTAAACTTGGAACAATTTAAACAGAGATGCAAGTCAGTTTTACTACTTCAAGTTTCTTCTGGGGTTTTCTGTTTGTTTGTTTTTTTTTGTTTTTTTTTTTTTTGTTTTTTTTTTTTTTTTTTGAGACAGGGTTTCTCTGTATAGCCCTGAACTTACTCTGTAGAGCAGACTGGCCTCAAACTCCGAGAACTCAGAGATCTGCCTGCCGCAGCTTCCCAAGTTCTGCGATTAAAGGCATGTGTTACCATCATCAAGCCTTGAGTTTTGTTGTTTTGTTTTGACTACCTATTGAGAGAAGTTTCTTTAAAAAAAAAATTTTTTTAAATTTATTTTTGTTTGTGAATGTGTACATGAGCCCCAGTGTGATGGGAAGTCAGAGGACAACTTGCAGGAGTTTGTTCTCTCCTTCCACCATGTGAGAGGCCCCCAGGCATCAACCTCAGGTTCAGGTTCTCAGACTTGGCAGCAGGTACCGTTCCGAATGAGCCACCTCACTGTCCTAAGAGGAGTTTTCAAATCAAAGTTTTTGGCTCCTCCAAAGTGACGATGTAGTACTAAGTGACCCTTCCTCAAGACTTGGAACCCAGAAGATTTTAGGTTTAGTGTATATATACTTTACTCACTGTACTTTAGGAAAAATGACTTTGTAGGAGTAGATTGTTGGCGCTTCCCAAGAAGTAACCTCCGACTGATCCACTGCTGGCCCTGAAGCTCACATTCGTGTCATTTAGGTGGGCTCAGCATCTTTCAGCCATGATTTAAATAAACATGAGCATAAACTGGTAATATCTCCTATGTACCTGGCTAAAAGCAAGCGTTAACCCTGCTTTTGGAAAGACACTGGAATCTCTTCCTATAGTTTTTCAATGACAGTTAATGATGCACAAAGATAGATTATTTAAGGAAAAAGCACAATGGCCAAAAATAGACCAAAGCAGTCATTAGCAGAAACAACCTCAAAAGATTTATATACTGGAATTACCAGATAAAAGGCTTTGGAATACAGGAGAAAAGGGAAAGAGAATGCATGTATGTATGTGTGTATAGAAATCGGTACGTTTTTCTAGTTATTTGGATTTTAGATGCTCTAGATTCCTACTACTAAGTAAATCTGATTTGTTCCTAATAAATAATATTTAATTTTTTGTAAATTCCCCATAATTGTGTCATGAACATTTATTACTCATGAATAAAAGCAAGAGTTGTTATAAAAAGCTAAGAACATCAAAACTAAATTTAATCCTCTCCTCATTTCTTGCAAATCCCTACTTTAAAAAAAAGTTGGTGAGAATGGAAAGTAAATGGGAACAGGGAAGTTTGCCTGACTTAAGTGTATTCATCTCAATTGCTTGTTTCTTCTCCCCAGACTTGCCTCTTTAGTCAGGAAAAGCTAAAACTTCAAAGCTCCTAACCCTGTGAAGGTTGATGCTTACACCCCCCCCCCCCGCCCCCGCCTTCCTGCTGCTCAGTACTCCTTTCCCTGTCTTTCTCACCTTGTGCTCCTCTCTTCTCCAGTCCTCAAACTAGTTCTTAGGAGTGGATAGATACCACTTTTCCTGGTGTGTTGGGATTAATAGTTCAGATTCTAATTTTTCTAATCCTAACAGATGACTGCATATTCTTAATAAAAAGAAGCAGCATGAATGTCTCTTTCCTTTAGATAATGGTTCTTCTCTAACTTCTAGAACTACTCGGAACCTGCACAGCCACTATCATGAGGCTCCCCTGACCCGGAAGCACTATCAGGTCACTGGCTATGGCATAGTAAGTAAGAAACTGGGATGTGAGCAGGGTGTATCTAAAAAGTTGTGAATCTTGGTCCAGGGCCATGCAGTAGGAGTCATCTTGCCCAGAATTCTAGAATGTTCTAAGAATTTGGAGGCTGCACATAGATGAGTTTCTTTTTTTGTAGTTGTTTTTGTTGTTGTTGTTTTGTTTTGTTTTGTTTTGTTTTTGAGACATTGCCTCACTATGTAGCCTTGACTGGTCTGAAAATTGCCCTGTAGACCAGGCTGGCCTCAAACTCACAGAGATCCATCTGCTTCTGTCTCCCGAGTGCTGGGACTAAAGCCGTGTGCCATCACGCCTGGCCAGCATATAGACTTCTTTAACATGTTATAACTGCTTAGCTCTGTTTGCTATGAGAAAAGCAGCTTATAAATTCTATTTTGTCTCTATTCCTCTTCTTGTAAAGTAACTATGTACTTTATATAGCCTAATACCTAATAAATGTCAGATAGGAATACCATGTGGATTTCTTAAATGTCATACTGGAAGACTGGCAGGATGGGCTCAAATGACACTAAAGGTACTTGTCATGCAAGCTTGGTGACTTGAGTTCAACCTCTAGAACCCACAAAAAGGTGGGAAGAGAGAACTAACTCCACAAAATTGCCCTTTGTTGTCCACATGTATACAATGGCATGTTCCTCCCCTTCCTGGTCATGCACACATAAACACAATAATACACTAAAAAAAAGCCAGATCCCAAATTCTTATAGTTTTATTTTACAGGTTTTTCCCCTGCCATACAGAGGGCTGTTGCCAGCATAGCTTTGTATTTTGCTATATCAGGGACATGCAGTCAATAGAATATGAGTTCTGTGGGGGGCTTGAGTCCTGAGATAACTGAAGCAGAGCAGCTGGTGAAAACTGTTGAGATTTATCCGCCACTCTCTCTTCTAAGGCCTTTGGGGCATTAATCAAGAGTGTGGATTCCATAAGGTGAATTCCCTCGGCCTCTTTGTATTTCCTGAGCCCATATCATACTACAGCCAAGACGCCGAACTCCCTGTTTTCCCATGGCCCTCTTCTGAGGAGAATTAAATACAGCCATCTTCACTTCCAAGGTGCAGTGTCAGGACCTAGCTGGCTTGCATGAGAGTATGCAGATGTCCAGAATAGTGGACACAGATGCCCCAGATCTTCTTATTTGCTTGGAGTGAGGTTTTGATTATGATTTGTGGGCAAAATCAGCTGTCTAGAACTTAACACTTTGGTCCTATAAAGTTAGCATTTCCCCTTCTCACTTCCAGATTCATATACATATCCTGTGTATGTATGTGTATGTATTCATACCCTGTGTACACACACACACACACACACACACACTATATATATATATATATCTTTATGGACAAAGTCATTTGATTTCAAATAAATATTTAATGTAAAATCTAAATTTTTTTAAACTGTTTTTTTTTTTTTACATCTATTGTGCCATTCAAATACTTTATCATCTTACATGATTTCTTCAAAATCTGTTATCGAGGGTACATATATGAAAGCTTTAAAAAAATTTTTTATAGTTTATTAATTCTTATTTTATGTGCATTGGTGTTTTGCCTACATGTATGTATATATGAGGGTGTCAGATCTTAGAGTTACAGACAGTTGTTCTGTGCCATATGGGTACTGGGAATTGAACCCCGGGTACTCTGGAAGAGCACTCAGTGTTCTTAACTGCTGAACCATCTCTCCAGTCCAAAAAGCTTTTTAAAATATATATATATATATATATATCTAGAAACAAAGGGATTTTTCAGCTTTATTATTATTATTATTATTTTGGTTTTTCGAGACAGGGTTTCTCTGTAGCTTTGGAGCCTGTCCTGGAACTAGCTCTTGTATACCAGGCTGGCCTCGAACTCACAAAGATCTGCCTGCCTCTGCCTCCCGAGTGCTGGGATTAAAGGCGTGCGCCACCACCATCTGGCCTCAGCTTTATTATAAGATGGCATGAAAAGTTTACTCAGCAGAACTAATTACCTTACTATTTGGGAGAGAGAAATCGCCATTTTTTTTTTTTTTTTGTACAAGCAATGCTAGTCTTTTAAGCATTAAGAGCATAACTGTTTAAGGAATGACTAAGCAATAATTCTACATCTTCCCTAAAATCATCTGGTTTTTTACATATGTGTACAGCTTTACATGTGTGCATAGCTTTAACGAATTAAAGCCCAAGAGAAATGCTCAGAACTCGCACCCAGAAGCCAGCTGAGAGCTCAGTGAACTCAGGAGGAGAGCTTCCCAGTCAGGGTGTCGGCAGCCAGCACTGCAGTTTCCTCTTCCCTGTATCTAAAACACAAAACCGGTCACTAAGAACTTAGTGCTGGACTATGGATCACATCCACACTATTTAAATAGGCTCACAGCGAAGCACACCGTTAAGACCAGCCAAATCAGTATTTACATTTATAAATCTCTGAAGACACCATGAGAAAGCTTCTGTCCCTTCACTAAACAAAATAGGGAACTGCCTCTGATGGTGGTGGGATGAATTTACATTAAAAATACCTGTATTTACAGCTGCATTGATCCTTTATAAATAAAGAATATGAAAATCCAATTTCTTTAAAGGTAATAAAAGTTGAGGTGATGTTAGCCAACCACAGTGCTTGGAGTTGGAATAAAAACCTATTGGTGGCGCTCAGGAGGCAGAGGCAGGTGGATCTCTGTGAGTTCGAGGCCAGACTGGTCTATAAGAGTTAGTTCCAGGACAGGCTCCAAAGCTACAGAGAAACCCTGTCTCAAAAACCAAGCCTGTTGGTGCTTATTAATATGCCAGTAGTGAACTGCTTTCTCTTGGAGAAAATCCAACCGCAAGTATGAGCGTAAAATATGTAACAGGGAAAACTGCTCAAAATAATTCAAGTCAGCTTATCTGCAATGGATATTCTAATTATAAAGTCCACCACAAATGAAACAAGGTTCGTGGTTCATTCTCAGGCCCAATCCCCCACCCAAAATGACATCTTATAGTCTCCAACTGTTTGTCTTGCTTTACAATCCAAATTCAGAGATGTGCACGGGAGAATTTTCCATGGGATTACCTAACTGAAAAAGGAAAACTAAAAACATGTTCAAGTCAAAAAAATATATATTGGGTAAGCAAGCACTGAAATTATCTACTTGGAAGCAAATGGTAACTTCATCAGGGCACATGGCACTGCATGGTACCTGGACAGTTAGCATCTCCAACAGGCAAGTGAAT
The DNA here is from genome assembly GCF_018167655.1 of Microtus oregoni. Taxonomy (NCBI): domain Eukaryota; kingdom Metazoa; phylum Chordata; class Mammalia; order Rodentia; family Cricetidae; genus Microtus; species Microtus oregoni. The sequence continues at coordinate 10,409,796 of NW_024543068.1, forward strand.
AGGTGCAACATGAACTGATGCAGATTTTTTGTTGTAACTTTCCATTCCAAATGTATAAATGATTCAGAATCAAAAGTCAATGATTAGGAGAAAGTGGCAATGTAACAATTTTGCAAAAATCCTCCATCTTTAAGAGGGAATGACATCCTAACCTCCTCTCCCCAGAAGATGTCTCATAAAAAAAAAATCTTGAAAAAGACAAGAATGAACAAAAAACTGAAACACCAGTTTGCATGGAATTTCAGCTCAATGACAGATCTTGCTCAAAACTTACAAGGCTTTGGAGTTTCAGCCTCCAGTTTCAGCAAAGCAAAAGACAAGTGCTCCACAGATTTACAGGGCCAAGTTCACGTGCTTTAATAGGTGTCTCTTTTTAAAATTAAATCAATTTGAGTTGAATATTTTTCAAAATTGCTAACAAGAGATTAAAGTTCTACTACTAGAAAGAATTTATTAAAAAGTTATGAGTTAGGAAAGATTTTGTTCAAGTTGTTCAGTATCTTTTTACTATCATTGTGTTGGTGGTGGAGGTTGTGGTGCTGGATCAAGACCCATCATTAGTTTTTGCCAATAAAAGTACCCTTTATTTGAAAAAAAAAAGTTACAAAGCAGAAAAGCAGCCGTCCACTAATGCAAAAGGCATTATAATTCAGGTGTGAGATTTCTAGATTAAGCCAATATATTTCATAAGATGACTGTTGCAGTTTTAAACACTGCCTTGAAGTACTGCTTTTCAGGCTTAATCCAAATGGTGACGACATTACTAAAGCTGCTAAGCACGTGAGAAGAAGGGAAGCAGACCCACAGAACCTTTGTGCTGAGGTCGCTGACTTTATCTAACACCGACTCTTCCAAATCCATGGCTAAAAACCAGACAACCTAAAACCACAGCTTTTCCTAGAGGCTCAATTCCCTAGAAGCCATTTTCAGAGTTTGTCCACAACACAGGACTGGATCTCAGAGGTTTTGTTCCTTGTTCTGTTTTGGAACCCGAGCCACCAGCTGTTTCCAAAGTTTTTTCTCTTTTGGGTTAGTTTCACGGAATTCATTCACTGTCCCATGTTGTCCTCAGTTATTTCTTCATTTGCAGGGGTTGCAGATTCTCCTTTTTCTAGTCTTTGCTGCATTTCCCAGAGCTTGGTAACAGTTTTATCTATTGATATTATGTTAATAAGATTAAAAGTTATGCTTGTTGACTTGATGAAGCATGAAGTTACCAACATAAATTTTTCTTAATTACTTTCTGTCTGTAATTTTCTACAAACAACATACAGGTATGATTTGCTTGTCAGCAATTAATCCATGCTTTATAGCCATGGAGATTCCACACTTTCATTACGTCTTTTTCTCCTTCATTCACATCATACCCTGACTTTTTGTAATAGGGAGTCCCAGGTAATATAGACATTTTGTCTATTTATTTATTATTTATAATAGTAAAGACATTTTGTCTCTAACATAATCTGACTTTTGTAATTTTTTTTCTTGGTTTATGTGGCAGAATGGGACAGGGGACTCAAATGATTTCTGGCGGATTGAAGTTGTAAACAGAAAATATGGGAACCGGATCAAGGTACTAAGAAGTCGAATTCGCTTCATCCATTTGGTCACAGGTTGTGTCCTGGGATCTTCAGGAAAGATTCTGCCCAGGTGGTGAGTCTCTGAGTCCTGATAGTATAATCTAGCTTACCCTTTTCTTTTCACACTCTACAAGGATCAACCAGAAGCTTCAATCACCCCGTGGTTAATGCTCACTTCACTTTTGCTTTTTTTGGTAGTAGATGGAAGAAGAAAAGGTATCAGGGATACTATAGTGCAAAGAACTCCAGTATAGCTTTGTATTTTATGCGCTTGAGGTTAAAACTCTAGGCCTATGTTTCTTTGTAAAGTAAAAATAATGTATGCTAAGCTACCGTTAGGATAGTTGTGGATAATGAAAGTGTAAGGTTGAAATTATGGCCACAGACTTGTAAACATAGAAGTTCCACAGATGTAAGAACAGTAGACATTGCTATACCTGGGGACATTGCAAATCTTCAGGGACATTTGTGACTGTTTTTCTGGCAGGGGCTGGGAGCAGTTGGAAGTTACTTGCACTCCATACCTAAAAGAAACATCTAACTCCATCTGGAACATAGAAGACCATATCAATCCCAAACGTGAGTTGAGGCCCTGGCTAGCTCTGAAGGAGGAAGCACACTATTTTTGCTTAGGAACGCAAACCTTCATAGACCCTGATTTCATTTTATTGTTGCCATTTTTGCTTTCTTCCCCCACTGCTGTCTTTATAAGTGCTGTCTCTGTGGACACATAGCTCCTTTGTCTTCATGTCTATTTCTTCTAAATGCCTTATTCTGAAGTGACCAATGACCTCCTCCAAGACCATTTCAGCCCCCCAGCTTCTGCTCCTCCACCTTGGGAGATGCCAGACCTCCGATGCTTGTTGCAGATTGCTTCAGTTGCTCTGTGCCAAGCACCTCCTCTTCCTGTAACCAACCAGATCCTTCCCAGGAGGCCACAGCTGCACTGATTCCAAATTTCTGCTTCCAGGCACCTGTGATGTTCCACTTCAATGTCAGTTTTAATTCAAGTATTTGGATTCATTTTCCCCCACCCCACCTAGCTTGTGCTTGATTTCTGCATACTGGCCATTTCATTCTCCTTAGTACCTGATCTAGGCAAACCGTGGATTAACAGTTGAACAGTGCTTAGTTAGGAGGAACCACATGGGTCTTGTTGGATATTTTGGTGAATGAAGCAAATTTGGTTCCTAGTCTCGTACTAACAGGAGGCCAGCTTCTGGGCCAGTGCCACAGTGATGGGTGATGGGGTCAAGAACTGTCAGAACACCAAGAAGGAGGTCTTGTCTGTTTCCTCTGAAGCTCTCAGATTACCTAGTGAGTGCTTACCATAAGCTCAGTAAGTGACTTTGCACTGCTCCCTGTCTCAACTTGCTAGGAAGATTGCACTCGAGGTCTGGCAAGGGTGTCAGTACTGACAGCAGACTGTAAGGAAACAAATCTTTTCTCTTGTCATTTCCCCTAGTGCCAAACATCAGCCTGGACGTCCTGCAGCCCAGTTTTTCTGAGATCTTGTTGGAATCCCACATGGTTATGATCCGGGTACTGTGAGCTCTCCTATTCCTTCTAAATCTGTGGGTGTCCAAGAGCTCTTAGGGAAATATGCGCCACATATTTAGAGTACTGAGCAGTAGTCATGTTCTAATCCTGCTTCCTTGTGGAAGATGCTGAATGTTTCACCCTTCATGGGCATGTCTGGTCTTAGGATGAGGTGGTCGCTTGATGAGGATAGTATCAGTGATTCATGTGGTAGTTTCATTTCTGTTGCTGTGACAAACACCTGATAAAACTTCTGTCTGAGTTAGCATTTTATTGCTGTGAAGAGACTCCATGACCATGGCAACTCTTATAAAGGAAAACATTTAATTGTTTTCCTGGCCTACAGGTTCAGAGGTTTAGTCCTTTATCATCCTGGTGGGACATGGCAGCACGCAGGCAGGCATGGTTCTGGAGAAGATGAGATTTCTATATTTGGATTGGCAGACAGCAGGAAAAACAAGTGACACTGGGCCTAGCTTGAGCATCTGAAACCTCAAAGTCCACTCCCAGTGCCGCACTTCCTCCAACAAGGCCACACCTCCTAATACTGCCACTCCCTATGAGCCTAAGGGGGCCATTTTCATTCAAACCATCACAAGCCACTTAGGGGATGGGAGGATTTATTTGGCTTAGAGTTCCTAGTTTACAGCCCATCATTGAGGGAAGTCAAGGGGAAGTAACTATTTCACAAGGCTCTACTTCTGACCATGGAGTGCACGTCACAGCCAGGGTACAGAAGGAACTATAGAGTGTATACTCAGTTAGCTTTTTTGGATAGTTAAGAACCACTTGCCTAGAAATGGTAACACTCACGGTAAACTGAACCCTCCTACATCAATTAATAATCTAAATAATCTCCTACAGACATACCCACAGACCAACTAGAGCTAGATAATTGGGTTGAGACTTTCTTCCAAGGTGATTATGGGTTGTAACAAATTGACAGTTGAAGGTAGCCAGCACACCAGTGAACGTTTATGCAGCTCCCCCTACTCTGAGCATTGTATGTGTATTAACTACTTAATACTCATTACAGTCCCCTGAAGACAGTTGTCATTCCCACTGTACAGGAACCTTTCCAAGGGCATGCAGCTATATGTAGGGTAGATCCAGGCTTCAGAGGTAGGCTAGTAGGCTTTCAGAGTCAGCATCAGTTACCATGACACTCTTACCTGAGTGACAGTGCTCCTGAAAGCCACACGTTACATTTCGTGAAATTAGAGTCATTTGGAATGTGTGTTCGGGTGTGTTTATATGCATCATAAAACCCTAACCATGAGCCCTAAACCATTTCTATTCCTGGACTGAAGCTGCTTAGTTTGGATGATTATTGTTTAAGGACTCCTGAGACTCACTGTTTGCCCCTATTGTTGTTAGTAGCTGGCAGCAATCATAGCATCAAAAGTCTAAAGTAAGATGAGAGGGGAAATCTTTAAATGGGAATTTTTTTGCTCATGGATGAAATTTGCCTGTGTAAGTGGGAGAGACTTTGCTACAGTTGATGTCTGTAGAAGACCCCCTTGCTCTTGAGGTAGGAACCTGAATCCTACAGGAATGATGTTCAGAACCACGTCTCAGGCCACAAAGGTAGCTGTCAGCTACTCACAGAGCTGCAAGGAGCTGTGGTAGTTGTTAGTATTCATCTCTGAGCCACTGTCAAGTAGACTTACCTGGAAGTGATTATATAAACAGTCCTTAGAAAACATAGTTGACTTATTTCATCAGATTAAACTTTTAAAAATCCAGATTTTTGTCAGTTTTGCACATTGGAAGGTGATAAGTTGACATTACACAATCTCTGGGTCACTTCTTCTCTGACTCTGTGCTTGTAGCTGTCACTATGGCCTGATGACATAGCTGTTTTGAATATGTGTCTGTCACTCAGAGGACCAGTCTGGGTCTAAGTAGAATTTTGAGACTGAAGTGAGTGAGTGTAGAATTTCATTTCATTCCTTCTTCACCTAGAGGTGGAAACAAAGCAAAGGGTGTCCAAGAGCTCTCAGTCTACCAGAATTAGAGAGAAGTGAGAGACAGTGAATCTAAACTGTAGACATGCAGATATTGGTGTGTATGCTGTGTCTGTGTCTGTCTGTGAGTTGAAACCTGAGTGAAGAAAGCTCATAGCCTGGTTGGAACGAACTATCTAGATTTAGTTTACATACACATATTCTATTGGGTAAGAATCTGCCTTTTTTCATCTTTTGTGTTATAGAGATGCTAGGTTGCTCTAAGTTGGGTGTAATGAATAGGATTCCTGCTAAGGCCTGGTTTTGGACTAAATTGGATAGGTTTTAAGGGATTGGTTTCCCTCATTAATTACTCCTAGGACCAGAACATTTCATTCTTTATTCCAAGATCCTTTGGATAGTCATAGTGATCGTGATGGTTTGAATAAGAACGGCCCCCATAGGCTCATGTATTTGAATGCTTAGTCACCAGGGAGTGGCACTATTTGGAAAGATTAGAAGGATTAGGAAGTATGGCCTTACTGGAAATATATTACTGGGAGTAGACTTTGAGACTTTCTCTTCCTCCCTCCCTCCTTCCTTCCTTCCTTCCTTCCTTTCTTTCCAAGGCAGGGTTTCTGTGCATATCCCTGGCTGTTTTGAAACTCACTCTGTAGACCAAGCTGAACTCAGAGATCCAACTACCTCTGCCTCCTGAGTGCTGGGATTTAAACTAGGCATCAAAATACCAAATAATCTGATTAAAAAATGAATTATAGATCTAAGCACAATTCTCAACAGAAGAAACTCAAATGGCCAAAAAACAATTAAGGAATTGCTCAACATCCTTAGCCATCAGGGAAATGCAAATCAAAATGACTCTGAGATACATCTTATACCCATCAGAATGGCTAAGATCAAGGACATTGATGACAGCTTACACTGGAGAGGATGTAGAGTAAGGGGAACATTACTCCATTGCTGGTGGGAGTACAAACTTATTTAGCCACTTTGGAAATCAGTTTGGCAGTTTCTCAGAAACTTGGGAAATATTTCCTAAGACCCAGCAATACCACTCTTGGGCATATAGCCAAAGGATGCACACTCCTACCACAAGGACATTTGCTCCTATATGTTCATAGCAGCATTATTTGTAATAGCCAGAACCTGAAAATAACCTAGATGCCCCACACCCAAAGAATGGATAAAGAAAATGTGGTGCATTTACACAATGGAGTACAACTCAGCGATAAAAAACTATGACATCTTGAAATTTGCAGGCAAATGGATAGGACTAGAAAAAAAACCATCTTGAGTGAGGTAACCCAGACCCAGAAAGAGAAACACGGTATGTACCCACTCATAAGTGGATATTAGACATAAAGAAAAGGATAATAAGGCTACAGTCCACAACCCCTGAAAAGCTAGGTAGCAAGGAGGACTGTGAGAGAGACATGCTTGGATGCCCCTAGGAAGAGGAAATAGATAAGATCTCCTAAGTAAATTGGGAGGGGGGTATGCGTGAAGGGGAGCAGGGAGGAAAACATGAGGGAACAAGATGGCTGAGTTGGGTGATAGACAAAGAGGGAGAACAAGGAAAGAGATATATTGGTAGAGGGAGCCATTATGGGGTTAGGGAGAAATCTGGTGCTAGGGAAACTCCCAGAAATTCACAAGGATGAGCCTAGCTGAGACTCCTAACAATAGTGAAGAGGGTGCCTGAACTAACCTTCCCCTGTAATCAGATTGGAGACTACCCTAATAACCACCATAGAACTTTTATTCATTGACTGATGGAAGCAGATGCAGAGATTCACGAAGCACTGGGCTGAGCTCCTGGAGTTCAGCCAAAGAGAGGGAGGAGGGATCATATGAGCAAAGGGGTCAAGATCAAGATGGAGAACCCACAGAGACAGCTGATCCGAGCTCATAGGAGCTCACTGACTTTGGACTGATAGCCGGGGAACCTGCATAGGACCGAGCTAGGACCTCTAAATCTGGATGACAGTTCTGTGGCTTGGGCAGTCTGTGGGACCACTGGCAGTGGGACCAGGATTTATCCCCCAGTGCATGAACTGGCTTTTTGGTGCCCATTCCCTATGAAGGGATACCTTGCTCAGCCTGGATACAGGGGGGAGGGGCTTGATCCTGCCTCAGCTTGATACGCCAGACTTTTTTGACTTTCCATGGGAGGTCTTACCCTTTCTGAGGGGTGGATGGGTGGTAGAGTGGGGGGAATATGGGGGGAGGGAACATGAGGAGTGGAGGGAGGGGAAACTGTGGTTGGTATGTAAAATGAAAAAAAAAAAGACCTTTGAAATTTTTTTTTTTTTAAAAAGCCCATGCCAGGCCCAAATAGGCTCCCACTCCCCACCCCACAATAAGTGTCTACCTAAGAATTAGGTCATGCTTCCTGCTATGATGATAGTGGACTAAGTTTCTGAAACAGTTAGCAAGCCCCCAGGTAGATGTTTTCTTTTATGAGAGTGTCTTTTCACAGAAGGAGAACAGTGACTATGGCAGTGACTTGGGGGTATATAGCTGGTCCTTTTGGGGCACACACACACCTCTAAATGGCACTTTTTAAGAGCAACCCATTGCCATGCTGAGACTTACAAACTAAACTGTTCTTAAGCCCTCGCTTTGTTTACTCAGTCAGGCTACTTGGTAGGAGATCAGTAAATGTCACCTTCTGGATCTTTCTTGAATAACCAGCAGCTCTCAGTTGAGGGTAGTTTTGCCTCTCTGGTGATATTTAGCAATATCGGAAGATGTTTTTGGCTAGCAGAGCTGAAGAATGGGGCCTGGTGGGGGGGGGGGGGGTTGCTCTACTAGCTTTCCAGTGAGTAGTACCAGGTGCTAAGCACAGGACAGCCCCACAACAAAGTTGTCCAACCCGAAATGTCAGTGGTGGCAAAGCTGTGAGAGCTGACCTACACAGCAGCTGACTCCTTCCTAGTTTGTGCTGCTGACGAGATGGCTCCGGCCTGGGAGCTAGTGTCCAGGATTCTGGCTGTGTTCCTTCCTGTTTTATTTTAGCTAAGACCAGGTTCTGCCATGAGAAACAAGTCCCTGGATATTCTCTGCTGGATTTCAGTCCTTCAGACTAAATTGAGTACTGGAAATGATTTCTCTCCCCGAAGAGATAGTCTCTTACCTCAGGCTGGACGGTGGTGGCACACGCCTTTAATCCCAGCACTCAGGAGGCAGAGGCAGGTGGATCTCTGTGAGTTCGAGGCCAGCCTGGTCTACGAGAGCTAGATCCAGGACAGGAACCAAAAAAAGCTACGGAGAAACCCTGTCTCGAAAATAAAAAAAAAAAAAATCTTACCTCTCACAGTCCATAAACAGCTATATAATGTGGGTATCCTATTAAAATATTACAGAGGGCATTTAGAAATAATAATCTGAAAGGCTTCTCCTGGTGAAGGGCATAAAAAAAAGCCATTGAGACACTAAGCTAAGGTACCCTTTTCTAAGTCTCTGTTCTGTTTGTAATCAAATACTGATTTTATCCTCCTACACACACCTTCTGAGCCCTGGTCTTAGCCATTTGGGCTGCTGTTGGTAGGAGGCTTGTTTGAAGAATTAAGGCAGTTACTAGAGGCAGGTGGACAATGGCTGAAAATGTTTGCTCTGTGCCAGGGAGGGGGAAATCATTGGGGTTTCTCTTGGCACTTGGCTGGATGATCAGATCACTATGCCACATGCCTATATTAGCTACTTAGGTCTCTTTCATGACTAGCTTTTCTTTGCTGCCTTCTTACAGGGAAACAATGGTCTCAAACCCAAGGACAATGAGTTCACATCCAAACCCTGGCACTGGCCTATCAATTATCAGGTAGGGCCTAAGACTTGAGCTCCTCCAGGAAATAGAACCAAGAAAAAGACCCATTGAGTCTGTGGAACTGGACTATTTGTGACAAGGGGAAGCCTCACCTGGGGGACTGGCCAGGAAAGGGGCTGCCTGATTCTGATGCCTACGTCCTAGAGAGTTGATGTAGAATGTGCATTCTGAGCCTCCTGTCCAGGATACTTGTCTACAAAAGTGTGTAACATATATAACTTCCTTCCCCTTGAATGGGGGTGGCTGGGGATGAGCTATGCCTTGAATCAGCAGGGTGTCCTTTGCTCCACAGGGCCTGCGCTTCTCAGGGGCCAATGACACAGACTTCCGAGTCTATCTACTTGGCAACCCTGTGAGTATCCCAGTTCTGAATATGTAGGCCTATGCATCTGCCTGTAGAAGTTGGTGTCCGCTTATCCCTAGCTCTTCTTCTATACAGGTGGTCTGGTGGCTGAATCTGGTGAGCATTGTCCTCTACCTCCTTTTGGGGAGCACCATTGCCATCGCTATTAAGAGAGGCGTACAGCTGCCAGCAGAGTTGGAAGGTCAGGACATCTGGGCTTTCCCTGCTCTGTCTTTCAGCTTGCTTGTCCTGCACTGCGGGGGGGGGGGGGTCCTGCCTGTGTGGAGCTTCCCTTCCCTCCCCCAGTACACACACTCCCTCTCCTTTGCTTTGGAAGCCCATAATCAAGTGACACCTTACACCGGACTCAAGATTTTGCATCTTCCCAGTAGCCCTGTAGCAAAGTGTCATCACCCTTTCTGTGTATTAGGAAACTAGGCACAGTGAGACAAAGAGCTGTCACAGGGCACATAACCAGTGGTGATGGCAGTGAGGCCCAGACCCCAGCAGTTTGCCTTCAGAGCCTTCACTTTTCAGTCTCACTTTCTTCCTCTGCCTCCTTTGTCCCATGCCTTGTCCTCTAGTGGGGATAGAGAAGTAGCTCCAGGCCACTGCAGTGATTGCCCTCTTGGTTACTTTAGCTGCTGGGCATGGGCGGCACCCCACAGACCCTTCTGTCCTTGCCAGCTCCAGACACTTCCTACCCAGCCTCCTTTCTGACCTCCTTGCGGGGGAATGTCTCTGTCAACAAAGAGGTGGGAAGTAGAGACAAGGAAGACAGCTGTCTGGGGGTGTGTGTCTCCTGCCTGACGCCCACATCAGGCCCTGTTGATATCCCTGCCAAGCTGGGTACTGACCAGGGACTCTAGAGACCTGCTGGCTTCTCTTTCTAGTTGCCATGGGATTTGGGTAGTCCATGTGAGGAAAGGAAGGCCTAGTGAGATGGTGTGACCTACTCAGGGTCACACACTAAGTCAGGGCAGAGCTGGGCTCTGCCTCCACTGCCTGCTCATTGGGCTGTGCTGATTGGGCTGCACAGGGCTGACCAGGGTGCTGCTGCGAGGAGGTGGCCAGCTGCTGCTGGGCTGGACGCTCCATTACTTCCCTTTCTTCCTGATGGGCCGGATCCTCTACTTCCACCACTACTTCCCAGCCATGCTCTTCTCTAGCATGTTGACAGGTCAGTACTGCTGCCTACCTGCCCCGGGGAAACAAGCGCTGGAAGGCTAGGTGGGAAAGGAGGGGAGCCACCCTGAGGAGCAGAGCAGACTTACTGTGGTGCCTCCTTCCTGTGGGATCCCCAGGGGTTGTCCTCACAGGCTGGTTCAGGTCTCCTGCTTTCCACAGGGATCCTGTGGGACACCCTCCTACAGCTCTGTGCCTGGGGCTTGGCCTCTTCTCCTGTGGGTAGAAGAATACATGCCATGGGAATCGTAAGCCTGCTTCTGGCAACTGTGTACAGGTATGTATCCCCTCACATTAGCCTTCAGCTTGAGCTCTAGGTACATTTGAAAATCTCTGGGGTGTTTTAAGGTCTTCCCAGGGCTGGGCCATGTCCCTGGGGATTCTGAATCTGTTAGGCCTGAGTGATCCTAATGTGTAGTTGGGTAGGAACAGAAAGGGTCTCATTCCCCTTTCTCCTTGCTAGTGGTTCTTGTCTGTGACACCACCCCAGCACACCTGAAGGTGTCCCTTTCTAGTCACAGTGGCTCCTTGCTGAAACATCAGACAGTGGGATGAGAGGGAGGATGGGAAGCATAGCACTGGGGGTATAGGGCTTGACTCAAAAATTGTTCTTTGTAAAGTCCTTCTTTCTCTGCCTTCTGGAAAGTCTCAGAGCCTCTGTCAAGAGTGTTTGGCCATTGTAGTGAGGCCTGTGACCCATGAGCTTGTGTCTGCTGAAAAGGTTAAATTTACATGTTGGCGAGCACTCTGAGCTACACATTCCCATGGCCAGACCCCTAAAAGGTTACCTCTGTTAGGCTTGTTGGGGAAAGCCTTTTCCCTCCTGGTCATTCAGCCAGTGTTATCACAGTGGACTTGGATGGGCATAGATGAATGGAGGAATGGACAGATGGATGGACGGACGGATAGATGAACAGACTAGGTTATTTTGTGGGATGGGCTCCAGCAGGGGAAGTTGCAGTTGGTGAAGTTCTGGGATGCTGACCACGTTTCTCTCATTCTCGTAGCTTCTACCTCTTCCACCCTCTGGCTTATGGGATGGTTGGTCCCCTAGCCCAGGAACCCGAGAGTCCAATGGCAGGACTAAGGTGGCTGGAATCATGGGAATTTTGAGGCCACTGCCAGGACCTCAACCTGAATCCAGGTATTGTCCAGAGACACCCAGCTTTGAAGCCAGATCCTGGACTCTTCCAACTTCAGGGGAGCTGCCTATGGAGCCTAAAGCACTCTGCTACCCCCAAGACCAGACTCTGGGAAGCAGACCTGGATTTAACTCAACACTAAAAGGAACCACGCCCCTGTCTGCAGCACCTACATGGGGCACTTGACCTACAGCACCACTTGGTGCCAGTTCCCTCTCCTGTCAACACAAGGGAAGCAGGTGTGAGTGTGGGAGGGTACAGTGTCCAATCACCACCTAACTGGAGTCAAGTGTCATAAATTCCAAAAAATGGTCCAAGGTTAACATGATATTCTCTGGTATCTTTTCACATTGGATTTAGTTTCACTTAGGTTTATAAGGTCCATAAGAAATTCTTTGATCTCCAGGAGGGCAGAGTGCTGTCCCACCCTCACGGTGTTACAAGGCACAGCAGGTGGGACCATCAAAACTCCTACCCTTCTACCCACACTGCGGGCTGGCCCTCTGCTGCCCCCAGTGTGGTGGATACAATGCTGCCTTTAGTGTGCACAGAGCACTGGGTTCCAGGGCACAAGCTGGCAGAGAAGTTGCCAGTCTGTGGTTGACCGTCCTTAGATTTTTGATTCCCTGTTCTCTGAACTGGGTGGGTGGAACCCACATCTTGGCTGCCATGTGCCCAGTGTCTGTTTCTCACTGGCCATCCCTCCCATCCCTTTTTCTCTGAGCCAACTGTTGAGTCAGAGCCTGGATGTGTGGGGCTGAGCATATGAGATGCAGGGATAGGGATCACATAGCCTCTCTGGGCTGAAGTTTTGTTCCGGCATGGCGTTCCTGTTTTCACACTTCTAGCCCTCCTTGACAATACCTTATTTTGCTTCCTTGTCATTTCCTTCCTTTCTGACACTGCTTTACCAAGTCTTTTCCCCAAAGGCCCAGAGCTCCTGGAAACGCATGACAGCTTCTGCTGTCCACCACTTTAAGTTCTTCCATTTCCTTGCCCAAAGGGAGTAAGAAAATTTTGTAAGAACTAATGCTATCCAAGACCAGCCCTTTAGTCTGCCTTCTTCCTTTCAGTTCAGAACAAAATAATGATTTGATCCTAGAAGATTTTGATATTTCAAGGTTTAATGATGAATTTGCCGTACTCCATCTTCCACCCACTATAGCTCTCAACAACTCTGACAGGGTCAGAGCTCTTTAAAGCATCTTCAGGAGGTGGTTGCCACGGAGACTGGAAATTGGTCTCAGGGACAGGCTGTGCTACCTACAGAGTGGTGGAGAGGAAAGCTTCTGGGCCCCGCTTGGACATTCAGCTGGAGCATCATTAATGTTAATAGAGGAAATGCAGCCCTGTCAAGAGCAAGGCAAGGTAGCTAATTAGATCTGAGGCCCACTGACCATCCTCTCCCATGACTGCAGCCCTTCTGACTTCCCTTCTCCTCCCAGCAGGATGTGCAGCTTGTGTGTGGAATCTGAACTGTCTGTTTAATTGCATTTCTTGCAGGGACTGGGGAACTCTGCTCCCATTGCCCTCCCTGACCTTTGCCTATAGTCCCAGGCTGGGCTGGTTGCTTTTAAGCCCAGTGGGGTACCATCTGGGTAGATTCTCCTGAGAGGGATGCTGGAATCTGTGCTTGGCTCTTAAGGTGGCCCATGGGGCATCTAACAGGTGGCTGATTTTTCTTGTGCTCTATTTCTGGAGGTACTTATTAGAGGGAAGGAACCCTGAAGTAATCAGGGGGAGCCTTCAAGAGCCAGAGTAGGTAGGAGAGCCCAGTGGGCTCCGACATGCCCCTCCCCCTAATGTCACATTGAGGACAGAAGGGGTCTTTTGGTTCAAGTACGGGAAGAAGTGTGCTCCCCACCTACTCCCTCTTCTTCCATACCCAAACTGGCATACATTCCTGTGGAAAAAGGCCACTTGGTGACATCACTAAATACTTGGGTTCTATTTGGAAGATGGAGGGGCAGTAGGCTCTACGGTGCTGCTTTGCATGTTGGTTGCACTCCTCAAGAACTGACAGAGATGTGGTACATCTCAGACGGCTGGCAAGAAGGAAGATGTGCCAAGCAGCTTAACCCAGCCAATGTCTTAACCCACCACACCTTTTTTCTTTTCTTTTTTTAAGTTTCTAGAGATAATCAGAGACCATTACTTTTGTAATAAATAGCTCTTGTTTTCAACACTACTTTGTTCCTGTGCTTAATTGGATGTGACTTGCTCTTGAGAAGATGTTTAGATGGCAAGTCCCACATGGTATCTCATGGCTGGGGCCATTCTCATTCCAGCTGAGGCTCTAGCTTAAAGCCAGGGAAATGTGGGCCTTCCTGAGTACTTGCTTACTTAGGAGACAGTGGCTCTTGTTTCCATTCCTTAAGCTAAAGTCAATAAGAAGCTGAGCCTACTTTTTCTTGTTTAGCTTCTCCAGACAGGATAGAAAGAAATAAGGGAACCATTTTCCCCCTAATTCTGAGATAGCTATCTGTGTGGCCCAGTGTGATAGCAAATTCCTATTCCAGTCAACGGAGGGCCCCATCCTAACATGGCCTTGTGTTGAGAGTGCCAGCTGTAAAGGATCCACCCTGCCCTGCAGGGCACGATACTGAAAACCTGACTGGGATGTTGCAGAAATGAAGAAATAACAGATGCACATACAGAAAAGCTGGGACATGTGAGTTATGATGGAGATGTACCAGTGTGTTTATTGCTCACAACATGGGAAGAGTTAGTTACTCTCAGTTGGGGCTCGGTAAGGGGCAGTCTCTGCCTGCTGGAAGAGACATCCTGAAGGAAGTAGCTGGGGGCCATGCCTTCTGTATGCTCTGTCAACATTCCCACAGACACCAGAGGAAGACTGCCAGTCCCCTTGTGTCTGAGGCATTGAGGTCGATAATACACATTCCCTCAGGACTTCATCTGCACTTCTGCATTCATTCAGGGTTTCCTCCACTCCCCTGGAATATACAGAAGGTGACAGCTGACATTATTGGACTTAAGGTCAGAGTTGAAGGGATTAGTGCCTCTATGAAATTGGGAGTCTTCTGGATTACCTAACCCCTAAGGACCATAAGGCAGGAGGCAGGCTGTGGAGGAAGATAGATCATTCCCATCACTCTGGAGGTAGCATCTGGAAGATGCCAGGGATAGGCAAATCAGAAAGGAACCAATTTGTCTGAGTGACAATAGCTTAGGAAACATCTGGTTTGGGGCTTTTTGTTTTTTTTGAGACAGGGTTTCTCGGCGTAGCCCTAGTTGTCCTGGAACTTGCTCTGTAGACCAGACTGACCTCAAATTTAGAGCTTGGCCTACCTCAGCCTCCCGAGTACTGGGATTAAATACGTGTGCCACCCCACCAACCAGTTAACACCATTTTAATACATGTGACATTTAGTCCTCCTGAAGGCCCAGGGAAGCCACCATCCTTGTTGCCATTGTACACATGAGAAATTATATTGCTCACCTAAAGATCCATATTTAGAAAATATGAGGCAGGACTTGGTGCAAAAGGGAGTCTTTGAAGCCCCAGCCTGGTTCTGGACTGGAAGAACATGCCTAGAGTACCCCCGTAGCCCTGGACACTGAAATGAGGCTAGGCACAGCTTGTGGGTATTGTAGTTGAGTCTGATAATTTGCACATTCTGCATAATGTACTAAGATCCAGGCTTTCTGGGTTCCCCCAGTGGAGGTAAATATTTTATAGCAGGTTTCCTGTCGGGGCAAAACTAAGCCCTAGCTTATAGTATTGGCCATTTTCCGTGGTGCAAACGCTGCCCCTGTGGCCATTTCAAGGTACCAACTTGATGTCAGTGAGTGAGAAGTTGGAAAGAGGTGCATAGTCAGCTTTATGATCTAGCCCTGCACTGACTCAGACCCAGTAACCTTGGCTCAGTCTGAATTATGGGCATGACTCTTGGTTGTGGTCTATTAATTTGAGGGAGGCAGTGGAGAGAGTAAGTCAGATGATCAGAACTGATGTCAAACTCTGGCCCCTCCATTTCATTAACTGTGCAAGTGGGCCAGCTAACTTCCTTGCCTCCTATTTCCTTACTGCAAGGTAAGGGTATAATAAAGAGCATCTCCTTCACAGGGTTACGGGGCTGTTGGGAGGTTACAGCTAATGGGCACAGTGTCTGGACACATGCCCAGTCTGCTAGTTCTTTAAGGACATTAATGACACATTTACAGCCCTGACTAGAGAGCACTTGAACTCTCCTAGATTGTGACAGGGAGGAGAAATCTCTCTAGCCCCTTAAAGCAGAGTTCAGACCATCTGTGGTGGGGATACCTCACCCTGACTGCTTAGACTATACTGGATCCTGGGGGCTCTCCAAGGGGAGCAGAGATTAGAGCCTACTTAGTTCTTCTGTCACTCTGGCTCCAGGAAGACAAGAGGAACTGTGGGCTTGGGTGCTGGTCGCTCCACGTAGGGCATAAGTCCATTACTCCCATCAACTCTTCAGCTCTCAGAGGCAGTTAAGAGAAAAGGCAGCAAGGGCCCCAGTGAGGACTTCCAGGAAGTAGAGAGAGGTTGAGTGGAGTGGAGGGTGTAGACCGGCCAAGTGGTTGCTTGGGGTCTCCTGAACTCTTTGCCACCTGGGCTGTTTGCCAGGCTGGCCTAAAGCCTTGCTCTCCTGCTCCAGTCCAGGGGCCCAGAGATAAACAGAGAGATGGTCGTCCCCCAAATGTCAATCTTAGGAGCTTGGGTGGGGCAGGATAGACGGGCCACCAGAAGAAGTTCTAGAAGGGCTTCAGTCTGTTCATAACTGAAGACCAAGGACACTGGTTTGAGTCCATGCAACAAGACTCTAGAGACCTTCCCACTCAAACCCTTACAGAACATGAGGATGCAGAGGCGATGAGAAGTTAGAGCCAACAATGGAAGATAAGGGGGGATGCTGTCCAATGCCTGAGCCAGCGGAACTGGGCTGGGGCCAAAGAACTTCCATGCTTGAAAGAATAGTACTAACTGACCGGTGGCCAGCTGCAGACCCTGAGTGACAAGCACAGGACTTACCTGAGCCCCTTTTAGAAAATCGTATTAATTTATGTGTCTTCTTCAGGAACTCCGACTAATAGTTTAAGACAGGCTCTCACTGAACCTGGAACTCACTGAACTGCCTCGCTAGCCGCAGAAACCCTAGTCTTCCACCTTCTCAGTGCCAGTGTTACAGTCACTAGGCCCCGGCTCTGTTTGTGTGTTGTTTGTCTGTTTTTCTCCCCTTTTGAGACAGTGTCCCTCTACATAGGCCTGGATGCCCTACAACTCCAAGCTGGCCTCCAACTCACAGAGACCCACCTACCTCTGTCTCCCCAGTGCTGGGATAATAGGCATGTGCCATCACTCCCAGTTGTTTTTTTTTTAATCTAGTGCTGGGGTGTGAACTCAGGGTTTCACACTTGAAGAGCAAGTATGCCCACCGAACCTTTTCCCAAGCCCCTGGTTTCTTCGTTGTTTTCGTTTTGGAGGGTTTGGGGGGGGGGGTTGTTCATTTTTTTCATTGTTGTTTTTTGTCCTGATTTTCAGTAGGTCACAGGATGACAGAGCGTGGCTTTAACTCTGTGCGTTTCTAGTTATTTCCGTCCTGACCCAGCAGGCCTGAGACTGAAGCCTACAGTTAGCTTAGTTACTTAGCCTACAGATAGCTGTAGCTTGGGCTCTTTCCCTTGCAAGTGCCCCACTCAGACCCAGGGCTTGAGCAGAGGACAGACAGACAGACCAATTTCATCAAATTGGATCTTGTTAGCTGGACTCAGGGATTGTGAGCAGAAAGCACTGGCCCCGGGGATGGCAAATCCAAGAGTTTTCCTGTGGGGAGCTGGAACTCACTTTGAACGCTGTGCGCCTGGGCTCTTCCTCAGAAATAGGAAGTGATTATTAATGGATGGGTGTGAGGCTATCAATCTCTGAAGCCCAGGCTGACTTCACGCTCTCTGACTTCACCCTCTCATCTTCCTGCTCCTCGGGCCTCTCAGTGCCCAGATTATGTGCACGTGCCTCTAGGCCAGCCCAGATAAGTAGTAGCTCTGCTAGTTTTCAAGAGTGAAACAAGCCCTGAGGTTCAGCAATTTCTGTTAGGCTCTGAAGCCTGGACATTTCCCAGGCCTCGGGTCGTCCCTGCCTAAGGCGGGTACAGAGGGAGTGCACAAGCCTCTCTAAGCCAGAGGGGGTGGGAACCACCATAGCTTTAAAGGGCGGTTCTCTGGGAGCTTCGGGGCACAGGGCGCAACTGCTCGAGCAGGGTCCCCGGAAACGTCAGCGGGTGCGCATCCTCTCGGCTGGACCAGCGAAGCGGTTGCTGAGCCCCGCCGGACTAAGGCACTGGGCCTGGAGACCCCCCTTCCCTCTTTCCCCGCTCCCCCCCCCCCCGCGTCGCTCGGGAGATGGCGCTGCACGTGCGGTGACTGCGCCCAAGCCCTGAGGGTCCCATTCCTGCGTCCCGCGTCTCTCACCTCTCGGGGAAAGCATGGAGCGCCCAGAGCTGGAGCTGATCCGGCAGAGCTGGCAGGCGGTGAGCCACAGTCCTCTGGAACATGGCACTATCCTGTTCTCCAGGTGAGTGCTGCCGGGCCCCAGGGTGCGAGTGGAGGGGTGACTGGCAGCGGTGGACTTGTCACGAGAGGAGCAGAAACGCCCCCCCACCCCCGCGCGCTCCTCCGGTTTGCAGTGGTGCTCCGGAGAGAGGGGTGTGTGCGTGGCGACAGGTGGTGCCGTCCCATCTGTTCTTCCCAGTTAGCGGCTCCCACCTGAACTGATTGGGGGCTGCTGGGGTTCCTTACCCGCACCCACCCACCGGGCAGGGGGATGCAGTGCCCTCTGCTCTGCCCTGTGATAATCCCAATGGGTAGGGACTGCAGGGTCGCTCACAGAAGCTGGGCCATCAGGAGATGAGTGACCCGAAGGTCAGCTGGGGTGTACAGGCACCTAGATAGGTGGGACAGGCTCCCACGCCCATCCACCCCTCCTCGAGTGGAAGGAGGCCACGTTGTCCTGGCCCAAGCGAGCTCAACGCCCAGTCACCAGCAAGATGAACCCTTCTGAGGAAAACACAAGCTTAGAACCAGAGAAGCTCCAGAAGACGGGTGACAGGCATCCACTCTCACCACCCGGAAGAGAGGGAGAGGGTGGGTGGGCCTCCACAGGAGGATGGATGGTTTTCAGCATCATCTCGGACTCTGCCAACACCACAGGGCCACACTCCCTCTCTCATCGCAGATCCCTAGGCCCGTCCAAAACCTCGGAACAAGACTTTTGCAAAACCTCGCAGATGAAAAGGGAGTAAATTCAGTTACACACACACACACACACAAAGTGACATAAAAATGCAAGCTCTCCCCAGTGAGGCTGTGCTAACTGTATTTTTTCAAACTCTCCTCACCCCTCCCCCAACTCCCCGTCCCCTCACCCCGCTGCTACTCCGGTACCCACTATGGCTTTACTGTGTGACTTAGGCAGCTCGCTTAGCCTCTCTGAGCTTGTTTTCGCCTCTGAACCCACTACTTAAAAGAATGGGAGATACACAACTCCAGTTAGCTAATAATGCGTAGTGCTCAGTAGTGGAAGGCTGTGTTCTTCATGTCTTCACGCAGCTAAGCCTCCTCATATCTGAGGACACTGGGAAGTTTTGATCCAAAAGGGAAATTTCCCCCTAGATTTTGGATTTTGGTTTGAGATTTCTGCTTGTCCCAAACTCAGCCCCTCAGTTGTCTAGGGAGGAGCTGTGGTCGGCCAGGTAACGTGAGGGGTTGGGGACACAGTGTCCTCTGGAGGGTGCCCAGAAGAGGGATGCGGGGATGCTGACTAAGCTAGAGTGCCTCGTTAGGAATGCACTGCGTCCTCCCGAGCTGCTGGAGTCTGTTCCATCGCTGCTCACTGCCCATGACACTGCCCCCAACCCGCAGGCTCTTCACCCTGGAACCGGACCTGCTGCCTCTCTTCCAGTACAATGGCCGCCAGTTCTCCAGCCCCGAGGACTGTCTCTCTTCCCCAGAATTCCTGGACCACATTAGGAAGGTGAGGGATGCGGAGCCACGAGGTCTCAGATCTGCAGAACATTGTCTTGGTAGGGAAGAAGGGAATTGGGATGTGGAAAAACAGCCTTGACACACGCACGTGCATACACACACACACACATACGCACACACACCCCATTCCTGTCTCTCTGGATTGGACCCAGCCTCCTCCCCCATTCTGTCCTCAAGCCAACTAGCCCCAGCCTGGTACGTTGCTCTAAGTCTTGTCCTCTGGCTCCCATGGATGGTATCCCTGGATCTTGATCAATTGGAGCCACCTGCCTATGAAAACTAGGCTGGGCTCATAATCACCACCGCACCTCAGTTCGCCCTGTCCTAGGCAGGCAGTGTTGTGTTCTGCACGTAGTTGCGGGTTTTGAAATCCTCAAAACAGAATTTTGGTCGTCGAGCTGCCACGTACCGAGTGCTTACTGTCTGCAGACTTTGGCCGCCTGTCACCTCGGCTCCTGGGCAACAGCATTCGAAAAGCCTCCTTGGTTGAGAGGTCTGGGCTCTAGGCGGCGGCGGGAAGGTGGTAGGATTGTGTTGGGCCCTCTGTACCCCTCACAGGTGATGCTGGTGATTGATGCTGCAGTGGCCAATGTGGAGGACCTGTCTTCTCTGGAGGAGTACCTGGCCGGCTTGGGCAAGAAGCACCGGGCTGTGGGAGTGAGGCTCGGCTCCTTCTCGGTGGGTAGTGGGGTACTTTCTTGCTCCAGAGCTGCAGGCGCCCCTCTCTCCCAGCCACCCCCACCAAAATCCACTGCCCCTCCTCCACATCGCCACTTCCTCAGATGACCAGAAATAGAGGCTTGCTTTAGTGACTTGCCCTCTATGTGACTGACACTGACCCAACCCCTCAGAGCCTCAGAGTTCTCTTTAATACGGCTCCTTTAAGAAGGCCTGGCGGCCCTTGGCATTGGTTGATTAGATCATCTTGCTATAGGTATCCACCTCCAGAATCCTCCCTTAAAGCAGTTTCTGAGTCCTTGTGGCTAGACTTAATTTGTCCTCTGGAGTCTGGTTGGAGTCCTCTGTGTTCTGAGTCCAGCTTCACTGGGGCTAGGATGTCTAAGGGAACCTGTGAGCTTTTAAACCTCCCTCACACTAGCTAAATCTCAGCAAAGGACTGCTACCAGGAAACCAAGCCTCAGTGGGCAAGAGCTTATAAAACCTCTGCTGGCACCACTGCCACTAATGTCCCACTGGCCAGAACCAGTCACAAGGGGTGGTCTTAATTGCCTCTCCGTCTGGGCATTTTCACAGTGCCTGATCCTTAGGAGAGATTCAGAAATCCACGTGGGATAAATAAACCTCATTTTGTCGCTGGATAAGGTGCACTGTGTGCAGCTGCCGTGCTGAGAGAGCTTTCGCAGAACCTGGGGTTTTGTTTTCCGTTTTACTTGTGAAACAGCTGAGATTCTCAGGGGCGGAGGGTGGGGGAGTGTGTGGGGGGGTGGAGAACTGCGCCGGGCCATCCAGGCCATGAGTGCTGGTCAGAATGTGAACTCTTGCCTACCTGACTGCACAATATGGGCTTTTTAATCTCACAGCCGCCTTGCAGGCAGGGAAACTGTGATCTGCAGGTGCTGGCATAGTTGAGTCTGAGCGGTTTCCAGGCCCCTCTCATGGGGTGGTTGCAAAGACAGGAGTGAGATGAATGCTGTATCCGACGAACATCCTCACATCTCGAGGGGAAGGTGGGCACAGGGTGATGCTCAAGGTTACATTCGGGACCTGCTTGGGCAGCGTGAGCCCCGTGTGGAAGAGAAGAAAAGCCTGTGTACCCTTTCTGGCCCAGGGCTTCAGCTTTCTCCCCTGTAAATGGAGAGACGCTTTCCTGTGACTTAAGTACGGCTTGCTTCCGCAGACAGTGGGTGAGTCCTTGCTCTACATGCTGGAGAAGTGCCTGGGTCCTGACTTCACACCGGCCACAAAGGCTGCCTGGAGCCACCTCTACGGAGCTGTAGTGCGAGCCATGAGCCGAGGCTGGGACGGGGAGTGAGAGAAGAGCCAGCGTCCTCACCTTCTTGTCTGTCTCTTGATCTGTCTGTAGTAGCCTCAGCCCCTCCCCCAGGGCTTCTTCCCTGCACCTTGGCCTCCGTCCCCTTGGCCATCCTAGAAAGATGATGGGAGAGGACTCTGTCTCAGTTCCTGGTCAATTGCAGAGAGGTGGGGTTTTCCCTCCAGAGGGGCCTTCGGGCTCCCCTCCTCCCCATAGGTGCACCCCTGCATGTTTGGTTAGCTCTCCCCATGAGACAAAAACAGTTTGGGTAGTAAAGTGGCATGGGAGTTCTTCTCAGAGAAGCCTCAGCCACAGTGACGGTAAAGTGACTAGGCTTCTAGAACCTTCTACCCGTCTGCTCAGTCTCTCTGATGCTTTCCTGCCAGGCTGTCCAGGCTGTTTACTTTCCAAAAATGAAGAGAAGGACCAGCTTCAGTGTGGCTGGGGATCTCAGGCAAGAGGAGCAGGGAAGATGGTGTTCTTCCGTGGCAGTGGTCCCAGGTCACAGCTGCTCAGATGTCCCATACAAAACTTCCTATGCCCTTGGTTCGGCGTTTCTGGTAGAAGCACCCCAATGTTCTTTATTGGGGGGGACCAAGCTGGCCAGACAGAACTGAGAGGCTAGTAGGGCAAGGAGGAGTGACCTCATCCCACATGGCCCTGAGCTGCAGGACTGTTCTGGCCACCCTAGTCCAGCAGGGCTGAATCTTGTCTCCCCACCCTCTTCTGCTCTCTCAGCTCCCTCCAGCTGCAGGCGCCCAACTCTGTTTAACCCTTGAGGTGAACGTTTGCCTGGGTAGAGAAGCAGGGGAGAATACGGTGGGAAAGGCCTTTGTTCCTGTCCCCAGTCATCCACACTTTCTTGCTCTATGTCACGGTTCTGTAAGCTCACAAGAAATAAACATGTTCTGTGTGCTGATCCTCCATGACTAGTCTTTCTGTGGGCCTTGACTTGTGACTTGTGCCAGATGAGGCTACAGAGTCCTGGGGCTCAGATCAGGATTGGGGTGCTGGGGTCGGCAGGACCAAGGCCTGAGCAGGTGGAATAGGAAGAGGTCTGGAAGGGAAGGCCAGAGGTGGTGGTGGTGATGGAGCTGTCATGGTTCTTGGGTTTAGATTGGCTATGAGGCCACCAAATCCAGTTCTCTTCTCTGGGCACACACTTGAACCAGCTTCCCTTAAACAGATGGGACAAGGGACAGTTCTAACAGTAGCTTGTGTGGATACTGGGAACACTTCCACACGTGCTACGCCCATCTCCAGGTGTCCCCATGTTCCCCATGCTCAGTCATTCACCACTTTAAAGCAGAGTTCACAGTGGCCTTGAAGGCCCTGTTCTGAGCATGCGAGTGAAGACTCTGTCTCTCAGTTGCCGCTTAGTGGGGGCGTCCCGCCCCCACCATTACCCATTATATCAGTTTGGAAGTGATATAACCTTCTCTAGTATTTGTACTTGGGAGGGAGTGGTTTGTATTTGAGTGGGACAGTTTTGAATGCTTGCTGCCTAGTTTGTGACAACAATTTTGAAGACTGTGGGACCTTTAGAAGGTGGGATCTGGTTGGTTAAGGTAGGCACTAAGGGCGCCTCGAATGTGGGACCTGATCCCTGGTTCTGGTCCACCAGGAGATGAAGACACAGCCGTGAACTCTGCCATGTCCTCCTGCTGTGATGGCCTGAGATCCTCTGAAACCACGAGACAGAATGATATTTCCTCCTATGCTGTTTCTGTCAAGCACTTTATCAGAGTAACACAAAGATAAATAAGTCACATATGACACACAGTGTGCTTATTCCTCAAGGGAAGTAGCCCACGGGTCTGGGGTCGGGGACACTTCGGAACCTAATGGAAGAGCACAGCATGAAAAGTAAGCATTGCATGAGCAGGTGGCTTGGTTCTCCCAGAGGCTCCAGGACTGCAACTGACCTGGGCACAGAGAATGTCTTAGGGCAACTGCCCTGTTCTGGGCTCCTTTTCAGAACAGATAGGGAGCAGCTGGTTCCAGCTGGGTGTGCATGCTGTCAGCTGGGCAGTCTTCTCTGCTCAGCTCCAATGCAGGGCTTGGGGAGCTGCAGGGGGGCTGCAGACATTGATTTAGGTATCCTGCTGGAAATCCTGTCCCTACTGTTGTACAGAAAGCATTTTCCCCAGGCCAGCAGACTGCAGTGATCTAGGATCTTGTCCCCTCCCAACCTGTCCTCCCCATGTGACCTAATGACAGTTAGGACTCGGTTATCTAGGCCGATCTAATGATGCCCACTCGGGTGACCAGGACGAACTGGCTTAGCAGAGTCAAACAGTCTTCTCTATTGCAGGATCGTACTGTGAAACTCCGAGACTGTGTTAATAAAATTAACCTAGGATCAGGGAGTGGAGCCAGTGACCAGCTGACAGGAATTAGCCATAGAGAGGATGGAGGAGCCAGGAATAGGGATAGAGAGATGCACAGGACAGTGTAGGAAGAGACTTAAGAGATTCATGGTCTTTTTGTTTCGGGACACGTGGAGAGATGCTTCTCTTACTGGGTCTCCAGCCAAAGATCAGTTGGTTGCTTCTCGGCTTCTCTGACCTAGCAGGTTTTCACCCCAACAGCTGACTCCTGAATCTTTATCTAGAACAATAAAGAGTTAGTTAAAACCTACATTTGGTGGCCTTCGCCAGGCCTCGCTCTGAGTGGTGATGTGTTCATGTGGGGCCATGGGGCGCAGAGAATAGTTAAAATATCAGTAGATTCAGGCGTGACCACTAAGCTGAGGAAAAAACACTTCTCTGACACATGTCTTGAGCCAGCACACAAAGGTGCTTGCCCTCAAATACACTATGCTTCCATGTCTATGTCTGTGAAAGAACTGCCCTTCCTCCTCCCTCTCTAGTTCAAACTCCTTTCCATTTCTTGGTTAGCAAATTCTTCAAAAAAGTAGCCCTCTGGCTCCTGTGTTCATTTCCAAACTTTATAAGCGAATGGAGACTTAGCACACCCAGATTTTGTCCCCACTCTCTGCTCTGATTGAAGCCACCTTCCGTCTTGTTCAGCTCAGGTGTCATGTCTGGCTGGTCTGCTCAGCAGCACTTAGAATTGATCAGTCCTTAATGTTTAAACTTATTATGAAAAGACACTACCAGCTGTAAAAATCCAGGGAGTCCCGAGGCCACATGGACTCCCATCTAGCACCACCTCAAGGCTGGCCCTTCCCTGCTTTCTCTTTGCTAGAGAAACGACTAAGCTAGCAGGGGGTGGCGCTAGAGCACCCCTATCTGGATTCCCTAATGTCTCAGAATCGTCTGTCTGCATCTGGTCCATGCTTTGCATTTGGTTAAGTCTTTCAAGTCTTTCCATCTGTACTGGCTTTTCCATTGTCTCATGGGAGAAACCAGGTCATCTGTTGATGGTATGACCAATATCCTCCACTTGGCCGATATTTCATGGTTCTCTGTCATAGTTCTGTCATGAGTGGTGAGCCCTGCATCTTCCTCCCTCCTCACTGAGCCCCTCTTTTTCTTCAGGTCCTCATCACAGCCCCTCCCACGGCCTTGCAGACTCTTCTCTGGGCTTCCTCCTTGACCTTGCTTTCTCTCTTCGCAGTCCTGGCCAGTGCCTTAAACATCACCCTAAATGACCCTAAGATTTAAAGGTCCCCAGCCTAACTTCTATATCAGTCAGTCATATCTCAAATGTAGCGTGACCAGATGCACCATGTCCCAGGCATCCCCTTCCCAGACTTCTCTGTCTCCTGTATTACTATCACCAAGTTGTTCTGGCTAAGATCTTAGCGTTATCCTGGCTCCTGGATTGCTCCCTGACCCACCTCTCTCCACACAAGACTCTTTGGCCCCTGTGACAGCATGCTACCCCACTTTTGTCTTCATTCTCTGCCCCATCCTAACTGAGTGACTACATCCCCTCTCACAGAGTCCTAGTTGGAATTTCTGCTCCCCACTGGCCGTGGTATTCACCTCAGTGTATGAGGGTGTCCTCAGTTACTGGGGCTGGAAGGGGGAAGGAGGAAGAGCTGTTCCATGGGTACAGAGGCCCCCCTACTTGAGAGGTTCGGTACAGAGGCCCCCCTACTTGAGAGGTTGGGTACAGAGGCCCCCCCCACCTGAGAGGTGAAAAGCTGCAAAGGTGACCGGAGGTGACGATTGTACATTATATCAAGTATTTAACAGTTGCTTAACTACATACTTAAAAATGACTATGATAGCAGGGGTGGTGGTCCACACATCACCCTAGAGCTCAGAAGACCGAAGAGTTTATGAAACCCATCTGGGCTATAGAGCTAGACTCGATTAAAAAAAAAAAAATGTCTGTGTATCTTATAATCTGAAAAAAAAAAAAAAGAAAAGAAAATGAGACAATCATGTCACCCTTCTGCTGGGAATCCCCCAGTAGCTGCCCCCAGTAGCTGCCCACACCCCCAGAGGAAAGCCCGGAGTCCTAGCGGAGTCCCACCAGGCCCTCTGCCATCTCGGAACTTGCCTCGCCCCTCTCCCTGCTCACTCTGCTTTGGGCTCCTTGCTACTCTCTGAGCCTGGCACTGATTCTCCTAGACCCTCCGCTCTTCCGGCACCCCATCCCCGGGAGCTTCTCCTGAATCGCGGTGAGCAGACTTGCCCTCCCGTCTCCAGGCATCCCCTCCTCTCCTCTCATCTTGTTCTGTTCTTTCTTCACAGCACTTAGCCCTGCCTGGCATCCCATTATGTAACGGGGTTGTTTATTGTGCTTGGAACCTTCTCTTGCCTAGGAATGGGCAGGCTGTCATGAAAACCACTCTGGGCTATGTTTAGAGAAGAGAGAAGAGGCTATTCCTTAAACAGTTGCTGAAATTGACAAAGTAGAAGGGATGTGGCTCTCGGGACCAAATAACAGCCACATTTATTGTCGAGTTAGATCTGTGTGACAGGATTTGTACCCATCTCTCGTTCTAGCCTGGGCTGATGCGGGTGAGGTCTGCAAGAGTGTGTAGGGCCTGAGGAGGGAATTGTTCTCCCCTATGCCTGCTAGACTCAGCGGGGGGGGGGGCAGATTTCTGTAACAGAGGGGACCAGGTGCCACCCCAGAGACTGTGGTCCATCTAGGAGACTCCCACTTGGCACTGGAACAGAGGCTTGGGTGATGACGGAGAGCAGGCTGCCAAGGCCAAGAGGCTGGCAGATGTTCAGAATCTGTTTCTGCTGGGCAGATCTGGGAGCTTGTCATCTTGGAAGCCCGGCTCCTTCAGGTCCCAGGGCCTCCCACTGAGTGACCTAGAAGCCTGCAGCTGGGCCAGCAAGGCTATTCCTCAGGACAGACCAAGGTTACCATCCCAGAGACAGCAGTGGTAGGGTGGCCAAGAGCTTCTTCCTATCTGTTCTGACCAGAGGCCTCCAGGGAGAGTTGGAGGGAACCTCAGGTCTTCTGTTCCTCCCAGGCTGGTGGTGCCCAGGATGGCACTTGGTTGGGTGCAACATTGCTCTGTGGACACAGTCCAGTGACTGGCATTCTGGGCATCAAGCCTCACTCTTGCCTTCTTCCTAGTCCCACCCCCAGTCAGGTGTACCCACTTTCTAGGCCCCCAGTCCTCCTGGCATGCTAAGTAAGGGGATCCACCACCCACCCACCCCCCCCCCCGTTCTGAGCATGCCTCCACATTGGGCTACAGAGCATCTGCCTCCAGCCTTCCTTCTGGTCTTTTTGTGTCCATCTGAGCAATAGCTCCTTGAAAGGGTGCTAGAATCAAGGGATGGCCCATGTCTGCAAGCTGGAGGCTTGTTGCCCTCAAGAAGAGACCCCTGAGAGATGACTGGCACAATAGGAGGCCATGGGTTCTAGGCCCCTCTCTTGCAACAGTGCAAGCCTGCTAAGCAACGAGAAGACCCTGCCCCTTCTGCCCTTCTCAACAGCCCTCTCTCCTGAAGCAACCTTGTAAATCATGGAAACTCCTGTTTTGAGGGGAGAGGTGACAAGAGGAGGGGGCCTGGTCTCATTCCCTGACTCACGCTGCAGTGGGCTTTGAACCCATGCCCATGGGCGGATCAAGAGCTTAAGGTGATGGCTCTGTAAGGGTGGTAATAGTGGACCCCTAACCCATGATGGTTATTGTCTGTGCCCACAGGGAGCCGCAGTGATGGAGGCTGTCTCTCCCCAACCTAGCCTGTCTTCCACCACAACTGATTCTGCTCTATGCCGTATGTCGAACTCAAGTCTTCCCCCTCTTCCTCTGGGGATGAAGTAACAGCCTAGTGTCCGCCACATGGGTGAAGAAGACCAGAACTCAGCTCTCCTAGCCCAGAGGCTTGTCATCTGGCAGGGAACTAGCTTCTCTCCCTTGCCACAAGTGCAAGAGCTTTTCTTAGGCTACTTCTTGTCCTGCCCAGGCCTACCTGACTGTCCCCCACCCTCCCTGAAACTTCCTGTCTCTGTGGCCTACCTCTTTTCTGTATCCCAAGGTACAGGCAGGAGCCCTGTTCTGCCTGGGGGTGTTCGCCTGAAATCAGCCTATCTGCTGTCTTGGGTCAGTCGCCCATGTAGAGGCTCAACAACATGCAGCCGGGGTTGTTACTGCAGTGGTCTCTGGGGTGGCATTCTCTTGCTGTACAGGGAGGAGGCAGAGTTGCTTTGTGCCTCTGCAACCAACTGGCAACGGTTATCAGGCCTTTCCTTCCTCCTATCCCTTCCCCTCTAGGGCTGGGGCCAGGGAGGGCCTTGGGGAGAAGAGGCAGCAAGGGGCCCAGGGTAACTTGTCATGCAGTGAGGTATGGTGCCCCAGCCTGGTGACTCTGGGGTCATCCCTTAACAGCGCTGGCTCCTTCCAGGTGGAGCAGGCCTTATTGGCCCAGAGGCAGAGGCACAGGCCAGCATTGATTAGGAGGACTTGTTTATTCAAGGCACAATCATACATTAATAACAAGAAGGTTCAGCATTCTGGCACATTCCTTTAGTGGTAGTGGCCATGGTTAGTCCACGGCCCTCTAGGGCCCCCAGAGGATGCAATGCTGTTGATAGGCACTTGGCTTCCAGAGGCAGCTTGGGGACAGGCAGGCTGGCTACTCCAAGCCCAGCAAGGGTCCCCTCTAGGGGCTGTGTCATCTGGGTCTCCTGGGAGGCATCTCTCTCTCCAGAAGGGATCAGGATGGACTGAGGGTGGAGGCTAGGGTGGGGTTATGACCAGTGGCCTGGGACAGCAGGTGCTGAGGAGGGTCTGGAAGTGGGCTGTATAGGTAAGATGAAGGAGCCTGGGCTCTGGTGACCTTGCAAAGTCAAGGTCAAGCCAGGTGGACAGCTCCTGGAAGAGCAGAGTGGAATCTACTAGTTGCCCAACACTTGTATCAGAACCAGGCAGCATTTGACCCAAATTCGGAGGATGGAACCCTCCAGCCATATGCCCTGTTGTCTATAGGACCCCTTGTACCTGAAGCATCCATGGGTTGCAGTGGGAGGGGTAGGAAGGAGGGCCAGCAGCAGCAGACAGGGCTGCAGGGATCTGGGGCAGGCGCCGGCAAGCAGAGCCCAGAGAAAAGGCCTTTAGTTTCAGCCTGAGCTGTCACCAGTTTTGGCTTTGGCTGTGTTCCAAATCACTACATACCAAATACACACCTTGGGGTCTGCCCAATAAACCCACACTTTGGGCAGAGCTGGATATTGGCCCTGACCACTCTATGAAAAAGTTTCTTTCCCTGGTTGGTGAAATCCCAGGGGCACTGGCGTGTACAAAGGGCCTGGCTGTATGTAACTCCTCTCCCCCACTTATTCCAAGCTTGACAAGGAATGGAGGTAGCCTCACCCAGCTGACTCAAGCTCTCAGCAAAGATCACCCTGCTAAGGTTTGGGGCCAAGCTCTGGCGTGTGACACTACTTGCCCCTTGAGTGACTATTTCTGCCCTGGAGTGAGGCTTGGACCTGTGGGGCTGGGGGTGACAGAGGTGGAGCAGAGGCAGGGCCAAGTGATCTGTGTTCAGGGCAGCCATGTGCCTGGGTGGAGACACTGAGGTGGAATGAGACTGGGCAGCAAAGAGGGACCCAGATATCTGGGGAGGAGCTTCACAGGCTCAAGGACTGCAGACCCCTTGGTTCAGGCGGTTGGCCAGCATTGCAGAGGCAGAGGCTTGCTCCTCCAATTGGAGGCAGACCTGGGAAAACAACTTGCCCACCAGAAGGGTTTCTTCACTGTGATGTAGCCATCACTACTACTTTACCTAACCCTGGCAGGACTGGGGTGACATCTGTGACATCTTAACCTCTATACCCTTCTGAAGGTCAGGCAGGGCTGCCTGAGAGAGGAATAAGGGTCCTTCTGAGGGGCGGTAGGGGTTGAGCTGTCACCAACCTTGACCATGCTGGAGCACAACGCTCAAATCCATGAGGCAAAGGATGTTCATGGTGGCCACCTCTAGGTTTGGGGGAATCTTCTCATTTGTCCTTGGGACTTAGAGAGGTATGTCTGATTTCCATGACCCGGTTTTGGAAAGAAGACCCTGTTTCCTGAGCTCTACGCCCCACCACACACACACACACACACACCCTTAAATCAACCAGCAAGGATCAGCCATGGTTTCCTTCACCACATGCACGTAGGTCTCCTTTAATGAGCTTGAGTCACTGTCGCAGTAACTACCCTTGTAAGCAGATAGCAGGGCAGAGAAGCAGGGAAGGCCCCCGTCTCTTCCCAGGGTTGTCCTGTGGTTGCTCCGTGCTCAGGGGGTGAGGTACAGTTTCTAGATACTCTGCAGGGACGCCTGTGATGAGATGACCACCTGGGCCTCGTCCACAAGACCCAGTACACGCACCTTTGCCTGCTCAGACGGCAGTGGAGTGACCATCCTTGATGGGCAGCGGGAGTGGGGGCGCTGAAGCCCCTAGAAGGCCTTCAGTGGGCTCCTCCCTACCTCTTCCCTTATGCATATGTGCATCCCCTAGACTCCAGCAGGAAACACAGCATCCACTCCCAGAAACATGGCGTATGCTTCCTCCACCCCATCCCAGAGCCCTCAGCATTCCCAGCATTCCGCCCTTTCCAGCTGGTCGGAAGGCCCGGCTCGTCACCTGGCCACAGGATAGCAGCTGTCTCCATCAGGAGCTGCTTCCTGTCTCCCCGCACCAGGCTCTCCCCTGGCCCTCTGACTGAAATCCTAATCAGTGGCTCTGACCCTCCAGTTCCAGCCCTTCCTGGAACCGAGCTGAGTCCAGCTCCCTCGCAAAGGCCCTCAGACTGCTCTCTTCTTCTCCCTCTTCTGGCTGGCTGTTCATGGTGCCGTAGGTATGCCGGGCTGGGGAGGAGGCGGGGGTCAGGTTCAACTCTGGCTCCTGTAGCACGGTGGCCACGTACAGCTGCTCAGGACAGAGAGGGGAAGATGAGGCAAGGTCATATTGGGAGCAAGGTCTAGAGTATACCCTCTCTCCTCAAACCCACCCCATCACCTCTGCCCTTCCAAGCCCTGGGCCCTCTCTGCCCCACTATCCACAGCCTTGATTTCCTCTGCCTTGCTTCTTGTCATTCAGTGAGCTCCTAGGGATGAAGCCTGTTCACTACCTTGGAGTGGGCAGAGTTAGTTCAGTGGCAGGCTTTTTTATGCCTCATCTACATCAGTTCCACACATTATCTGTTCCCACTCAGGCTGAACCTGGGGGGAGATGGCCTCTGGTCCCCCTGTATGCTTTGCTACATTGTATTCACATATTGGAAACAGAGTGTTAGCTGCCTCCTGTCACACTGACGGCTGGTGTCAGGGATGCGGGGAAGGGGGCAGATTGGAGACACAGGAAGTGCCAGGGGAATGGGCAACCTGTCAGTGCTTGCAGTGGTTTTCAATCTCCTCCCTACTTTGAAAGTAGGTAATTACAGGAGAGAAAGAACCCTTGCATCCTCCAGTATAAACACCCAGCCCCAGTTGATGAGGGAACAATCCCGTGAAATAGCTAGACACATACATATTGCCAAAGCACACGCCACAGGCATTTTGACCACGAGAAAGGAAATGGTAGCTGAACAGTGGGAAGCCTGGTGTCACACCCAGTATTCTGTCTCATCAGCACTAACAGAATGAAGGGGGTGTTACAGGTCTCCAAGGTGAAGGCACTTCTAGGAATACATTCTAGCCCCTGGGTTGGACGTGAGCCTTTCAAGCCTCCAGCTTTCAGGGAGTGGGGAAGGGAGGGGAACCTGTTGGAAGATATCAGGAAGATGAGTCAGAGAAATCCAGAAGGTGGGGGCATCCTGCTGGAGTGGCTTGATCTTCTCAAGTCCCAATCTAGCATAGATACTCAACTGGTTCTGGGTTTGAACCAGTTATTTAAAAAAGATGGGTAATAAGAGCTATTTGAATATGTGGGTAATAAGAGCTATTTGAATATGGGTAGGCAAAGAGGTCAAAAGTCATCTATGTGGCAACATACTGACAGTTATACAGGTTATAAAATTGCATGCACAGTATTTAGCAGAAACCCATATAGACATATAGAATTCCACATGTACACAGAAGCATAAGATACTCGGAAGAGATGCACGCATCCATAGTTAGCTCAAGAATCAAGTGTCTCAGTGACCATCCCTGAGTGGCGGGAATGTGAACTTTTATTTCCTTATTCTTGGCTCCTCTGTTTTTCATTCCCACCGTTGCCTACCATGTTCTTATACCACTGTCGTAAGCGTATAGGGTTTTTAATAGCTTAAGCCAGGCACAGCACCTCGCGCCTGTGTAGGCCCTGCTACTCTGGAAGCTGAAGCAGGAGAATCACTCGTGCCTGAAGTTCGAGGCCAGGCGGCCCACATGGAAACCCTGTCTCGAAAAATAAATACATGCATAAATAGTAAGTTCTATTCGTTATGTTTTTTTAAAGCACAGATTTTATAGTTATCTGGACTTGGTTTAAACCCTGTCTGGCCACATCCTTGCTCAGCACTCTGGGGTTTAAATTAGTGGATCTTGTGGGGTGGGACTGACTGACCTAACATACATTAGGCCGTGTGCTCAATCTCCCACCCAGCAAAATGGTAATAATTAAGTTTGGGGGATTAAAATCCCTGACCATCGGAGTTTATTAATCCAGAGAGAAAAGAACAAGCTTCGAGCTCTTTATATTTCCCCTGCTAACAGCAAGAGAGCTCCTATTGGTCAGAGAAAGTTGTCCCTGGTTGGTTCTTGGTCTCTTCATTGCCTCCCCTCAAGAGACAGTTTGTCATTGGCTGGAAGGTCTGTTTTTGATTTTTTTTTTCCTTTCAAGTCAGGCCAACCAGGGTTATGCCACATCTTGTGTCTATGTGCATGGCCATGTGGGTCTGCCTATGTTAATGAATTTTGACCAGACTCTGACACCACTGGGGAAAAAAAAAGGCCTCTGGGCTTTGTGGGCCCTGCTCACAGGCATGTTCTGTATATCCATGTTGAACACTGTCTTCTGTTTTCCTCACGGACTCCAGATCATCTCTTCTGGCTTCTGCCCAGGTTCTTCCTCTTCCTCCAACGCTCTTCCCACACCCTGCTTCACCTGGCAACCTTTCCTCCCATTCCTCCAGTTGCATGACATGGTCCCTTCTCGGGGAAGCTTCTCCCAAGTGCCCCCACTGCGGGCACCCTTCTTCAGTGCTTGCTGGAGACGTCTAACATGTATGAAGGAGCCTATGCCCACCCTTCTTCAGTGCTTGCTGGAGACGCCTAACACGTATGAAGGAGCCTATGCCCAGCATCATACGTGCACAGATGATTGCATAAACACATGCGTTAGGGATGAGGACGAGGGCTCCTGCCATCCAGGCAAGCCAAAGGGCATGGGCGCCTCTGCTCAGTCCACTGGTCACAGACTCTGGGTCCAGCCTTGGCTCTTGGCAGGCTGGCGGGCTCCTCGGTCGGGTGCTGCCCCTGCCTTACCATTCACTGGGTCCGTCAATAGCTCCCTGCAGCTCTGTCTGCACCGCTCTGGCCAACGCCTGTGCCCTGGAGGCAGCCTGGGTCCTGAGGCTGAGCCCCAGCATGCCCCTGCATCTACGCGGTTGAGGATTCTGAGAGCTGGGCCTCCCTGTTCGAGTACGTCATCTCTGGCTCTCTCCTCTCTGGGTGACTTCTAGTGACTGTCGAGCTAGAGCTGGTTCTTCTCACCCCACTCTTCAGCCAGGGCCACGGAAGCATTTGGACCTGGGCCAAGTCCTGCTGCGTCAGAAGAGGGAGCCCGGGGGTCCCGGCTCCTCCCCAGTACCCAGGGTAGGCACTAAACACTGGTGCCCCCCACGTTGTTGGAGCGAGCCACCCTTGCAAGGCCCCACCCTCCTGACTCGTCCCCAGGGTGGAGGCAGAAACTCACAAGGGAGGTGGGTGTGGAGGTCGTGCTGCTTGGCTCCACATCAAACACAGTCTCAGCTTCTTCCTCAGGCTGCAGAGGAGAGGAGGGTGATGCTTCACAGGATGGAGGCTGACCCTCACCGCCTCCCGCCCTCTATCCACACCTGGGCCTCTGACTTGCCACCTTGCCCCTCAATCTTTTCTTTTTGGTTATTCGAGACAGGGTTTCCCTGTGCAGCCCTGGATGTTCTGGAACTCACTCTGTAGACCAGGCTGGCCTCTGCCTCCCCAGCACTGAGATTAAAGGCATGTGCCATCACCTCTACCTCCCAGACAATTCTTTTTCTCTCTAGAGTCCCAGACCAGCAGGCAGGGCAGCAGCTCAGGAGAAACAGGGAAATGATTGAGATGCCAAGAATCCCTTCTGGAATGTTCTGTTCCCAAAACCATAAAGGGAGAAATGATCATAGTTGGAGTGGGGTTTCTGCTCCGACTATCAGTTGTCTAGGGATTCTCAATCAGCCATACCCAGGTTTCCTATCACCCTTCTTCTCTAGGGTGGCACAGGTGCAAACAGATCTGGTGACATCATAGTATTAGGGCATGTGTGTGTGTGTGTGCTAGAGAAAATGCATTATGGCCGTACTCTAGCCTGGTACTCCAACCAGCAGTGGCGGTGGGTGCTTGTGCTATGACTGACCGGGTCCCAGAAACAAATAGAGCAAGAAGCAATGCTTCCAGAAGGCTCCCTCTGCAGGGAGCTGTGCTTCAAATCAGTTTCTTTTCTTTCTATACGTCGTCCAGAAAAATTTTCACTGTTATTAACAACCAGAAACCTTGGTCTAAGGGGAAGCCCCACCCCTCTTGTCCTGTTGTGTTCTGGGTGCCTCGGCCAGGATATCTCAGAGCTATGTCCTCAGGACCAGAAGAATCAGTGGTCTGAAAGGCAAACTGGCAACTTACCTCATACTCACGGACAACCCGGAGCTTCCCCAGAAAGATCCCAGAGAAGGCAATTATCACGGAGATGATGAGGGATGACAAGGAGAAGAACGTGATGGTGTGCAGTGGACCTGCCGAGGAGAAGGTGGTCACAGAGCTTAGCGCTGGAACAGGGGCGAAACAGGGCCACAGAATTGCTTCGCAGATGCCTAGAGCCACCTGCTCCAGAACCTCCACGGGAGCCCTGGGCTAGGGGCAGAGCAACCCTCGCACAATGCTCCCTCCAAGAACGGGATTAGGGAGCGGGACATGATAAGGTCATCCCTCTGTTCTATTTGGCCAGTTTAGAATGTGGCTTATTGTGAATCCCGTGGAAAACAGAACTTGGATGGACTCAAATTACCCACACCTGTGTCCATTAAACAAGTTCATCTTGATCTACCAACTACCCATTTCCATGGTTCCTCCAAAGGGCCTTTGAGTTACCCATTCTGCCACTGCCTCCAGTCTCTGACCCTTGTCCCTGCGGATCCAGGGCTAACCAGCATTCAAACACCATTTACATATTTCATGGGTGAATATTTGATCTCCTTCATGGCCCATAACAGCTTTTTAACAAGGTCAATGTGGAAAGTCAAATCTCCAGTCTCGTGACTGCCAAATGAAGCTTACTGGGGCATGGCTCTGCAAAAGCAGAAACCAGTAAACAACCTCAACCACCAGCCACAGAGGGCTAACAAAAGCTGTTGTTCTGAAAGGCTACGTTCAAACAGGCTCTTAATACATGAAGCCATTTGGAATATAACATGTGCATGAAAACTTCAGATTGCAAGTTGTAATGTGGATGGTTGCAATTTATAAATAATAGTAAACTAACACACACACCCTCATTTTGCTCCCTCCCCTGAGCAAATGCCTAGCTAGAGTCTGGGAATAAGAAAAACCAGACTCTAGAAGGCATTATGGGTAACAGATTTTGGTCTTTGTACTTTTTTTTTCTTCTATTTTTGATATTTAGAAAAAGGCATTAATGGGGGGAAAATGTCTTCCAGGAGGCAGGGGCAAACCGCACAGGACAGGGAATGGATGTTAACAAACAAATGTGCCCTGTGAGTGTAATCAAGAGTGTCATTCTGACAGAGAATAAGAAAAATACACCAAGCCAGTTCACCTTACTAGACCTGGAAGGAAGTGGGAGGTCCTTGGACTCCCCACAGGGCAGGGAACCTGGTCTGCTCTTTGGGCTGATGAGAGAGGGGGAGTTGATTGGAGGAGGGGGAGGGATATGGGAGGCAGTGGCAGGGAAGAGACAGAAATCTTTAATAAATAAATAATTTAAAAACTTAAAAAAAAATAATACACCACAGTAGTTGTTATGGGAGGGAAGGTCAATGGAATTGGGAGCCTAATGCCATGGGTGACCCAGATGGGAGGAAGCTGAGGAGCTCCCAGGCTGTAGTCCCTGGGAATGTCTGTGAAGGTGCCTCTGGGCTCCCCAAGGCAGGAGAAGCATTTTTGCATATCCACAGGGTGAGGAAAGGTTAGCCACCACTGCAGAATCGATTCCCTTCTCGGGTTCTGGCAAGCCCATGAAAGTAGTTATCTTACAGGTCCCAGAGGAAATATCGTGGGACTGGAGTACCAAAAGCTGCTATTCTATTTTCTGTCAATTTACATGTAAAAGGAAGGAATGTGACATTTCTTATTCGAAGCCAAATCTGCATCATTTGGACTTTGCTTCTGTCTCAAAGTTCTGCCGAGATTAATGCATGCATCATGGCCCAGAGCAGTCACTGGACTTGGCCAAGTGCAATGAGCAATGTCCTGCTCACCCTGAACTCTCCTCTTCTACCAGAGGTGGTCTTAAGGGAT
The DNA here is from genome assembly GCF_018167655.1 of Microtus oregoni. NCBI lineage: Eukaryota > Metazoa > Chordata > Mammalia > Rodentia > Cricetidae > Microtus > Microtus oregoni. Next base: position 10,446,455 of record NW_024543068.1, read on the forward strand.
TCACAGGGCCAAGGTCAGGCAGAGGTGGGACCACAGAGCAGGCTGCTCACCCACCTACTCGCAGGATGGAGAAGAAGAGCATCCAGAAGAGCCCCAAAAGCGGTGCGAAAATGGCCTGGTAGACAGCGGCCATGTGGATCTGCTCGTTCAGTTTGGTGGGCGCATAGGAGTAGTACATGTTATAGCGGTCTGTGACATGCTTCATGCACAAATACAGCAGCCCTGGGGACCAGAAGACAGAGACACATTCACTGGCTGTTCTAAATAACAGGGCAGGTCTGTGCTGTCCTCAGATGCCCATGGATCTGAAAGGCCAGACTCAGGGCTGTCGGGTGGGAGACCTACGGAGCTGACCTCTGTGGCCTCTAGAACTGGTTCTGCCAGCTTGGCGACGTCCTTCAGTCATGCATGCATTCAACCAACACCCCTTGTTAGCAGCCATCCAATCAGGTCCGTGCTTTAGCCCTGCCACCTCCCCCCCCACAGGCTCTCCCAGATCTCCTCATGCTCTGGGAGACATCCCGATGCCATTTCAGAGTGTGGAGCCCTGGGGGTACCTTGTCGATGACTCACCAAAAGGGACAATTATAGGACAAGTGATGCTATACGCCATCACCACGCTGAAGACGTTCAGCATCCACGCATATTCTCGCCCAAACTGGAAATCCATGGCCTGGTTCTAAGGCAGAAGGCAGGGGTCACCCTGAGGTTGCCCAGCTCCCTTGTCTTGAATGCTTCTGGGACTCCTCTAGGGAGCTGGCTGGCAGCTCATTCCTAGGGGCAACATTTCTTCCCTCGTTGGAGTTCACGAAACAGCTACCCATGGTCACAGGCCTTCCATTGTGGGTCCCAGGGCTCCTAGCAAGACCCCTTCTTTTCCCTCCCAGGAGAAGCTGGGGATGGTGCTCAGAGAAGAGCTGGCCCTCACCTTTCTGATGTGGACTCTCTCTGGCTCTGATCTGGAAAAGAAGAGGCGGGTACAATACGTGCAGAGTGACCCCAGGCGCATCAGCTCCATGCCTGTCCCGAGCAGAGCAGCCGTGATCACGTAGTTGACAAAGAATGCACCATTGTCTGGGAGGAACACGCACCTGGACAGCAGGGAAGGTGGGAGGCGGTGGAAGGGCGGGATAAGGGACGAGATGTTGGGGGAGGAAAAGAGAGAAACAGCAGAGAGAGTGGAGGACACAGAGAAGAATAAAGATCCATAAACAGCCACTCTGAATAACGATATATTTATCAATGACAGGCCACATAGATGATGTCAGTCTGTAAGGCGGCATGTCCCAGCGAGGGGGTGGGCATTTTCTTCTGTGCAGGGGCAGTTCTCATGCACACACATGAATGGGAAGTCCTAGATACCAGGAACCCAAAACCATAATGGGAAAAACGATCATAGTTGGAGTGGGGTTTCTGCTCTGACTATTTGTTGTCTAGGGGTTCTCAATCAACCATACCCATGCTCCCTACCACCCTCCTTCTCTACGGTGGCACAGGTGCAAAGGGATCTGGTGACATCATAGCATTCAAGCAGCCTTTTTGAGCAAACATATGAATGGACTACATAAAATAAATTTAGAATGGACCTGTTAGGTATCTGACCTCCTAAAGGACTCTGGATTCTGAAGCTATATGACCTTGGAGGAGGAAAGATGACATCTTTTAAAATTTTTTCAAGATAGGTTTTCTCTGTGTTAACATCCCTGGCTGTCCTCGAACTAGCTTTGTAGACCAGGCTGGCCTCGAACTCAGACATCCATCTGCCTCTGCCTCCTGAGTGCCCGGACTAAAGGAGTGTGCCACCACGCCTGGCTTAAATTATTTTTAAAGTTGTTTTTATTATTTTTAATTATGTGTCTGTGTATGGGTATGTGCACAAGTGCAGGTGCTCTCAGATGCCAGAGGCATTGGGTCCCCTTGGAGCTGGGGTTACAGGAGCTTGTGAGCCACCTGGGATGGACGCGAACAACCAAACTCAGGCCCTCTGCGAGAACGATACATGATCTTAACAGCCGAGCCGTCTCTTCCGCTCTCAAGGTGACATCTTTAGTTTCACAGATCACTAATTGAAAGTAGCCATTCCTTTCCATGAAGCACATTAGCGACAAACCACAGGAGCGTTAGCCATTGTTGTCTTTAGTGCACAGAGCACGTGGGTTGCGAAGAACACAGTTGGGTTGAAATAGAGTCAAGATATTTTTAAAGGCCGCGAAGACAGCTAATCAGTAGAGTGTTTTCTGAGCAAGAACACACATCCAAGTTTGATATTTAGCACATACAAAACAAACAAGAACACATAGGTGTGGGACGTGATTTGGAATCCCAGCTCCCTGGCCAGTTGACCCAATCAGCAACCTCCAGGTTCTAGGGAGAGGCCCTGCCAGGAAAAAAAAAAAAAAACAACTTGACAGCTCCAGGGGGAAATGACGTTCAAGGTTGACTCTGGCCTTCACGTGCGTGCACAAGCGCACCTGCAACCCCCTCCCCGACATACACACACTTTTTTTTTTTTTTTAAAGGGGAGGCTTAAGCAGGCCTGGCTTATCTCAGTAGCTCCACCTACACAATCATGTGAATGTTCTTGAGGAGACAACTGCGAACCCCTGGCCACATTTCCGAACTCCTTCAAAAGCTACCTAAAGGGTTGAAGCTAGCTCAAGGATAGAACATTTGCCTAGGAAGCTGAAGACCCTAGGTGTGATTCCCATTGGAAGCGGAGGCAGGAGAATCTTGAGTTGAGTAGAATCCAACCCTGCTGAGCGGCTAGAAAACAGCACTATTGGCATTTACTCTTCACAGAATTGAAGTTGAGTCACAAGCTTGGCTTTATTATAAGAGACGTGTATTAAAGATATCCTCCTAGCCAAAGACGAACCCATTCACCTTTGAAAGGATAACTTCCTATGGTTGCAATGCCAATTTAACTAGAAAACTAGGAGGATGCCGTCCTTGAGCAAGCTGTGGAAAGGCGAAGGTCATTTGCACTGTGTCTTTGAAAACCGGGGCTTTCAAATGCTGTGACCATGAAAAAAAAATCCACAAAAGGCCAGGTTTTCAACATAACGCACACGTTGTCATAGAGCCCGTCTCCCCCAATTCTAATGCTCTTATCCCAGTGAGTCATCAGCCTTCACACTGATGTCTGCAAAATCAACAAAAAATGTAACTTTATAGTATTCTCACTAGTGGGCTAATGAAGACAGCCACAAAACTAAAACATTTTGGTAACTACATATATCTTACCTTATTTTACTTTATATCGAAATGGTGGGTATACGTGTGTGTTCCTGAGTGCAGGTTTGTGCAGGAAAGTGCTCAAGGAGGCCAGAAAGGGGCATTGGACTCTCTGGAGTTGGGGTTACAGGCAGTTTGGAGCCACCTTGTGGGTGCTGGGAATTGAACTCTCATCCTCTGCCAGAACAGTATACGCTCTTAACCACTGAGCAGTCTCCTTTGCCTCTGATAACAGTGCAATCCGGGTATTTTACACACTTACATATACCACCCAGAATGGGTGACAACTGGAGATGACCTGATCAGTTTTGTGGTTTCTGGGTCTTATATTTATTTTATTTATTCGTGCAAAATTATGCACTTTATTTATGCAAAATGTTATCAGTGAGGAACACAATATGAAGAAGACACATGGGATCCCCACTATGGTGAAACTTCCATGATTTCAAGAAGTTCTTGGGCTTTCCCAGATTGCCAAAGGGGACCACAGCACAGGCCAGCCTTCTGGGGATGCTTCTACCTGCATCTGTCTACTCCTGGGTACCAGTGATGCAGGGATGAATGAGAGATGGGCACACATATCCACCCCAGCGCAGACACACAGCAAATTCCGGGTACACCCAAGAATACTCACTGAAACCTGATGGTCGCATGTTCAAGATAGTAGATGTCAAAGAGCCAGCGCAAAAACACGTTCAAACTAGAAGGAAGAACGGAACTGGATCTTCAGTCACAGCGCGCATGTGTTACAGCTCAGGGCTCAAGTCCTGGCCTGACTTCCTACTTTCTGTTCTCCCTCGCCAACCCCCCAAGTCCCTGGCTTAGTGCTCACTGGCCAGTCATCCTGCCCTCTTCCTTCCATCAGGTCATCTGAGTCACTTGCTGATGACCCTCTAGTTCAAGGCCACTTTCTGTAATAGATCTTTGCCAACTATCTCTCTCCAAGTGCTCTCTCTCTCTCTTCTCAACTTCCCATTTATGTTGGCCGCATTTCCCCCCTCTGGCTGCCTGTCCTCTGTCAGGGACACCTTGTCTTTGGAGCTGAGGCAGAGTTCAGGGCTGACACCTTACAGTTTGCCTGATACCTGTCTCCAACTATGCCTGTGACAGGCATGGACTGTCATTTGAGGAGACTTGCAGCAACCATAGGAGGCCTACAGTTTCTGAAATGGGTTTCACCTCTAGACTGAGCCTGGCTGAGACAGGGGAGATAACCGCGAGGGAGGTACCTGGTCAGCCCCATGGAGGGCAGAATGACCACCATAAACACCAGGAAGATGTAGCATTTGTGCACGATGATGATATTCTGACTTGACCTACAAGGACGCGAAGAGAAACACTTATCACTATGTGAGACAGAATAATCACCAAAGATCTGAGCTGGACACGGTGGTGCATGTCTTTACCCTAGCACTGGGAATCAGAGGCTGGAAGATCTCTCAGAGTTCAAGGCCAGCCTGGTCTACCTACAGAGCAAGTTCCAGGACAGCCAGGGCTATCTATCTAGACAGACCCTGTACCAGCAAAACAAAGCAGATAAAGAAAGAATCAAAGATCTAACCACATAAGACAATGAGCAGAAGAGGGAGGGGCAAACAGCCTACTGGACCGGGAAACTGCTCTATGGTCCAGCCCAACGGCCTCTTGACAGAGTACTGTGAGCTGTGCTGTTGTCTGGGAACAGCAGGGACGAACAGTATGATCAACTAGTAATGTCTGTCCTCAGCAAGGAAGGAAACAACAACAACAAAAAAAGATGCCATATATTTGACATCTCTGCATCAAGACACATATGTTACCAATGCTATTCAAATCTCTGGAGAATTTCAGCAATTTATATGAGCCTTGCCCTTAACTATAGGAACAGGCCAGTAAGGATTTCTATCAGTAACCCACGGCTTACCACTTGGTAGAGTGGCAGGACTTTGGGATGTAGAAAATCACTTTCAAGATCCATTGCAGACATTGGGCCAAAGGTAGACTCTTTATTCAGCATATGACTAATATAATCTACCCAGTTACCTACCACCATAGAGGCATTAGCATTAATAAATGGAAAATCTCTTGAATTTGGAAACATTGGTTCTGTAGGAGCCAACTACGCGCAACATTGTTGCAGAGGCTCTGCAGATGAACCTTCAGAATCCCCAGCAATGGTGCCTACAGCTCTGTCCCCTCCATGTAGGTTGTCGGTAGAGAGGACAGCCTCAGCAGGGCTTGGTTTGGGCCTCACTGCTCTTAGACGGTAACCCTTCATCAAGGGTTACCAAGGCCAGCAGCCAGGAGAAAACTCAGAACCTCTGGTCTTTTGAGATCAAATATCAAAAGCATCACTTGTCAGTCTTCGCCCTTAGGCTAGATAGAAGGCCCAAGTGCCAGGCAGATAGGAAAGGGGCAGAGGACAGGGGCAAGAGCCACGAGGGGAAGGAGAGGAAGCCCCAGCTCACCTGGTCCAGTGGGCCTCTAGGAAGGCAGAGAAGTAGACCATCAGAGGCATTATCACCGTGAAGGCCCAGAGCATGACAGAGGGGAAGAACTGGGTCACGACAGGGCTCTGGAGGGGAAGGAAGCAAGGGAGGGCAGGAGAGGCATCAGCACAAAAGGTCCCTTTCCCCTGCAGGCTGCCCTGGTTCTCCCCTAGCCATGCCTCTCCACCTTCGGCCCCTCAGGAATAAGCTTGCTTTTCCTGAGGCTACAGAATAGGTCAGACCTTCCTTTTCTTCCTTCTTTCTTTCTTTTCTTATCTTTTCTTTCTTTCTTTCCTTTTGTTTTTTGGTTGTTGTTTTTCTCTTTCTTTTTTTTTTTTTTGAAATAGAGTTTCTCTGTGTAGCTATGAAGCCTGTCCTGGAACTCGTTCTATAGACCAGGTTGGCCTTGAACTCACAGAGACACGTTTATCTCTGACTCCCGAGTGCCTTCCTAGCCAGAAGTTCACCTAGGTGGAGGAAGCAGAGGCTCACACCTCAAGATCAAGTTAAGTCCTCAAGGGGCTTCTATGCCCAGGAAAAGCAGCCTGAGGTTTCTTTAGTGACTTCACCGTACAGCCAGGGCCGGCGTTGTGACTCATGTTTCATGACTCAGGGATAACATTGCATGAACTATGATGTGTGAATATGGGGGCAACATGGGAAAGGCTGGGAAGGAGTAACGCCTAGGAGAGCAGGCATATGGCCTGGGTCTCTTACAGATTTGAGACAGACACAAAAGCAGTATGGCCATACATGTGTGTGCATGTGTGTGCATGTGTGTGTGTGCATGTGTGTGTCTGTGTCTCTGTATATGTCTGTGTATTTGTGTGCATGTGAATGTTTATACATGTGTCTGTGTTTGTGTGCATGTGTTTATACATGTGTCTCTGTGTTTGTGTGCATGTGTGTGTCTCTCTGCATATATGTCTATGTATGTGTGCGTATGTACATGTATGTGTGGGGTCAGGGGAGTGGACATATCTCACTGGGAATAGAGAAGGGATGCTATAGGTGGAGAAGCTTTTTGGTTTATCAGAGCAGCATGGAGGGCACAGGATTTGATGAACTGGGCCAGTGTTCCCTGATGCTGCCTTCTAAGCGGAAAGCATCCTCTAACCTGAGGAAGGGCTCTGACAGGTCCAAGGCTCCAGGCACTAGGAGGGGAAGGAGGCCGATGCAATGCTGAAGGTCCTGCTTTCCTTCCAAAGGCTGTGTTGGGGCTCATCGTACTCTTTCTTGCCCCCTACTCTCAGTAGGAGCCAAGGAAGCCTGGTGAGAACAGAGCTGCTACTGCCTGCTGTACCCTCCAGACCCCTACCTGGCTTAGAGTGACCCCATCTATCAGGACCCTCTAAGCCCGAATTCTTGGGACCACCCATCCTCTGACTCACCCCAAGACTGACCTGCAGCTCCTCTCCTCGCCCTTCCCTCTCCAGCCTGTCCCTGAGAGGGGCAATAGCCCGCGTCCATCCTACTTAGAACTCAGGGCACTTCGTTCTGCCCGTGACACCACCCGACCTCCATGTGCTGTCGTTGGGAAATTCTAGAACCCCGTCCCAGTCCAGGCCTGGCCTGGGCAGAGGAGGCACCTGCAAATTCTCGATGGGGCGGGTGACGTTGTACATGTCGATGGTGTTGATGATGATGGCGGGCGTGGTGAGGAAGAAGAACAGGAAGAAGAGGAAGGTGTTGATTGCGATAAAGCGAGTCCACCAATTGAAGCGGCGGATGGATAGGTGTTTCCTGGGAAGGGGGCGGACAAGAGGGGCACATTTAGGCCGAGAGAGATTACACAGAGAGAGAGAGGGAGTACGGGGAAGAGAAAGCAATACTTTTTTCTATATGCCAGCTGTGGGCCTGGTCCTATGTGCAGGGGCTGCTGGGATTTCTCCTTAGGGACCTCATTTGCAAAGGCCCAGACTACGTCTCAAAGGCTACAGTGAGAACTTTCCCCAAGGTTGGTTCCTTCCATGCATACAGTAAAGGTAGGTGTGTGGTGCTCAGGAAATCACATGGCAGAGTCCAGAGGGAGCTAGGTTCGGACAGTTCTGAGTCTAGTCCTCATGCACTCTTTGTTGGGCAATAAAGTAGAGAGAACAGGCCCCTTCCTGTAGCCTTCAATCTCAGAGACAGAGGAAGGGACACAGAGGAAGCTTACCAGATGATGTCTTTGGGGTGTGGGGCATGAGCGACCCTCCAGTGGTAGTTTTTAACGATGGTCGTTACTGAGGACTGCTTGGGGTGCATGCCACAGCAGATGTACTTGTAATCCTCACGGATGCTGCAGAGATGGAACAAAGAGGAGACATAGGTCTGGGCTAGGAGGATGAATGCCTCAGAGAACCATATACCTGGATCCTAGAGCCACCATGACAGCCCCACCAATGGGGTTACTTCACTTCTTGGGATTCTCAAAGCCTTTGTCTCCCAGGACCTTAGAAAGAGATAGTTCCTAAAACACAATAGTTGGGGCAGAGGGGTAGGGTAATGAAGGTGTCTAGACTATCCAGGAAGAGGTGCAGGCCCCAGGGTCCCCAGCTATTGCCCTTCCTTAGAAGCAGTAACAATATACAGATGAGTATCCTTTGGGGTTATAGGAAGGGGCTAGCATCATCGTAGGTCAGCACCAGTAACCCCAGGTTCCAGAGTTCTTTCTGTGGCCCTGGATCTACACTTGCTGGCAAGGAGAAGAATCTCAGCTGCCCAGATTCCCCAACTGAGATGCAATTGGAGAAGGTACACACTGGTGCTAGAGCCCAGTCTTTGACCTTCTGACACATTCTGCGGTGATGAAGATCTCTGCCAACAGTGATTTTTTAAGAAATGAACAATCTTGCCCTGTCTAGGGGCATTGCTTTATACAAAACACAAACACACGTACACACAAATAATAATAACAATAACAACAGCAACAATAATATAGTATCTATATGTCCCTTGCCCATTCACTGGGGAGTGCACAGAGCAGAACTCAGTAACCAAACTGGGCATATAAAAAGTTTGAGGGGCTGGGTGTGGTGGTACCTTTTATCTTATCACTTAGGAGGCAGAAATAGGTAGATCTTCGAGTTTGAGGCCAGCCTGGTCAACAGAGGGAGTTCCAGGACAGCCAGGACAGACAGAGAACCTTTATCTCAAAGGACTAAAACAACAACAACAACAAAAGTAAAAGAAAGAAGGGAAGAGAGGAAGGGAAGAGAAGGTAGAGGAAGAGGAAGAAGAGAAGAAATTGTTGTTGTTTTCTGTGGGATAATGCTCTTGTCCACTGTAAAGATTTGTCACCCAGACTGATTTAATAAAACACTTATTGGCCAGTAGTCAGGCAGGAAGTATAGGTGGGGCAACCAGACTAGGAGAATTCTGGGAAGAGAAAAGGCAGAGACACAGTAGCAAGCAAGACACACAGGAAGCAAAATGAGAATGCCTTATTGAGAAATGGTACCAAGCCACATGGCTTAACATAGGTAAGAATTATGGGTTCATTTAAGTTACAAGAGCTAGTTAGTAATAAGCCTGAACAACAGGCCAAACAGTTTATAAATAATATAAGTCTCTATGTGTTTATTTGGGACTGAATGGCTGTGGGGCTGGGTGTGACAGAAACTTCCATGTACAGTTGGTTTTTGAGGGGATGGAGAGATGGCCTAATGATTAAGAACACTGGCTGCTCTTCCTGAGCACTCGGATTCAATTCCCAGCACCCACATGGCTGCTCATAACCCTCTGTAACTCCAGTCCCAGGTTTGATGTCATTTGCTGGCCTTCTTGAGTACCAGGCAAGTAACTGGTGCACAGAAATTCATTCAGGCTAAACATCCACAAACATAAAATAAAATGCAGTCTTTTAAAGAAAGAAGTCTGGGGGCTGGAGAGATGGCTCAGTGGTTAAGAGCATTGCCTGCTCTTCCAAAGGTCCTGAGTTCAATTCTTGGCAACCACATGGTGGCTCACAACCATCTATAATGAGGTCTGGTGCCCTCTTCTGGACTGCAGACATACACACAGACAGAATATTGTATACATAATAAATAAATAAATATTTAAAGAAAGAAGTCTGAGGATTCAAGTGACTTGGGAAATCATAGACTTTTGTCTGTGACTAAAATCTAGGCTGTCTGCCCCTTTGTAGGGTTGGGTGGAAGAACACACTCTATATTACTATATTACCCAGGCATTATAAGGTTCCCTCCAGGGAAAGGAGGGCCCCACAATCCTTTTGAGACCAGTTCTGCAGTTCCCATACAATTAGTTTAGTACTAAAAATCCTTCTAGAACATTCTAAATTGAATGGAATTAATTCCTTCTTGAGATAGGATTATTAAAGGTCTGGACAGAAGAAAGAGTGAGCCTTCTGGGCAAGCCTACAGCAGAAGGGAAAAAAGGTTGCTGGGCGATGGTGGCCCATGTCTTTAATCCCAGCACTTGGGAGGCAGAGGTAGGCAGATCTCTGTGAGTTCAAAGCCAGCCTGGTCTACAGAGAGAGTCCCAGGAAGGCTTCAAAGCTACAGAAAAACCCTGCTTAAAAAAAGAAGAGGAAGAAGAAGGGGGAGAAAAATGGTCAAAATGGTTCTTGAAGAGAAGAAAACTCAATGGTCTCTTGACTTTCTGACTTGTGGTAGGAGGGGGTGATGTATGTGGAATGGGGGGAAGTGGCTATCATTCTTGTCAAGACAGCAGAGCCTGTGCTGATGGTGAAGAGCATTCTCGGAGAACAGTTGAGGCCCACCAGAGAGATGGTATAGCCATGCTAGGGACAGCAACATGGAAGCTCCCAGAAAAGAGCAGAGCGAGCAGCCAGGGGCAGACACTGCATCTGGAGGGAGTCTTGACCCCCTTTCCCTTAAGCTGGGTGGGGATAAGAATAGGATCTGAGAAGCAGAGCCCACGAAGTTGAGGAAGGCTCAGAGCTGCCTGGGATTCCTGCCTCTTGTGTTGTCTAGGCTATCTGAGTTTGAACTCTGGTCATCTGAGGCTCATGACATCCAGCACCCACCGGCTCACGGTCTTGGCATCCTGGAAGGTGACAAAGATCAGGTCAAGTCTCTTCAGCCGGACACGATTGAGCTCCGCATTGAACTCGTCGGTCAGCTGTTCCTCCAGCTCACTGTAGTACTGCTCCGCATCTACCTGGGGCAAGAAGAGGCCCTCAGAGCTGGAGAGGTCAGGACCCAGGGGGCCTGGGTCAGCCCCGGGGTTCTCTCGTGCAGCAGCCCTTCGCCCCTGGAACAGCCACATGCTGACTCTCCAATCCACCCCCTTAGATCTGGGGAGACACTGAGACACAGTGTGGTTAGTGGAGGGTGCTCCGGACCTGGGTGAACCTCAGAAAGACAAGAGAATGCGCAGTGTCTCAGAGGTTGGGCGTTCTTCCTCTGGTCTGACTGAAACCAAGTGCCTGAGACCTGTCTACCCATAGTAGCCAGGGGACAAGGCAGATTCTGTTTCTTCAACTGTTTCTGCCCTGGTGGCTTTGGAAGCCTGGTGCTTGGTCACCTACTACAGGCTGCCGTGTTTCCTCTGGTCTATCTGTCTAGGACCAGAAGGCAGATAAGAGCAAAGCCTTCATGGTTGCCCTGGAAGGGAACCCAAGGAAGGATTGAGCTCCTCTTTATATCTGCAAGGATAGAGGGTTTAAGTGGGAGCCAGGTTCTGGACCACTAGGCTAGACCTGAATGGGCCCTGGAGATGAGGACTTAGGTGAGGGGCCAGCCTGGAGCCCCGCACTCCACCCATTCCCTGATGGTCTCAATACCCCGTCAGTTACCTCTTTGAAGCAGGTCCAGCACTTGCAGAAACACAGACGGGAGCATGGGTGAATCTTGATCATCACCTTCCCAGTCTTCTTAGCCTTGGCTGTGTAGTACAGCCTGCCCCGCATGGCATGGCGCCTAGCATTGGTGGGAACATCCTCTGGTCAGTGATCAACAGAGAAAGCACTATCCTGTTCTTGCATCCCCGCCCCAAATGCCAGCAGGCTCCTCGGCGATCTCACCTTTGATCGTCCAGGTCAATCAGGTTCCTGACATCATAGCAGAAGTGGACTCTGGTCACCACGCACCCAGGATAGGCCTCACTGCAGTCACAAATACAGAGGCTGAACCAGCCTGTGGGGCTGGTTAGTGTCACAGCCCACGGGGATGGGAGGCTCTACTGCCGGGGTTCCTGTCCCGGAATGACATCCATCCTTGCCCCTAAGGCTGAGCAGTCTTTGATGTTTAGACTCTAGTCATCTGGGACTCAACAGCACCCTTTACGGATTCAAAACAGGGTGTGGACATGCTCCAAACACCAGGGGGCTAGGAAGGAGCTACTTTTGAGAGAGGAGCAGCATCTCTGGGTTGGTCTTGAGGACACCAAAAAGATCTGGAGACACTGTGCCTGAGATGGTTGGGAAGTCGGGTCTCCCTGGGCTGAGTAGCTGAAGCCACATGAAATTGTTAAATGGCCCTTTGGCCTCCCTGATGTCATACAAGGGCCTCTAGAACTCTGCTGCAGCCTTGGTGGCCCTCTCCTTTCTGAAAAGGTGATTCTGAGCTGAGTCCCGAGAGGACCACCACTAGGAATGTCTCTAGCCCCAGCACTCTGTGCCAACTCACATTCCTATGAGAACCCATAGGAGATACTGGGAGGAGATGGTACTCGACACAACCCATGCTCCCACTTACTGGAAGTGTTTGCTGATGACCTCTGGATCCTGGATTTCCGTGGGGACATAGGTGATCATCAGTGTCCTCGTGATCTGGGATGGGGGAGAAAAGGCTGTGCTTCCGCGAGAATGCTAGATATATGGGTCCTTAGTGACCCGGAGCTCCAGGAGAGCAAGCCTTCTGCTCCCACCAGGCTGCCTGTTTGCTAGAGACCCGCTGCTAAGCAAGCTGCTGGCTAGCATTCTGTAGCCCCCAGATCAGCAAACCAGGCCTTGCTTAGTCTCTGTGCTCCAGCTGGGGACCCCCGCCAGACAGCTGAGGTCAGGAAGAGAGAACCAGAGCCGAGGTGAAGGACCACATCTCCCCTACTGGAAAAGGTCATTTGTGCCCACTTGCAGCAACCCCATGGTGACTTTTAGTCTCATGGAATTGCCTACATTTCTAGTGTAAAACTTCACATGGCTGGAGAAACCCCTAGTATTCTATGGGTCTGGAGCTGGGAGCAAGGGTGATGGTCTCAATCTGGGATGTTTCCTAAAGGCCCAAGTGTTAAACACCTAAAGTCATGGGGAGAAGATGAAGACTTTGAAAGGAGGGTTAGTGAGTGGCTAAGGAACCTTCTTTAGCCAATGGCCTTTTAATAAAGAACACCTTAGTATACCCTATTCGGAGTTAGAGTGGGATTATTTGATTTGCGTTCTCCCCCAATCTGACGCGTTCCGCTTCAGTGAGTGGCCTTAGGAAGCTGTCAGTGTGCCCTCACAGGGTACTGTGGTAAGCCAAGCCCTCCTCTTCCTCTCTATTTGTTTCCCTGCCACCTTGAGGTGGGCAACTTCTCCTGTCACCTGCTCCTACCGTGATGCACTGCCTCACCACAGGCCCCAGAGCAACAGAGCCTGCTGAGTACAGAATAAAACCAAAACCGTGAAGCAAAGCAAACTTTCCCTCTTTTTAGGTCGATTCCCTCAGGAACATGGTGACAGTAACAGAAAATCGACTAACGCAGCTTGCAAGGTTGAGGAGGACCTGGGGTGTCTTGACCCAACTTCCTATTTTGTTCTGCAGGGGAATAACATCTTCCTGATCCATCCCTTTCAAGATGACAGTCTGACAAACCACCACAAGAGGTGAATACCCCAGCCTCAGCATCTGGTAACAATTAGCAACGAGTTGATGACGCAGGTGTCCCAGCCTCCGTCCCTGGCTGGCTGAATGCATGGGATCGCTTGGAGCATAGGGATCTACACTCTGGGGTTAAGTTAAACTCAATCTGTCATAGAACAGGTAGGCTCAAAGGAGAAGAGTCCCCTCTACTGGATGAAGAAGGATGAAGCCTTGGAGGCTCATTCCCATGGCTGCCCCACAGAGCACAGATAACCCAAAAGGCCATATACCCTTTTCAGGGTCCTGGCCTAAGCAGCTGCCCACCTGTGGCCCCTCAGCACCGAGCTCTGCACAGAAGAGGCTGTGGCCTACCTCAACCCTGAGCTTGCCTGAGTAGTCTTGAAGGTATGTCTAAGTCAAGAGATGAAGACTTGGGCTGGGGACATGGGCTCAATGGCTTATGGACACTTGCTGCCCCAAGCATGAGGACCTGAGTAATCCAGCATCCAGGTAGAGAGCCAGGTGTGGCCAAGCCTGTCTGTGACCTCAGCACTGTGGGAGTCAGAGACAGGAGGATCTCTGAGGCTTGCTGCCAGCTCACCTCACTCTAGGTTTGATTAGAGACCTTGTCCCGAGAGAATAAGGTGGAGCGTGACAGACCAGGACACCTAATGCTCTCCTTTGGACACCATGTGAACGAGTATACATGCATGTAAGCATACAGGGCATAACCGGCTGGGGGAATTATCCCCAACTGCTCACACCCCAGGCTGGGAAAATCCTAGGACACACATTCTAACCCAGCTCGCTAGGGCAACAGAGGTAGAGGAGGGGAGGCAAATATTAGCAGCTACTTACCATCCAGCACGAGGGGCTTTCCTGGCTTAGCAGTGCAGGGGAAAACTAGGGGATACTAGGGCAGGGGGAGTGGAGGGAAGGGCATGCAGGGGTAGGGCAAACAAAGGCTCACTCCTGCTGGAGGGAGACCGCCCCCCACCCGAGAGTCAAGATGGCATTTTCGCAAAGCTGGGGAGAGCATCCTTCACACACTCACCTTGAGGTTCTTCTTGGGCACAAACCCCAAGCAGTGATGGCCCATGAGGGCAAAGTTGATGAGGAAGTACAGGAACGCGAAGAGACTGTGCAGCCACAGGAGTTTACTCCTGCAGGGGGTGGGGGTGGGGGGTGGAGCACAAGACTCACGGGGCTGCAGGCCTCCAGAGCCCCACAGTGTTGCTATACCCCCATCACGCCATCAGCATCCCCAGACATCCCTCCCACCACAACAGCGTCCCCAGACTCACTCCCACTACAACAGGACTTTCGATGGACCAGATCCAGGGTGGGACTAAGCTCTTGGTTGGTACCTCTCGCCAGACCCTCAGAGGGCTTCCCTGACCACCACTCCCCATTCCACCCGTGGGGAAAGGAAGGACAGAGCAGTGGCTAACCTGCCTAAGAGCACTGGGAGAGGAGCCACAGCTGCCCATCCTGCACCTCACAGATGCCCAGTAGGCTGAGGGAGGAGGGCTGGGTCATACGCAGCTAGAGGAAGGCTAGACAACCTCACTTCCCTGGAGCAGAGAGGAAGGCTAGACAACCTCACTTCCCTGGAACAGAGGGCTGGTGGTCACTGGGCTCTGCTTCTAGCCTCGCTTGCAGGTCCCAGGATGCTGTCTCAAGGCATCTGACCAGAGTTACTGTTTAGAAGTTTGAGCGACATGGCTTGAGGAGAGCAAGCCTGGTCTGCTCCTCCTGGCTCGGAGCCTCTGCCCACCTGAATAGATGCCTAGCGGCTCAGATTCTACATTAAAGAGCATCTCAGCATCGTGCAGTGGGGGAGTCGTGTACAACGAAGACCCCTGATGCTCTATGGGACTCCACTTCTTGGGAAGGGACATGAGGCTCCTCAGAATGACTGGCTCAGGAGGTGCTGGTTGGGGGCTCTGCTCCAGCTGGCAACTCTAGGGTGGGCAGAGCCGGCTGGTGGAGGAG
Source organism: Microtus oregoni (assembly GCF_018167655.1). NCBI lineage: Eukaryota > Metazoa > Chordata > Mammalia > Rodentia > Cricetidae > Microtus > Microtus oregoni. Next base: position 10,461,903 of record NW_024543068.1, read on the forward strand.
GGGAGAGAATGCCACAGCTCCATGCTGCTGATCCAAGAGCTCTAGCAACACTAGCCTGCTCTGAGGCCTATGGCAGGAGGTTAGAGGTGTAAGGCAGGTGGGGGTGGGATAAGATGGACCCCACTTCTGCAGTTTGGTCAGGAAGTTGGCCAAGCCATTCAGGGAGCCTTAGCGTAGACAAGCAGGGCCGTATCTGGCTCAGCTCAGGTCTGAAGTGGCTACCAATCAGGTTGGCTGGTTCCTGACCTGAGAATGGGAAGGAACTCAGAGGATCTTGTCTTGTCCTAGGGTATGTATTTCCCATGCTTAAGGGCTAAATCTGGAGCAAGGGTTTCCCCAGATGCAAAGTCAGCAGATGACCAGTAGATGGCAGTAGTGAGGCCTGGGCCCAGCACCTGATTCTCCTGTTGTGGACATCAGAGGTAGAGGCTGGAGGGCCAGTGAGTCACTCCATTATTTGAGGGCCAACCTGAACCTGGGGCTGTCAAGGATACTGCATCTTGAATATACCCTCCTGCTGCCCTGCTACAGGGTCTCCTCAGGAGCAGAAGCACTATGTGTGCCGACTAATTTTATGCCAACTTGATACAAGCTAGAGTCATCAGAGAGGAGGGAACTCAATTGAGAACACACCTGTATAAGATCCAGCTGTAGGGCATTTTCTTAATTAAATGGTTAATGATGGAGGGCCTATCCCATTGTGGGTGATGCCACCCCTAGGCTAGTGATCCTGGGTTTATAAGAAAGCAGGTTGGGCAGTCCATGATAAGCAAGCCAGTAAGCAGCACCCCTCCATGGCCTCAGCATCAGCACCTGACTCCAGGTTCCTGCCTTGCTTGAATATCTGTCTACCATGTCTCTAGTCCTCAGGAATGGCCAATGTGGGTAGTTCCACTCATGAAATAGGGAAACCAAGGCATTAAGAATCCTTCCCCAGCCAGGCAGTGATGGCGCACGCCTTTAATCCCAGCACTTGGGAGGCAGAGGCAGGAGGATCTCTGTGAGTTCGAGACCAGCCTGGTCTACAAGAGCTAGTTCCAGGACAGGCTCCAAAACCACAGAGAAACCCTGTCTCGAAAAACCAAAAAAAAAAAAAAAAAAAAAAAAAAAAAAAGAACCCTTCCCCACTAGGCGAATACAACTTCTGGCATCCCACTCAGGACCTGGATCCCAAATAAACCTGCCTGCCTCATCAGCACCGAGCTACTCATGCTGGGTACCAACGCGTTAGCCTGTCTTTCCCCACCAGCGCCCAGTCAATAGAAGGGGAGTGAGGATCAGGTACCTACTCTGTGGAGACATTAACAATGGTGGTCCGACCAAAGTGGCTATTCCAGTCTGAAAGAGAGAAGAAAGGGCCAACCTTGATCCTGGTCTCTATACTGCTCGGGGCATTGGTGGGGACAGAATTCAAGGTTCCTGAACAAATGCCAAGGATCTAGAAATCCTTGCCTATATCTGCTTTTCCTTCTGGTCCCCAGACTGTCCCCAGCTACCAGCAAAAACACCATCCTCCTAGGTGGACCTGGCTTGGGCTCTAATCTGTGAGACCAAGCGTCTATAGGGAATTCCCCGAGCTTGACTGGCTTGTAACAGACACACAGCAAACTAGTTTTGAGGGAACCAGATGGCTGTCTAGCCACCAGCAAACCGATGACATTAGCAATGCTGGCTACAATCCCAATAAGAACTCAAACTCTAGAAAATTGGAGTTTAGACAATGGGCCATTTTCTTATTGGAACCAGAATGATTCTTCTAGCCACGCATATTAATGTGTCTGTTCAGACAGCTCCAGGCTCCGTAGAGCTTCTAAGATTACTGCATTATCCTCGCCACATGCTAGCGCTTGGGGTAGAAATCTGGAATGTCAGGCATACTCCCTCTGGTGCTGCAATCTGGTGCATACTCAATATGCTACGGTGGATTCACTCAGGTCTACGTCTGGCTGAGGAGAAACCCGGAAAACTGGGGAATGAGGGAAAACTGGTTGCTAACTGGACATCGAAGGGACCACTGGACCGCCAGCCTTCCCTCAGCTCTGTTCCTCCCGAAGTTCTGAAGAAGACACGTTTGCTGTCCCCTGAGCTCCCACATAGTACCAGGTACTTGACATCCCTCCCTCTCTCCCTGTGTCTAAATAGTGGAGGGAATAGATTTAGAAGGTAAAATACTGTGTGAGCTTGGGAGAAGGCGTTTTCAAGTAGATGTGGGCAAAAGCTGGGGAGCCAGGATCTTTCTATCTCAGGAAGGAGTCAAGCTCATGTTCACGATGCTGCCTGCTACAATGAGCGTGTGCAGAAGTCCTACCAGAAGAATTCTGCATGGACAGGGGTGTGTCCACCAGGGTACATGTCAGGAGACAGAGAGGTCAGAAGCCTCTCCAGGGAGCCACACATCCTCCAACAGCACGGGGACATTTACAGACAGTTACAGGCTGATCTGTGAGCTTGTCCTATCACAGGCCCTGGAACAATCAAGGCTGTATAGAGTCCCTGGTCTGCACATGAGGAAACTGCAATAGGGTTTGCCAGGGGACACCAACAGCCCGCTGAGCGCTGCCTACCCAGAAAATTCCCAATGTAGTTAATAGGCAAAATGATGCCCAGGGAGGGGATGCAGAGGATGAGCACATAGATGATGAGGTGATACTGGAACATGATGTAGATGCGCGCATCATCGCCACACTTGCTGATCAGGTCCCGGTCCCTGTGAGAGACATAAACAGAGAGAGCGTTCCTTGAGTACCAGATGACCACTGCTTCCCCGGGGATAGGTAGAGGAAGCAGTAGCAAAAGGATCACCTTCTTCCTAAGTTTCAATCTTGGGGAAAATATTTCTCTGATTCTCAATGCCTCAAGCGTGCCTGAGAGCATGCCAGTGAACACAGGTACATCAGAAAGGCCATGCTATGGCCACACAAGGGACCCAGGGCCCGGAGAACTCATCAGGCAGCTTTTCAGTCCTTCTGTGAGCATTGCAGGCTTGTGGTGCTGGCAATGGGCAAATGGCTATGATAACTCAGATGTGTCCCTTCAAGAAAGTTCTTTATTTTTCAGTTCCTTCAACTCAAAGGCAATGCTCCACACTGCCAAGTTGACCAAAGGGGAAGAGTAGAGAACAGCCAAGGGTAGGTGAGGGCAAAGGTGTTGGGAGCTTTCCTCTGCAGGAACTGAGTCTATGCACCGGCAAGACATGCTGGAGAACAGCTGGCCTTAGCTACTGAAGGTGAATGCATGCACACTCCATGAAGCAGCAATTTCACTCTAGGTGCTATCCAACAGAGAGATGACATACCTATCAAAAGATATGTATAACAATCTAAAGAATCTATAGGTGCCTCATTTATAACCACCCTGCCTGTCTGAGTATGATGCCAGTACCAAGTGAAGTCTGCCACAGTGAGAGGTGTTTTCTTGTCATCTCAGTCATTAGGAGGTAGAGGCAGAAGGATTAGGGATTCAAGGCTATCGTAAGCTACATGGCGAGTTCGAGGCCAGCCTGGACTATATGAGACTCTGTCTCAAAAATAAACAGCGAGGGCTGGAGAGATGGCTCAGTGGTTAGAAGCACTAGCTGCTCTTCCAGAGGACCCAGGTTCAATTCCCAGGACATGACTGTAACTCCAGTTCTAGGGATCTGGTCCCCTCACAAAAATATACATGGAGGCAAAACACCACTTTTAAAAGTAAAAGGATTAAAGGGACACACGCTTGTAGAGAAATTGGAAAATAAAAGGGAAAATAATTCTCTTATGATCTCATCAAACCTAAGATGATTTTAAAAGGTTTATTCATTTTTATTTATGTGTATGTGCCTGCCTACATGAGTTTATGCATAGTGTGTGCGCATAAACTTTGGAGGCCAGAGAGTGTTGGATCCCCTAATACTAGAGTTTGATGTGGGTGCTGGGAACTGAACCCGAGTCCTATACAGGAACAGCAGGTGCTCTGATGTTTAATAAGGCATTTTGAGTAATTTCTGTTTGCTCCTCATGCAGGTTTTTCTAAATGATGGTTAAGGTTTGAAGATGGGGTGTCCCCTCCAAAGCCGATCCACTGTGAGGTATGAAGGGGGTGGGCAAATGTGGACATAAACACCCACACACACGCACACATGCTCACAACCATGTCGTCTCCTCATTCATGGCTTTTCCACACCTACCCTTCTAGGCAAGTTCATTGGTTACCTTTAGATTCAAATATCTTGTGCAGGATTCAGAGTTTTTAAACATTACAACAAAAAGTACATCTAGGAGGTTTTCAATAACTTAATTTAGAGACTTATTCGGAGCTCCTGATTTTGTGTCTGTGAGTAGTTAAAGTATGTCCTTGCCCTAGACTCAAGAATCAAGTCCCAAGAATGGGATCTTGGAGAATTGATGGGAGAGTGTCTGTGGAAGAATGGGACATGTCTTGCTGCAGGCTTGGGATGCCATAGCTGGTCTCTGAAAGAAAAGCGTGTTGAAATGTGTTTACGGAGGTCGGGGGGCATCTCCAGAGATCCTCCAGATTAACAGACAGACAGGGTGGAGGGCTGGACTGGGCAGGGATAACAAGGTTTTCCTGTCTGGGTCAGGAATCCTGCCTCCAGTTCAGGATCCCTCTTTCCACCATTCTTGGTATTACTCCCCAGATCTCCTCCTGTTCTCCTTACTTCCATCTTCCTACACATCCCTTGGAAAGTAAGTTCTTTCCAACATTGGCTTACCCTAGAAATGCCTCCCCCAAGAAAGACCCAGACTGCGAAGGTAGACATGCCTGTGTGGACTTGTGTGATCTTACACCCTCTTCCTCTTCCTCTCTCGGTGAGGCCTCCATGGGCCTTTGCTGATCTTGCCCCTTAGGTGGCCCATCTGTTCCTGTCACTTCAACTTCAGTCTCTAAGCATCAGTCTGTCAAGTCTAAATCCTCTGCTCTGACTTGTCTCCTAAGCTTTAGTGCTGTTATTTCTACAGCTGGTTGGTCACCTCACATGCTTGCCTGAGCCATGTGTCATCATTTTATTTCCTCTCCCATCCTCTGCCTTTATTATTCTCCATCAAAACAAGAACTCAGCATTTTCCTGTAGACAGAAGTTTCTGTCCAGCCTGGTCCCACAACCATAGCCATTTAGTCCCAAAGAAACACACGGAGGCTTAAATTAACTATAAGCCTATTTGGCCTATTAGCTCAGGATTATTATTAACTAGCCCTTACATCTTAAATTAACCCATACTTCTTGCCTTTGTTTAGCCATGTGGCTTGGTACCTTTTCTCAGTAACACATCCTCATTTTATTTTCTCTGCTTCTGGCTGGTGACTGCATCTCTGCCTTTCCTCTTCCCAGAATTCTCCTAGTCTGGTCACCCCGCCCTATTTTCTGCCTGACTACTATCCAATCAGTTGCTTTTATTAAGCTAATACAAGTGACAAATCTCTACGTGTATAAGAGCATTATCCCACTGCATTTTCCTTTAAAATAAGCACATGGGGGCCTGGAGAGATGGCTTAGGGGATAAGAGCACTGACTGCTCTTCCAGAGGATCCAGGTTTGGTTCCTAGTACCCACATGGCAGCTCACAATTAACTGTAACCCATGCATGTGGTGCACAGATACACATGCCGGCAAAACAACAATACAATACAATAAATAAGTCTTTTTAAAAAAAAACTGGCATTTTAAGCTGGGTGTGGTGGTTCATGCCTTTCATCCCAGCACTTGGGAGGCAGAGACAAGATCTCTGTGAATTCAAGACCAGCCTGGTCTATAGAGTGAGTTATCTACAGCTATGTAGAAAGAGACCCTACCTCAGATAAAGAGATATATTAGATAGATAGATAGATAGATAGATAGATAGATGATATGATAGATTGATGAATAAATAAATAGGCAGACAGGCAGGCAGACAGATGGGGAGATAGATAAGTAGATATAGATTGATGGATAGATAGACAGGCAGACAGATGGACAGATACTTAGATAGATTAGATAGATAAAATTAAGTGAGGATGTGGCCTATTGACTGTTGCCCCACGATTCCCTCCCACTGTTGCCCTGGCCACCTCTCTAATTTGAGTGACAGCTGCCTCATCCCTGGACCACTAGAATAGCCTCCTTAGCCACTCACCTTGACTGTGGAGTTTGTCCACTGCTGTTCACCCTCATATTCCCATTTGTGGATCGAATCCCCATGGTCTCTATATGGCAAGCACAGTCCCTACAGACCCTTTGGCACCTTCTCACTTTACCACAGGGCCCTGCTTCTAGCTATTCCAGAAGTTTCACCAATTCTGGACACCCTCTACTCATCTCTGCCCCCAACCTTGTTCACATAGTCCTCTCCTGACATGTCCTCCGCATTTACTTCTTTGGATGTTCGTCTATCCTTCAAGCCCCAGCTCAAAAAGCACACTCTTCCTGAACCCCCTGGCGGCAGTTCCTTCTCTTTTCCCCAAATGCCCCTTTGCATGGCTGATTGTAACCCACCCCTTATGAAGGACACATGGAATCTTTGGGGCCATTGTTTCTCCGAGTAGACTGCAGAGGAGTTTGCACATAGGGACTCTGGCTGAGCTGACTCTGCTCAGTAAAAGATTTATCTGTCACCTAAGCCACTGGGCGCCAGATGTAATACAAAGCCCCGCTTTTCTGCCTTCCCATAGAGAATCCTCTTGATTGGAGCCTTGGGGTGGGGTAGGGATTGGGAGTCAGGATGAACATGGCTACACACAAGGCTCGTACATTGACCTTCTCACTGACCTGCACGTTCAGGCATCCACACACCAAAGCCTACACACACAGATTTGCAACAACACAGTGACCCGAATCTTCTGCACTTACTGACCTCACACTTGGAACATGAAGTCCTGTTGTTTTTAACCACTGCTCCATTGACACTGTCAGTTTTAATCTACAATTTGACACAATCTGGATAGATTCACCTGGGAAGGAAGCCCCATTGGGGGACTCTCTACATCAGGTGTGCCCGTGCTCTCTGAAGGAGATTATCTTGGTTACAATGATTAATAGGGGAAGACGTGCCTTCAGTGGGTGGTGGCACCATTCCCTAGGCAGGGGATCCTGTACCGTATCAGGATGGATAAAGCAAGCTGAGCACTAGCATGCAACGCTAATTTACTGCTTTCTGCTCTTGACTGTGGTGTAATGAGACTAGTTGCTTCTAGTTCCTGCTGCCTTGACTTCGCCAAAATGACAAGCTATAACCTGGAACTGTGAGCCCACCCTCCATCACGTTGCTTTTATCAAGGTATTTCAGCACAGCAATGGGAAACAAAACTAAGATTACTAAGAAAACTAAGCCAGCAATGGAGAAGATTACAATCCAGAAGGTCAGCTTCAAACTCCCTCTGGGGAGTCTTTTTCTCTACACTTGAGGACATGGTCAGTTGAGTGGACCTGTTTATCCTACTCTCTTTTCCTTGTTCCTACATGAAGGAAGGAAAAACTGCCCCACCCTGCTTCTGCCTGTGAATTTGCCAAGTGCATGAAGCTATAGCTGGTGTGCACTGCCTCCTGGGAGAACGAACGTTCAGACACGTGTTTGGATGCGGCTTGCCCTCCTGAGAGCACCTGGGCCACATGCCTGATCTCCACTATGTTAAGAAGTTAATCTGGGGAGCATTGCTCCCAGAAAGTAACTCCCATGGGAACCTGTCAGTTATTTCTCATGAGGATGAGTTATAAAAGCATCTCTCTGGGATTAGTGGGCCAGCCTGGGCTACATAATAGACTTTCTCTCAAAAATAAATATAATGAAATAGTGGAGTTGTGCCTGTATAAGAATGGCGGTAGACTTTAAACTTTCTAGCAATGAAAACGTGTGGGTTCTGGCTTGTGTGTGTGTTTGATAAATTAACAAAGCAAGCAAAGCCAGATGTGAAGACATCTGGAAGATTGCCCTCTGCTAGCTCACCTATGGCTCGGCATAGAGAAGCTGACACTTGCCCTCCACAAAACAATGGCTGCTTCATTTCTGGGGGACTACAATGAGGGAGGGAGGAGCAGCGGAGGCCAAGGTCACACTGAGCTCCCAGTGGATGACACAGTCCTAGGCACAGGTCAGGATTTCCATGACCCAGCCTGAGTTTCCTGGGACCCTGCAGGATCACAGATGGGAAAGAGAGATGCCCTGAGGGCTCCCGGGGGTGGGTCTCAGAAAGGCCTAGCTAGGAATGGTGGGTGTGGAGGAGCATGGAGTCTAGCAGCCTTTGCAGAGGGAAGCAGAGTAGCAGGGCCATCTGGTCTCTGCGGTGGCTGTTCTTGGTTGTCAGCCTCACTACGACTACATCTGGAATTAACTAAGACCCAAGGGCAGGGCATGACTATGAGGAATTTTTCTTTAGCTAAATCATTTGAGTAGGAAGATCTACTTGCAATGCAGGTTTTTGAGGTGGGAAGCTCCACCTTTAGTCTGGGTCACACTTTCTGCTGGCAGTTTCTATAAAGGGCATGGCAGAAAGAAGCTCCCTCACTGTCTGCGTGTTCTCACTGTCGCTGCCAAGTTCATTCCTTCACTGGCATTAGAGCCTGCTTCTTCAGGATCCCAGTGTCTACTGCAGACCAGCTCAGACATCCAGTCTTGTGGAATGAACAACTACTGGATTCTTGAACCTTCCCTTTATGGGCAACCATGGTTGATTAATTGAGCCACAATTTGTAAGCCATTCTAACAAATCACTGTTCTCTCTCTAGAGAAAGAGATTCGCTCTATAAGTTCTGTTCCTTTAGAGAACTCTAATTCAGTCCCTAAGGAATAGCAAGGCTGTACCCTGTGGAGCATGTGTCTCCAGGCCAGAAAAGACCCTGGAGAGGGGACAGGAGACAGGCAAAATTCAGGGAGAGTCCAGAATCATATGTGATGCTGAGCACAGCCAAGGAAAAGCTGTGTATATGTATGTGTGTGTGTGTGTGTGTGTGTGTGTATGGGTGTCCGTGCATGTGTTCATGTGTGTACGAGTGTATATGTCTATAGATATGAAAGGTCATGGGTGTACATACCTCTGTGCATGCCTGTTTAAGCCTGTTCGCATGTGTGTGCATATCTCTGCACTGAGGGTGCAGCCAAGTTCACTCTAATATCTGTCTATTCTACTGTAGGCTGAGAGTGGGTAGGTGTGAGAGAGCAAGAGTCTTTGGGTCTGTCTCTACAGAAACCCAGAAGGTAAGGTGAGCAAGAATCACAAGGCTGTGCCTTTGCCATCCAGGCTCAGAGAGGAGACGTCTGTCCTTCTGCTCCAGAGAACCGACCCTCCTTGACAATATGAACACAGAAATCAAGCATGTAAAGAAGGGTTGCCTTTCCTAGAGCAGAGTCCACAGGCTTGCTTTTGCATGCATGGGGTAACAATTCCACTTTACATGGGGGCCTCTCCCCAAAGGCTAAGGCCGAGGTGGCATGGTCACAGGGCAGGGCTCGGTTCCCATTCACCTGCTACAACCTGCCTACACTCAGAGAGGCTGGAAGCAGAGTAGCCGGTGGCACTCAGGCCTGTCATCCAGGGAGGGTCTGCTCATCTCTGCAACCCCTTCCTACCTCACCTCACCCCAGGGCGACACTAACAGAAACCCCGGGAGAAGCACTTACTTCATGGTTAGGCTGTTGAAGAACCAGGAACAGAAGCCCTGGAGGGGGAAAGAAGAGAAAGTGTGAGTAAAGCCAGCCTGGCTTATTTTGCCTGACTATGGGGACCCTGGCAGCAAAGCATTATGTTGGGAGTCTCCTTCCATAGATGGAGCTTTCTAGAATGGGTTAAGTGCTGAGGGAAATGTCTCCCTGGAAGTGAGCAGACAGCCTTGCCATCCTGATACAGGGAATGGGACTGAGAAGGAAGGTCAGAGGGACTCCAGGGTGGGGCTCCTCTCAGTCTCTCTGCTGCTGAGAAATCCTCATCCCCAACATACATGTGGTCTAGAGCTGTCCGTCATGTGTGAGTCAACCTTCAACAACTGGCTGGCCAAGGGGAAAGTGACCAAAAAAGGAGCTAATTAAAATTCTCTTAAGAGGCTGGATATGGGTGTTGGGAGTTTCTCTCCTTCTGTGTGCCTAAGTGCCACGAACCCTGCAGTGTCTTGATGCTGTCTCTGATGTCACATGAAGACGGCTTGAGCTCAAAGGACAGAAGGGGGGCCCTATCAGCAATGCTGGACTTCCGGTGTCTAGGGGTGCCTAAAGCAGCTGCTTGTCTTGAATCACCCCAAACTTGTGTTTTACATGACCCTTTCGTGGTAAAAACCAGTTCGACACTGCAGCTCAGTGTTTTTGTCTTGTTCCACTGAAGATGCCTTTCTCTTGGGTCTTGCTGTCTGGAGTTTCTAGGTAGCAGGGAAAGGCGGCCTCAACCATGGTAAAGCTGAGGGGAACCTCAGAGGGAGTCAGAGTATGAAAGCTCTCTGTGCAAATGAACTGGGGCCTGTGGCTCTCAGTTACCAGAGCTGCTAGTCAGTAAAGGGCCCTCATGCGTTTAGTTCCCTCTAAGGCCCCAGAAGGACAGCAAAAGCTAGGACAAGGCTGAATCTCTGGATCGGCCCTGTTCTGTGGGCACCGTTTCCGGGAACTAAGTGGGCTCATGAGACTGACAGACCTCTAGAACCACGGGGATTGGACAAAGGTCTTCCCTAAAAGGAAGCAGCAAGGGTGGGCAAAAGAAAATCAATTGTTCCCTTGGTACAAGGCCCACCCTTCCAAGCTTGGTTGACTCCCTCTTAAAGAAAGGCTTGCGTGTTGAAGGCTGGTCCTAGCTGGAGGCGCTATAAAGATCTGAGTGCGCTAACATCATTCGTGGGCCAGTCCATGGTTGGTCACAGGTAAATGAGCTCTTAGAAGGGTGGGGAGAAAGTAGGCCAGTAGGGCACATGTTTTTTTCTGAGACAGGGTTTCTCTGTGTAACAGCCCTAACTGTCCTGGAACTTGCTCTGTAGAACAGACTGGCTTCGAACTCACAGAGATCCACCTGCCTCTGCCTCCCAAGTGCTGGGATTAAAGGCGTGCGCCACTACCACAGTAGGGCACATTTTTGAAGACTATATCTTGTTCCTCATCTCTCCATCTCCCTCTCCCCATTAGCAGACGTGTCGGCTGAGCATAGATTGAGCCCTCTGAAATCAGAATAAGCCTAAACAAACCTTCCCCTGTAAGTTGTTAAGTTGTGGCTAACACAATGTCCTTGAAGCCAGAGCTCTTCAGGAAAGTCAGGAACTGAAAGGCAGTTGGGGAGGCAGACATTCCCACCCCACAGGGAAGGGCCACCAGCTTCCAGGAGCTGACCAGGGAAGAGAGTGAGTGACAGCATTGTCACAGTGGGCATCTCTCTGTCGCCACCCTCCACACCCTCACTCTACAGGGTTAATAGCAAATGCCTGACTTAGCTGAGCACTTCAGTGGGGTCCGCTTGGCTGAGAGCTGCACGGTAAGAGAGGTACCCCTCTGTGCCTGTTCTCCTCCTGCACTGTAGCAGAGGCTACCCCCATGCTTGCCCTCCTCCTCCTCCCATAACAATTTGCCTCCTTAGTTTTTCTTTCTTTTCTTGTTTGGCTTTTAAGACAAGGTCTTACTACATTCCAGTCTGGCTTAGAACTTACTATGGAGTCTAGACTGATGACTGGCTTCTTGATTTCTAAGAAAGAGAATAATCTTTTTATCATTACAAAACACAGACACATAGGCACGGGGCAGTGTGTCTGAAAATAAGCCTGTGTGTCACCGTCGTCCTTTGACCTGGAGTCTCCAAGAGCCAGCCTGACTCCCTGAAGCTTCATGTATTGGATGAAGCACAGCCTAACAAGAGGTCTTGTGAAGACAGGCTGGTCTCTTGAAGGGGTGGCCACAGAAGGAACAAACGTGTTTCCGCTGACCACACACAACAGATCTGTATGGTGTTAATCACAGCATGGGTTCGTCTGGGTACTCAGATGTAGGAGTCACAGGGGGAAGAACACACAGGAAGCTGGCCATGCAGACAAGGGGTCATTTCAGCTGGGTTAGGGATGTTAAAGAAAAAGAATGCTCTCTCCGTAAGTGGAAAACAGAAGTCTGGGATCCAAAAGGGTTGGTTAGGGTTCCAGGATGAGAAGACTCTAAAAAGGGCTGCTGGGGAAGGAAGGGGAAATAGGTGGAAATCTCTGAGATGGGAAAGAGGCAACATCCACTATTGAGACACAGATTGGATTTGGGGCAAGGGAGCAAACTGACAGGCCGTGGAAGACATCTGCAACAGATCGGAAAAGCATTAGGAAGATAGTGAGAGCAAGCGCAGAGACCAGTGTCTTGGGTCACAGCGATGGCTCTGGATACAGACGGAAGATGAATGGGGCGGGAACAAGGGAGGCCCTTGGGAGATCACTTCGAGCTGCTGAGGCCATCCGGGCAAGAGACCGGTGGGGGCCTGAGCAGGGCTGACTGGGGAGGAACAAGACCATGAAAGTCAAGGCATCCCAACTTGGGGAAGGGATGGGGAAGGAAAGGTGCCTGGATAAGAGTGAAACAAGACAGGGCTGAAGTCGGGGATCAGAAGTGGGGGGAGGGTGCCTCAGAGGGATCAGAAGTGGGTAGAGGGTATCATGGGGTCTTTTAGGGTGTCACTGGATAAGAGGGGTTAGAGGCCTTCGGGACTAGCAGGAAGGGCATGTTGAGAGGTAGGATGGCCGTGGTGACAGCTGAGGTTGTGAGAATGGATGTCATGACTCGGAGACAGAGAGTGTGAGGCAGAGGGAGGGGGCTTCGGACAGCCAAGGGACTCTAACAGGGGAGGACTCTGCAAAGGGGACAGAGGTGTCGGAATGAAAATCCCCGTAGAGCGTGCCATACTGAACGCACCTGCTGAAGGCAGAAAGAGGCCTCCAGTGTGCCAAACTTTCTGACATTGTGATATGACACTGTCATCTACAAACGAGTCAGGCCACATTCATAGCCCTCCTGGGACACGTGACCCTCGCCAACAGTTGGGTTATGCCTCTTTTTCTGAGAGACAGGCTAAGATGAGGACTGAGGAGAAACCACTGATGGCCTTGGGGTTCTGGTGGAGTCAGGCGGAGATAACGCATTTGAGAAGCTTGGGGAGGGGTGAGAGGTGAGGAAAAAGACCACTGTCTTGTCAGCTGATGAGTCTGGTGGGAACAGCAGCATGGTGCTCGTGAGGAACACGCATAGCCCTTCTACTTCCTCCCCTCTCCATTCAGATCTCTGCTCAAGGGTGATGTCAGTGCTCAAATGATCGCTACCCACGATGCTGTCTCACCCTTGACTAGCATAAGCCTTTCTTTTTCCCCTTTCCCAGCATGCACTCATCACTGTCCTGGCTGCATTTATCTGTTTGCTTCCCATTCCCTGGAAGGAAGTACCATGAGGCAGGACTTGGTCCATGGTCCCCTGTCCCAGGGATGCATTGAACACATCACAGGTACAAACGAATGGCAAGAGGAGAATTCCATAGGAAAAAGAAAGCAGAACACAGCAGTAGACAAGGTGAGGAGCCCTGTGTGATGAAAGGGAGGCACTCTAGGACCTAGGGATGGTTAATACTTCCATCTTCGCAGCAGGCAAACTGAATCTGGGGAGGCTGAAGAAGCAGCTTCTATGCTGTGCACCATGACTGCCTGCCCAGTGCTGGGTTCCCTTGGGGCCCAGACCTCTTCCAGCACTCACCTTGTCCCGACGTTCCACTTCCAAGGAAATCTCGGAGGGAGATGACTTCTCACTTTGTTCCCCATAGATCAGCGAGGTCAGGCTGCTCACCAGGAAGGGTGGCAGGGAGGTAGAAAAGGAGAAACGAAGTCTCAGACACCTGCCTTGTTTCTTCCCTGTTCCCTAGCTGGGGGACACCGGCTGTTCTTTCTCAGAGCTGTGAGCTGTAGGCCTCAGCTTCTAAACTGAACACACAGCTCCAGGGCCAGACACGGCCATTTCTGTTGCCAGGCGCATAACGCACTTTGGGAGTCTAGCCATGGGTTCCAGGAAGACCAGACAGAAACATGGCTTTATGCTCCAAGATGGCTGCCCTCCATGTTCCTGTCCCTTCAGCGAGGTCAATGCAGGGGCAAAGGCGAGGGAGAGGGAGCCACTCTCTGAGGAGACACTTCCTGCAGCTTTGGCACCAGGCAGGGTCTCCCAAGGGAGTGGGGTGCTCACCATCCTGCACCCCCCCTTACCTGTCATTGTGTATCAGCAGAGCCAGGCGCCCGTAGTCCCACGCGGCTTTCCGGAGGAAGGAATAAAGCAGGACAACAAACTGCAGACCCAGAAAAGCAAGGTGGAGCCGGAGACTTCTCACATGCTGCCCCACCGCTGCACCAGCCGCCTGTATTCCCACGGGGGACCCTTCCACCCCTGAAGTCTACAGCATGCCCCTCCATCAGATGATAAGTTCTGACTCGGGAAGAGCTGTGCCTCTGCACGGAGCGTTTCCTGACCCAGCGCAGATGGTCAGCTTGTTGAATGGTGGAGCTGAGGGTGCGTTCAGAGCAATTGAACAAGAATTCCCCATGACAACATCAGCAAGAGGACAACGCAGGAAGGTCCAAAGGATGTAAAGAGACACAAGAATACTGCCTCTTCCTCCAACCCCAAAGCCCTCCCTCACTGAGCCACCTAGGCTGCGCCATCTCTGTGGCTGGTGTCCTTTGAGTAACTGGGATCCCCACTGTAGTCTTCACTATCCACCACCCACCCCGGCTAAGCTCTCCCCGTGTCTCTCCCAGAGCACCAGAGACTTACCACCCATAAGATGAGGTTAAGTACGAGTACAGTGGGGATCCCCCCAAAGGGCTGCCCCTGGAGGACAGTGCTCCGAGACTGGAAACACTCGTTCACCGTCATGTTGTGGGGCTTTGTGCTCAATTCCTCTAAAGAGGAAGACATCCTGGGCACACTCAGGCTCCCGGTCTGGTGGAAGGTCTCAGACTCAGGGAAGGCTCCCCACTCTGCAAAACACAGAAAGATGCTGGGGAGTGTGGGGACATGCACTGAGGACACCGCTCAGTTAGGCTGGGGGGACTCATGAGACCCAGGGGCCAAGGATGGGTTTGAAATTATGGCATCAAGGGAGAAGAGCTGGTTCATTTGGGCTAAAAGCTTACAGCCCCATAGCTATGCAGACAGAGTAGCTCCAACCCCCTGAGTGATTCCTTATTTTATACTGCTTGGTCCTGTTTTAAAAGTTGCAAAGACTGGACAGTGGCTGCACATGCTATCAATTCCAGCACTTGGAAGACAGAGGCAGGCAGATCTCTGAGATCAAGGCCAGCCTGGTCTACAGAGTGACTTTTCGGGACAGCCAGGGTTCACAGAGAAACCCTGTCTCAAAAACCATTTTTTAATTGTTAAATGCAAATGTAAATGTATCTTCCTGTTGCTCTCCTGTGGAACTCCTTTTACATAGAAACTGGCAAAGCTCACAAACGGAAGCTGGATCCCAGAGTAGAAAAGTTCAGGCTGGCAGACAGAGCCACCCATGTGGACGGGGCTTACTGCTGTTCCCCTGTACATTCTATGACTCTCTAAGAAAGGCAAGACCCCTAAGGATGCAGGATGCCTAGTACAGAGGAGTGACCCAATAAACTCCTGGTCTAATGTAATTTATAGTGTGTGCGTGTGAGCGCGCGCTCGTGCGTGCACACACGAGGACTGCCTTAGGTGTCATTCTCGGGAATGCTTTATGTCTCTTTTGAGACAGAGTCTCTTGAATTAGACCAGCCTGGCTATCTAGCACACCCCGGGGATTTCCTGTTTCCACCTCTCCAGTGCTGGGACTACAGCCAGCCACACCTGACACTTTCATGTGGGCTCTGAGGACTAAACTTGTGTGCCCGCACATTTGAGGCAAGCATTGCACTGACTGAGCTATATCTGTAGCTGGCGAACTCCTGGTCTTGTCTTAGAAGCAAGCAGACCAGCACCTACCCAGGTCTGCACTCATTCAGTAGAGCTGGGCATTACGGTAAGCCCCAGATGCAAAGCATTAGAATTTTTCAGGTATGGCTAAGAGTGGCAGCGCTCAAATTGGCCTGCAAGCCTGTTTGACCGCCAAAGACTTCCGCTTTGGCTCTAGATCTTACCCTGTCCTGAGTCTCTTTGCTCTCATTCAAGAGAAGTCTTATTTATTCAATCAATCAATCAATCAAGCAAGCAAGCAAGCAAGCAAGTAAGCAAGCAATCATTCAAATATTTTGTGATCAACTGCTTTGTGCCATACATGTGCTGGTGTTACCACAATGATATGACAAATAAAAAGCCCTTCTTCATGGTACCCTAGTGAAGAGGAACATACAGGGAAAGAGAGCATCAGTGACCACTGCGGATACCAGCCACTCTTTCATGGGTATGGGGAAATAGCCTTCTAAGTAAATACAGAGGTCTCCCAGTGTGTCGAGTGGGGACAAACAGACTCTGTGGCTGGACAAGGGATGCTGAGGATAGGCATGTATCACCTAAGTTTTAAAGGATACAGGAATAAGGAAGGGACAAAGCAGCAAAGAGAGGATCCTCAGGATCCAGGCAGTGGCAGTCTGGCTGCCCGAAGAAGGCAGAAAGCAGCTGGACACTTTGAACACGGAGTCAGCAGGAGCTCCTAGCAGACTGGATGGGGAAAATGATAGACGGACAGAAGTCGGGATGACTCTGGGGTTTTCAGCCTAAGAAACTGAAAAAAATAAAATGGAGTTTCTGTTGCTGGCTGGAAAGATGGGGAAAGAGGAGAATGGAGTGCAATCGTTTGTCTAGGCATATTAAGGAGCTGTGGGTGTGGACCCAGAAGACAGCCTGGAGATATCAGCACGAGACAGAGGCCACCAGCATAAGCATCCCTCAGAGGCAAAGGACTAGACCACCAAAGGAGGGGTACAGAGAGGGAGGAAAGAACAGAGGGGTCAGGGTAGAAGTCAGTGACTGGGGATCAGCTGATAACTGTCTACAGGAGAGGTACCACTGCTGTAGAATAGTCTATCTGTACACTGTGAATATGTATTACTCTCACTGGTTAATAGTTAACAGGTTGGTAGTCAGGCAGGAAGTATAAGTGGGACAGCTGGACCCAGAGGACTCTGGGAGGAGAAAGGGCAGAGCCAGGAGAGACATCAGCCAGCCCTCCCAGGAAGCAGGATGGATAGAAAATGAGGTAATAAGCCAGCAACCATGTGGCAAAGCTTAGATAAGAAATATGGGTTAATTTAAGTGTAAGCCTGAGCTATTGGCTGAGCGTTTATAAGTAATATTAAGCCTCTGTGTTGATTATTTGGGAACTGATAAGAGACAAATGTCCAACAGCATATGGTGCCCGATGTGGGGCCAGACTCTCCATGTAAAACCCGACAAAAGCTTAAAAAGGAATTCTAGGCACACAAGGACAGAGTCAAGCACCGTTTCTTTTTTATTTCCTGGGTGAGCTCTGTTTGCTGGTGGTGAGCAGAGGGGTAGCTTCTTCAAGAGATGGCTTCCTGGCTCAACGCTAGTGCTAGAGGCAAAAACAGGTGGCTCTTTTAAGAGGCCCTGCTACCAAACATGTATATGATGTTTATGAACAGTGGGCAGTTACTCAGTGGCAGCGTGGACCCAAAAACTTCCCAGAGTTAGGGCAGTACACATGGTTCCCAGAGCTAATGGGAAATGTACCTCCGCCATAAGACTAGCCTCTCAGGAAACACAGGGGAGGAGCCAGCTGCCAACATGCCATGATTTAAGTTCTACAGCAGGTTTGTTTATTTATTTTCTCATGCAGACAGAAAAGGTTACAGATGCACAGTTAGGAGAGGTTCAGACAAAAAGAGCCTCTAAATGGGTCACCGTGTATTTAAAAATATGTGTAGGCTTGGGAGAGAGAAAAAAAGGAATATATAGAGTCAGATTAAAAATACAAGTTTAAAATAATAAAGTCCTTTAAATATAAAGTAATTAAAATATAATAAGCTATGTAAAGATGAGTCCAGAGAGTCTGGATCCTGCATGTTATTATGCTGTCTTTGAATGATTTGGCTACTAAGAGATATCGGATTATGGAAACTGCTGGATTAAGCCAACCTATATATTTTAAAAATATCTTGACTTCAAAATCTAAGTCAAAAGATAGGTCGCATCACAGGAGAAGTTATGCTTTTGTTCTCACAGGAAACGAGAGGCTATGGGTTCATTCTGGGTTAAGGAAAATCAGGTTTGATCAAGAAAGACCTACTAAAAATCTTGGCTATAAACATAAAATAAACCTAAAAGAACTACAAGACAGGGGCTGGAGAGATGGCTCAGTGGTTAAGATCATTGCCTGCTCTTCCAAAGGTCCTGAGTTCAGTTCCCAGCAGCCACATGGCGGCTCACAACCATCTGTAATGGGGTCTGGTGCCCTCTTCTGTCCTGCAGGCATACACACAGAATATTATATACATAATAAATAAATAAGTATTTTAAAAAAGAACTACAAGACACATGATTTATATTTTATCTGCTCAAACACATAGCATAAAATCATCTTTAACTGATTTGTGTACAATACACAATCTATACTTGCACTAATACAGATAAATATGTTACCTTTAAAAGTTTTTATATGTTCAGAGCAAGGGGACCAAACACCAATGAAAACGATGACCCAGGTGGTCCAGCATCCAGAGCAGCTTCCAGGCTGCTGACTGAGATGACTCAGCCCCACAGAATACTACAGGCGAGACTTAACAATCATCCTGATTTTCTCAAGGTTCGCACAAAGATTATCAGCACCCCCAACCAACAGTAAGTAGTCTAGAGAACTACATCCACATCAAAAAATGAGTTATGGATATTTATCATTCAAGGGGTTTGGTTACAAGTTGTTAATGGTAATGTCGGGGGAAAAGGATGAGCAAAGGAGGTTAGATTCAGGAATTTTGTTCTAAAAAGAAAAGGGGGGATGTAGAAATGCTAGGATAAAAGGATTGATTGTTAAATCTACTTTAACCCAAAAAAAACAATTATTAATCTTAAATATTTTATATTGGTAGGATTTTGGTTTACTGATACAAATTTAAAGTTAATTTTGTTATACTGTGTGTATATTTCTACTCCTGTTTGGGGTACTGTGCTTATGCAGTTCCTTTAAAAATGTAGTGTACAACTTAAAAATACAGATTAATAGCCAGTCATCTATAACAGTCAAACGTACAGTCATGTTAGGCATATTTTCTAGGTCATATACAGATATATTTAGATAGATAGATAGTCTTCAAACACTTCAAAAATCTACAGAATATGACATTTAATATGTTTAATAACCTAAGGCTTTTTTGTTGTTGTTGTTGTTTTTTGGATTTTCGAGACAGGGTTTCTCCGTAGCTTTTTTTGGTTCCTGTCCTCGAACTAGCTCTTGTAGACCAGGCTGGCCTCGAACTCACAGAGATATGCCTGCCTCTGCCTCCCGAGTGCTGGGATAACCTAAGGTTTTTTATAACAGTGAGACACATCTGGCAACACTGATCTACTTCAGAGAAGATGATGAACATCGAGAAAACTCCATTTGGAGTTTTCTTTCTTTAGGGCAAAAGCTAGTCATGTACACATACAAAAATCTGCCCTTTTCTCAATTGCTGACAATATACTCTCCAAACTGGACCAGCAGGACACAAAAAAGGTGACAGCCAAGTCCTTCAAAAATCCCTGCTTCATAAAATAGTCTGTCAGATATGCTAGGCCTGTAGGTCAGAAATGGATTTCCCCACATTGCAGAGGAACTTTGGATACCTGTTGGCCTTAGTGTCCGTCATTAGCTATATTTCACCCTTACAGGCTCTCTGATGGAACTGAAGACTAGATAGTTATAGCTTTCTTTAGTTATAATAAAAGGGAAATTAGGTACAAAACTTTGGATTCACAAAGATAAGATAGATAATAAATACTTTCTCTGTTTTTCTCAAATACAAATGGACTGGATACTGTAACTGCAATTCTTACTTAATACTGTTCATATATATATATATATATATTTACTATGTTAAAAAAAACTTTCCTTTTTAACTAGACAAAAGGGGAAATGCTGTGGAATAATCATCTGTACACTATAAATATATATTTCTCTTATCAGTTAATAAAAAGCTGACAGGTCAGTGGCCAGGTAGGAAGTATAGGTGGGACAGCCAGACACAGAGGACTCTGGGAGGAGATGCCAGACAGCTGTTGAGGAAGCAGGATGTATAGAAAATAAGGTAACAAGCCATGAGGTTTGTGGTAAAAAGAAAAAAAAAAACCAAAAACCTTTGTGGGTTATTTTAAATGTAAAAGTTAGCTAGAAACAAGCCTGAGCTATTGGCCAAGCTTTCATAATTAATATTAAACCTCTGAGTGGTTTTTTGAGATCTGGCAAGAGGGAGAAAAATGTCCGACAACATACTACAATCCCAGATAGGGCTTCAGTGGGGAACAAGGAAGGCTTGGGAGTTGCAGGGAAGAGTAAAAAAGATAGCTCTCCACCATCTCAGGCCAGCACTGGAGAGAAAGAGCTGCCCTAATGGGCTGCTCCAGGACCTCCAGTACCAGGAGCTGAGGGAGGCCGAGGAGTTGGGGTGTTTGCACTCTGTGGGTTCTGTGACACTAGAGCTCAGCACTGACGATTACTCCATGCCCAGTGACCTTAAGTAAGGTATAAAGGTTGCCATGCCTCCGCTTCCCCAAATGTTGTCAAATGAGATGGTGACAGCAACTGACACATCTCACAGGGTTGCTGGGAGTTGAGAGAGTGGAGATTTGTGGGTCCTACAAAGCAATGCCTGGAACTTGGCAAGCATCGCGTAAAGTCTGTAACAACAGGAGAAGCAGATGTGACGTCCTGGGGGGCACAGGGCTGTCATCTCAGGAGCTGGAAGGGATGGAAGGTGGGGGTGTAGGGGAAAAGAGCAGGAGATGTGGTGGTCCCAGAACTAGGCTAACTGGCAGAAGGAGCATTAGACCATGGAGGCTTCGTTTTGCTGTGGGCAGCAGGCAGTGAGTGCAGCTGGTCAGAGTGCTGAGAGCAAGCGGTTGCTGAGTGCTGAGCCTTAAAGGGGACAGTTATATCAGCCCCCACCCCTCAAGGTTCAGGGAACATTGTAATGATGGGATAGAAAAAAAAAATAAGAGCCGGAGAATGTGTTGCAAAATGTTGTCTTTGGACATGGGTTGCTGTGGGAACCCCTTTAGCCAACAGCCTCATCCAGTACTCATGAACACACAGCAGCTATGGCGACTTGCATAACACCTGAATAAGACCAAGCCAGTCAACATTCCAGCATGGGTGGGCTCACCCCTAACTAAGGAGCTATTGGCAACTGATGGCTGCTGAAGAGGGGAAGTCTTCTTTTCTCAGGGGTGTGGCCACTGGTAGGCTGCCCATGCTCTGCCCACATCCATGCTCATGCAGGAATCAGTGACCAGACTCAGTTTAAAAGAAATAAAGGAGAGCCGGGCGGTGGTGGAGCACGCCTTTAATCCCAGCACTCAGGAGGCAGAGGCAGGCGGATTTCTGTGAGTTCGAGGCCAGCCTGGTCTACAAGAGCTAGTTCCAGGACAGGAACCAAAAGCTACGGAGAAACTCTGTCTCGAAAAATAAAAAAAGAAAGAAATAAAGAAGGATATGAAGGCAAAGAAAGGAGGTTTTAAGAGTCCCAGAGGGAGTAGGAAAGAGATTTGGAATGTAAATAACGAAGATACAGTGTATATGAAATATTCAAAGAATAAATAAAAATACCATTTTTTTGCATTAATAAAATCGCTGTTTGGCCTATTAGCTCTAGCTTTTCATTGGCTAGTTCTTACATCTTATTTTAATTCATTTTTTATTAATCTGTATATCGCCGCATAGCTGTGGCTTACCTAGTTATAGTTTTCCTTAGCTATGATAAAAGATAAAGTAGCTATAAATGCTGTGACTGTAATTCTTGCTTGATACCTGTCT
Organism: Microtus oregoni; assembly: GCF_018167655.1. NCBI lineage: Eukaryota > Metazoa > Chordata > Mammalia > Rodentia > Cricetidae > Microtus > Microtus oregoni. Next base: position 10,483,779 of record NW_024543068.1, read on the forward strand.
TGTTATATGTAATTTTACTATGTTGAAGTTAAAACCTTCCTTTTTATTTAGGCAGAAAAGGGGAGATGATGTGGGAAGTCCCTCTGTACATGTATTGCTTTTATTTGTTAATAAAAAAAGCTGTATTGGCCTATGATAGGGTATAGTAGAGCTAGGTAGGGAAAACTAAACTAAATGCTGGAGAAAAATATCAGTTTTAAATATCCTTTTTGTAGGGGCTGAGGACACAATGAGATTCACCTTGAGAAAGAAAGGAAAACACAAAGTTCACATTCTACCCCCTGAGTTAGTGTCAGGCAAGAATCCACACTGCCCTCCTCTCAACCTACTGAGATGTCCTGGGTTTTATTGTCTACGTCAAGGTCACTGACTAACCTAGCATCATTGACATCGAACACAACACACTTCCTTCACAAGCCTGAACATCAGAGTGACAGCAAAGGCATCCCCAGGGTAAGAGAAGCAGCTATGGGAACTTCTGCAGGAAGCTACAGTTCTGCTGACGGCCACTTGGGGGAGCCCATGCCAAAGCAGAAGGTACTTGACGGTGACAGCCCCGCCCCACCTCCGCCAGCCACACACATCTTCCCTACCCCATGACCACAGGCCCTCTTTCTCTCTCTCTCTCTCTCTCTCTCTCTCACACACACACACACACACACACACACACACACACACACACACACAAGTCTAAGTCCAAACAACCAGTGGTAGCCAGGGAGTGGGATGGATGAATGACTGTTTTACCCATCAATCCATCCAACAAGATGGATCTGGGGCAGGAGAGATGGTTCCGGGGTTGAGAGCACTTCTTATTCTCCCAGAGCCAGAGGACCCACAAAGAAGCTCACAGCCATCTGTAACTGCACTTGCAGGGGTTTGGATAGCTTCTTTAGCCTCCACGAGCACCAGGCACACATATGATGCACAGATACACAATATAGGCATAACACTTATACACAGAAAATTAAAATTTAAAAAAGCGCACAAGATGAATTCACCCCATCAAACATCTACTCTTGCCAGGCCCCACGCAGACCCTGGAGGTACAAATATGTCATCCTCCTCAGGGAATTCATAGCCTTTAGGAACTGGAGAGAGAATTATGGGATGACCCTCAGCTATGAGATCCCAGCGTAAGCTTGGTGTTGGGAGTGGGGGTTTCTATCCAACATTATAGTCAGTTCAGGGTTTCAGCTCCATCTGGCTGACCTGCAGGGCAGGAGCGGGAAGGAAAGCGAGAATAGTTTACCTCTCCCACCTTGTCACCCAAGCTCTCAAGCAGCAGGCAGAGGCAGTGAGGAGGCTGTTGCCATGGAAACCTAAAGCAGCACCCAGCCTTTCTCCATGCACTGCTCCAGTCTAGACTTGCATTTTTTCTTCATCTTTATAATAACCCCAAAGGACAATACCCCATAACCCTCCTATCCAGATGGGACCCTCAGCTAGCTCTTGGCTGTAAAGGAGGGGTGCAGAAAGCTGAAGTGTTAGCTCTGCAAAGGGTTAGTTCATCTTCATCAGGGATGAAGGGAAACCTGAGGATTGTCGAGATACAGATGGCTGGGACACTAACCTGCTGCATTCCCAGAGAAGCAAGTATTGGGGAACATGACTCTTTGGACAATAATCCCATAGCAGAAGACAGATGTTCAAGGGAGTGGAGAGAATTTGGCTACCTGAAGCCAGGATATCTAATTTAAACTCTGGATCTGTCCTGGCAACCAACCCTTCTTTCGCTGAGCCTCAGATTCAGCATCTGGAAGACGGGCACAATGGCAGCAGCGCCCCACAGGGTTACTGTGACGGTGGAGGAAGATGCTTCATACACATTCCCTTTTATAATGCTGAGAACCACATAGGCTCTCAGGATTGCCCAGTGCCATCTTCATGTCATCAGCTCTCTGAGGTGGTGCTGAGGGCCCTCCTGAACCAGCCAGCGCTTCCTTCCTGCTACTCTCATTCTGTTTCAGGACAGGAGCGAGGAGAGATGGGGAAGGGGAGTCCACTATCCCTTAAACTGCAGTCGTTGGGTAGCCATTGTCTCTGCTCTTTCCATGAACAAAAACCAAATTACATTTTTGACTTGGGGAGAGGCGGGGGGGGGCAGGAGAGGCGATGAGAATGCTGGTCTGTGAGGCAGGTTCCCTCCATGGTCGCACATCCTGTCTGAGGGAGAGGGACCAGCTCCCTCCTTCCATTGTCAAAAGCAGGATGTTCTGCTGGTCTAGGTCTTCTCATCCTGAGCCAACCTTAGCAACTCAGGGACAGCATCAGAAGAACCAGCTTTGCCTCTCTCCCTCCAGGCATCCAGACCCACCGCTGCCCTAGCAAGCCACAGCGGCTCTCTGCTCTCCACTACGATGACCCAGACATTGGAAGGCAGAGCCTCAGAAGTGATCCCAGATTAAAGTGGTCTGGGGTGGGGGTGGGGGCTAGAGAGATGGCTCAGGGATTAAGAGCACTGACTGCCTTTCCAGAGAACTAGGGTTCAGATTCCAGCATCCGTGTCGGGCACCTCACAGCTGTCTGATGGATCCATCCATCATCCTCTCCTGGCCTCCATGGACCCTTGAACTCATCTGCATACACTCAGGCACAGGTACACACAAGTACATATAATCATAAACAAAATCTTTAAAAAAAAAAAGATGGTCTAAGGAGTTCTGTGTAGGGGCTAACTTATTGATTGCTGACCTTTACTAAGCATTAGCTCTGGGCCCATTGTTTCCATTTAAGCAATACTTCATTTAACACTCAGGGACCCTAGGGCACCAGAACCAGCCATCCCAGGAAGAGAAGTATCAAAGCCTAGTGAACTTAAAAAGTCAACCAAGGTCATGGACCTAGAAAGAGGTAGAGCTGGTCCTCAAGCCTCCACTGGGTTGGTGGTACTGACAGAGGCGGAAGAAGGGGATGACCTTGCCCAGTCCTGTTTCAGGGACAGAACCTTCCCAGACTTTCAAGGTGATGCCACCTTGTGTAAGCATGGCGGACAGAACCAGGAATCTAAGCTGGCCCAAAGCTGATAGCTGTGCTTCCCAGTACTGCTCAGGGCCTGGTCACTGTCAACCTCCCTGTACCCAATGGACCAGCAGGAACTGGCCCATAAGGGAAGCATTTGGGCTCAGATGAGAATCATTGTAGTCACAAGTCATGAGAAGTGGGCAGCCAACACACACACACACAGACACAGACATGCATACACAGACTCAGATACACACACAGACACAGACATGCACAAACACAGACAGATACACATACACAAACACATGCACACACAGATACACATGAACACACACATGCACGTGCACACACACACCCACCACCAGTAGCGTGCACAAAGCTGTAACTCCTGCCTGCCCCCACCATGTCCTGGTCTTCTCTGCCTTTTCAATAATAAGCCCCCCCCCCTTTTTTCCTAACAGTAGGAAAGATCATCTCTCCTGGTTCAGGATGTAAACAAACAAATTGATTTCAGGCCATGTGAACTCCTCCCACTCCCTCTAGCCTTTGGATCTCCTCTTCTCCCCTATCACCCCTTTCCAGGCAGCCAGCTTGGTGGTTCCAGCTGACTCTCATTGCCAGTAGGAGCAGAACAGGAAGGGGAGTCACAGGAACTAGGGTCTCTGCTCCATAGCTCTCCACACCTGCCATGTCGGCTGGCCACAAATCTTACCTGAGTTGAGCCTGCCCTGCCACAAATTATCTTTCATCTCCTAGGACTTTATGGCCAAGGACAGTGTGCTCAGTCTACAATGTGATGAAGCTGAATCTCCCACAGGTTCAGATACTTGTCTAAGCCTGGGAACGGGTGGGTTTGGGAATGGGTGGAAGTGGGAACTTGGTCTTCTGGCACCCCATTTAGAACTTTCGGTGACCTCACAGCCTTTTGGAGAGGGCAAGGGGCTTTGAATCAGCTGGAAGGTGTTTAGAGAACACTAACACTCCTGATCTTACAAACGAGCCAGTTTCTGTGTGCAGAATGGACGTGTGGCCACTCACTAAGATTCCTAGGGTTGTCTGCATATAAGGGGTTGTGGATACCTAAACATTTCCTGCCTCTACCTAAATAAGAGTTTGAGATTCATAGATAAATGATGGCAACCCTGTGACCTTGGTGTCTGCGTGTGTGTGTGTGTGTGTGTGTGTGTGTGTGTGTGTGTGTGTGTATGTAGGGGGTATCTCAGGATCCAGGTACTTTCATATTCCCATGTTTCCTTTCTGCTCCATCCCCACTGCTCTGACAACTGATAGTGTAGAGGTTTGCATCTCTTCCTGGGATCTCCAAGTTCTGATATTTACCCACAATCTCAGAGGCCACCCCCCCCCCCCAGAGACTTCCTCATTGGGTACCACACTTGCCTTCTGCTCTCCTCCCCACTCTCCCCCCCCCCTGCTGCCACATACTTAAGAGCTCTCTGCCCCACTCTACAAACCATCTACTTCTGGGGTGAGCCAGGAAATTCATCTCATTGTAGCGTCCTGTGCCGAGGTCTAGCTCCCACACTGCACTCTGGAGCTTCCTTTAGATGCCAGGCCTGGTCTGTACCCTCTACACAAATGGCTCTTGCTACTGTCGCCTAATGTTGGCCTCTCTTTCTTCTATGCACACAAGCAGTCAGTTTTTTCAGAAACGTCTATGGGATGTTCAAATACAGAAGCTATTTCTTTTTCTTGGGCTTTCCCTAGAGCCCCTACACTGACCAGCATATAGTAGACTCAGTGAAAGATGGCCTTTCTTCCTAACCCACACTCAGAGGGAGAGAAAAACAGCTGCAAACGGTTTGCACTCTTTCTGCAGGCTGCATCTGAGTGCTGCGTTTTTTTTGGTCCACCCACATCATGTTGTTTGTTCCCAAGTCTCCTCCCCAAGTTATCGTACAGAGTAGAGGGAGAACATAGTTCTGAGTAGAGGTCAGATATTTACCAGCTGCCAGCTAACCTCTTTGTTGGTGGTGGTGATGGTGGTGGTGGTGATGGTGGTGGTGGTTTTTCAAGACATGGTTTCTCTGTATAGCTCTGTAGACCAGACTGGTTTCGAACTCACAAAGATCCGCCTGCCTCTGCCTCTTGAGTGCTGGGATTAAAGGTGTGCGCCACCACCACCTGGCACCATCTAACCTCTTAATAGTCAGAATTGTCTCCTACGAAATGGAGTTCATTGTCTGCCCTGACAGGTCCCAGGTGAGTATGAAGGCTAGTTAAGAAGACGATGCACAGACGGTTTTTATAAACTGTAGGAACCACAAGTGGTAGCTGCTGTCTTTGCTACCCTGTTCCAAAGATGAGGCCAGCCTCTTCTCAGAGGCTCCTACGTATAGGGTGAGTGGACCTGGTGGTACTAGTTTGCCAAGCAGAGGACCTGCCATGTGGGCAGCCAGCCAGTGCTGAGTCCATCAATAGATCCCAGAACCAGGGACAGCGCCAGGCAGCATAGAAGGTTCTGTGGCAGTTTCTCTCCACCAGAGATTATGGGAGGGTCATGTTTGCTTACTGGCATCCCTGGTACCATAATAAAGATGGCAGTTGGTGTTTAGGAAGTTCTACATGCTACTCACGATGCCAGGCTTTTTAATGAATCGTTAACACATCTATCAGATTGAGAGTTAGATGCTGTAGGTGACCCTTGGACTCCATACATGGTTCCTTCCTATGTGCCTTCCCATGTTGAAGAATCTGGAAAGCTAAAAACTACAATTCCCATGCTCCATTGCAGCTGGGGCTCTAGCTACCGATTGGTTCAGAGATGGTACCAAGGCAAAGTGAGAAGGTGGGAGGAGGAGCCTGTCTTCCTTAGGCTGGCAGTGATCCTTGGAGAAGAGGGGAGGGTGGTTGGGGGCAGAGTCATCTCCTGGGGAGATGAGGTGTAGAGAAAGGCAAGTGTCACAAATGCATAGGGAACTTCCTGATCCTAGGATGCCATGGAGCAGATAGGAGCCCAGTGGCTCCAGGAACAGCCCCTGACTGTGTGATGTATGTCTGTTGGGTCAGTTCCGCTCTTCTGAGAACCAGTGTCTACCATCTTGGTCATTTTGAAAGCATGGAGTGCCTAGAATTAAATACATACACATTAAATAAAGAAACCTGAAAATGCTTACAGCATTTCTGTGTCCTGTGCAAAGACCAGCTAGATTCTGTCCTCTTGTAAAGGGGAATCTTGAGTCTGAAGAGCCTGAGAGACTGGCTAGGTCAGGGAACTAATGGCAGTGAAGTGGGCAATGAGCCCCAGGGGGAAGGACTCATCAGCCCCTCTGAATTACACTGTGACCCACAGTCAAGACAGAACAGCATTGGAGGGGAAAAAAAGCCCAGACTCAAGACAGAAGTGAAATTAATGGGGAAACGGCAAGCTATGCTGGAATCAAACCCCAGACAGAGAAAGAAGAAGGCAGGAATCCCTGTGATGCGCCAGGTGCAGTCTTTTGTCTAAGCAGCGTTTATCCCTCACGAGTGCCTAAGAGCAACACCTGAGCTGCAAGAGTCTGCGCTCCATTTCACAGGTTGATAAACTGAGGCTAAGTCCAGTCACAAAGCTGGGGGGAATGCAGGACCTGTGGCAGAAGGAGGGAGTCAAAGCCAGAAGCTATGGAAACTGACTTCCCCCACCCTGGGGTGCCTCGCCCTGCCAGGAAGCCCTCAGACTCTTGTCATGCTAACCCAGGGGCCAAAGCCTCTCTGCCACAGCACCCACTGTGGCCAGGGGCTGGACTGCAGCCGCGGAAGACTAAGAGGAGGGACTGACACCCTGCTTGTGTGTGTGTGATGTACATTCAGAAGAGCAGGATGTGCTGATGTTCTAAGACTAGAGGATCCTGGGTTTCGTTATTTTAAATTTAAGGAATAGAGAAGAAAAATACCTTAAAATTATACCATGTTCTTTCACAGATCTTTAAGTTTTTTTTTCTGGTTAAAAAGAAAAGCTAAATGAGCATGTCCTATTGTATGTAGTATTGTAAAGGGAAGCCTTGTTTTTTCTAGTCACAGGCATTGCTGGTTTTCCTTCATCAAACCCCTGCCACCCCTCAGGTATTCTGCCAGTTGTAACTTGTCAATGGGGAAGGGCCCTGGTAGCTCTGGGCAGCTGATCACAGGAAGATCAAGTCTGCTCAAGCCCACCCCTCTCTTCCTATTCATGCCTTGGTTCTCACAGATAGATGCCCCTGCTCTCAAATGCCTTGGCATCCTCTGGCTCTTTGGTATCCCATGCTCATTAGAATGCCATGTTGGGAGTCAGCACAGCGCGACACCCTCCAGCATCCCTCCTGGAAGCTCCTATGTCCCCTACATTAATCACTCTGCCCTGAGTTCCCCATGTAGTAAGAAGAATCAAGAATGTTCTCTCCCTCCCCAAGCTCATTCCAGGAGAGGCTTGAGACAGATTCTTGCTAAAAGGCAGTTAGAGCGTGGGAGAAGTCTGCCACAGTGCACAGCTCCCAGACAAGGACCACTGAGCCCAATCTGGAGTGTTTCGGAGTTTTCCTGGATAGGGTGGTGAGGGAATCCTGTAGAAGGGCTTTCGGTTGTACCTGCTATGGAGAGTTCTGCATGACACTGAGACTTTATTTAGCTCAACTTCATCCTTTTCATTCATCGTCTCCCAGATTCTCCCTTCAATTGTATAACTGGCATCCCTTCCCCCTACAGCCCCAGGGCCTTGCCATACTTTAGTCTCCCTGCCCAGGTGCACCCCTGCCACTGCTAACTCGTTTTTGCTACTAACCTTGGTTTAATATTTATTTCTTTGAGGGGAATCAAGTGATGCACCATGTCCTATGTCAGGACACCTTGGGTGACACACACGATGCAGTATGCACTCATGGGTCCCTAAGGCTGACTTCCTTGGGTCCATCCCTAGCCTCTGCTGTGTATTAGCCCCATGACTTTAAGTAGGTTTAATAACTGCTCTTGTCTCGGTTTCCTTACCTATGAAATGGATGCATTGATATCATCTTCCACACTGGGCAGCTGTGAGGACTGAGGAAACCAAGTGAGCCACCTGCACACTGGCCAGCACATTCGGGGTGATGCGTGGTTTGCTGTGTTAGGACCTCGTATATTGTGTGATACTCACAAGCAGACCTTTCACATGGCTGGCTCCCCCAGGAAACAGCAGATCCCTTAATGACCCAGCCTGAGCCCTCGTTGCTCATTACAGTCTCTCCTGTCTGGATAGGGCTGGGTGCTTTGCAAATATTTACCGAAGATGAGAAAGTCAGGAAGCATGGCAGAGGGACTTGTTTGGCCTTGGGATGTCAAACCCAGAGCATATGTCCTGGAAGGGACCTTGCAAACATTGTCATCTAAGCTACTTCTCCCGCAGCCGCTGACCCGTATTACTGTAGACTTCCCATCTCAGGCTAGGCAGCCCCTGCCTACCCTGTCCCTCGGGGCTTGGCTAGAACCTGCTCATAGAAGCTTCTGTCTTGATTTAGAGAAGGAGAAATATGGCACATCTCCCATCTGAGGGCGGTAGAGCAAATGCATTCACCACTGGGCAAAGCTGAGCCTCCAGCAAGACCCTGAGTTATCCCTATAATTCTCGTCTCCATAGCAACAAGTCTGGACTACACTTTCAGCCAGCAAGACTGGGCAGCTGCTCCATTCCTCATCAACAGGGGAGTAAAGACTCCAGGGTATGGTTCTCTCCTCAGCCTCTAACTCATTAATTCTTCAGCGTGAGTCCAGGGGAGGGGGGTAGACGGTTGGAAGGGAGGAGAGGAATGGGAGGGAATCACAGAAATGTAGTGGGGTAAGGTCTGATCCGAGAGTCAGCTGCTGCTACAGAAGGATAAAGGCTGCCCACAGAGCGCTGCCAACAGCAACCAAGTCAGCAACCAGATAAGATGCTGTTGTTGACATCCCCTCCATCTCCTGCAGCCAAGATGAGCTCTGACCATCTAAGGCTCCATAGCCAAAGGCTGTTCCCTAGTCCCACGCAGACTCAACCGGCTAGTTACAACTCTCTGTATCCACATAGAGCTTGCCTACTGAACCCCCGATCTGTGCCACACTGAGCACTGAATTGGGAGGCGAAGGCCAGCCACACGTAGCAGGACCATTAGTCAGCAGGCCAAGTCAGGTCAGGAGAGCCTGAACCCCATAAGTAGGCTTTCAGGTTTGAGAGTAGCTGCTAGATGGTCTAGGGGCAAAGCGCAGTACAGACAGCATACAGAGAGAATGCTGGGCCCTATGTACCCGCCTGGGGTACACTCCCCACTTCCTTTCGAAGAGGTCACAAGAAACAGCCAGCAGTTTGCCTTCAGGGTGGGGAGGTGGTGGCCACAGCAGCACAAGGGACTCACTGGTCTGTTTTTCTCCTTGTCACTGTTTGGATGTATGATGAGGTACATGTTGAACCACTACAGGTTCTGGAATGGCAGGTTTGGGAGGCAGTATCCCTAACAATCCCCTGAATGATATCAATACCACTGGGCCAGGCTTTAAAATTTGCCCTATGGAGGCCAAGTCCGTGGGAGGAGGAGGAAGGTGCCCCAGCAGCCCCCCGGCTGAGTGGAGACCTTGGAGTAGTCTGGCCGGCAGCCCGGTTCTCTCAACCATAGTATCGCTCTCCCAGCCGCACGGCAGCCCGGTTCTCTCAACCAACCACAGTATCGCTCTCCCAGCCGCACCGCTTCCACTCACAAAACCACCAGCTCAGCCCCGACTTGGCTCCTGAGCTTAAAGAGCGTAGAGTCCAGGCACGCCATTCCCTAAAAGAACATGGATGGGATAAGGGGACTGCAAGGCGTGAGGGTCACAGAGAGCAGTATCTGGTTCTCGCTGGTGTCCAGAAAGGATGCATAGAGACTGGATTGGCCAGAGGTGGCTCCTAAAAGATAGATGGTTTAGTTCCCATGAGGTGACAGCTTGCTAGCTGCTGGGCACTCTGCTAAGAATCTACAAGCACAGGATTTTAAACTACCCCCCAACAACCCAAGTCAGGATCCCCTGCTACCACGTGAGCACTGAATCGGTAGGGCAGCCAGATGCCCTGAAGGGCATAAAGGCATCCAGCCATGGTATGACATTCCAAGAGCCGACCACCGAATGCACAAAAGCTCAGGGGGAGGCAGCAGAGGAGGGAGGCAGTTGTGGGTCCAGATTGTGTCGGGCTCCCTAGGGAGTTCAAGTCCCTAGATGGAAATATGCCACCCTCAGATGAGATGAAGGCCCAGCTGAAGCCCATCCCTGGGCTCTGGCTCCATCTGTCTAAATAGGCCAGAAGCCATGTAGACTGCCTCAGGGGTGCTCTGAGAGCAGCTGCCTGCTAAAAGCAAGCTGTTCTAGTGAGGGTGGCGGAAGCCAGATCTTTGAAGATGCTGGTCTGGTTTATACAGCCTCACGGAGCATCAGAGAGGCCGGAACTCAAGAGGGTCCTGAGAATCACATGTGTGGTCTGGAGCCTCTCTATCTACAGATCTGGGGATAAAGGTCAGCCCTAGAGGGGAGCAGAAACAAGTGGCCGAGGGGCCATAGCTCTTAAAGCCTCCAGAAATTGTGGTGACATTCACACCTTAGTCTTCCCATTCGTGTATGGTTGGGGGTGGGTTAATGACCTCAGTTAGAGGCAGGCCCAGGTCAGGGGCCAGGCTCCTTCTTGATTATGCTTTTCCTTGACTGGAGGTTCAACAAAATGGCTCAGACTGAGAGATGGAACCAGAGGAAACAGGCTCAGCCTAAAGCCAGAGGTGTTCTAATTAAACTCAGAGAGATACTATCCGGGATTGCTGAAGGGAGTAGCAGCTATTTCTGGAGAAGAGAGACCCATCCTCCTGCCTGCGACAGTCTAAGTAAACCAGGGTGATTTTCTTCCTCTCTTCCTTGTTGTCCATTTCCCTCCCCCTTTTTCTGTTCATATTTCTCTCCTGCCTTAGGCCTTCAAGCAGACCCAAGGCTCACCCTGCTTGTCCCACTGCCTTTAATCATGGACACAGTTCAGCTCGTATTTACTGAGTCAACACCTGCTGGAGGTGGAGGAGCTCAGGCCAAAGCCTCAGCATGTACCCAGGTGGCAGATCAGACAGCAGCTCTGAGCCAAACCCAGTACAAAGCAAGGTATCTGCTGAAGCTCTAGCCTCGGGGACCATGGGGCAGAAGGAACTCCTAAAGCAGAGATTCCGCCCTGACAGAAAGCAGTAGAGAGAGGGACAAATGGGAGGAGGAGGGAAGTGGAGAATAAAATACTTGCAAAAGACAGGCTTGGCTACAGAGGTAGAGAGAAAAGGGTCTGCTGAACTAAAGGAAACCTGACAGACCATGACGTCCAAGACAGGCTGGCTGACTTGTGCTTCACGGTGTAGGTTGTGTGGAGCCATGGAAATATTGGAGAAAAGGCATGGCATCATCTGGGCTAGGATTAGGAGGGTTTCTAGATCTTGCTCCTATCCTAAGCTCTCATGAAATCGCTTGATTCTGAATCCTGAGACCCACCAAGGACTCCCAAGGTGAGCAGTTTGGGTCTCGAGTGCTAAATTTTTGGTAACATCTATCTGCCTTGGTGACCCAATTTTTCAAATTATCTGCTATAATTTTAAATGTCTGTTCATATTTAAAAATCACGAATAGGTGTGTGTCTACATGTGAGCATGTACACAAGAGTTCAGGTGTCTGTGGGGGCCAGCGGCACCAGATCCCCTGGAGCAGGAGTGACAGGTGGCCATAAGCCACCTCACATGAGTTCTGGGGCCCAAGCTCAGGTCCTCTCCAGCCCCCTGGAGGCCTGATTTAATGACACAGCTCTGAGGCATTCCACAGACTCCTTACTTTCTCTGGGTTTTTGTTTGTTTGTTTGTTTCCATATTATATTACATTTTCTCCCCCTAATATAAGTTATCTGCCAGGCCTCGTGGTACACTCCTGTAGTCCCAGCACTTAAGAAACTGAGGCAGGGGCTGGAGAGATGGCTCAGTGGTTAAGAGCATTGCTTGCTCTTCCAAAGGTCCTGAGTTTAATTCCCAGCAACCACATGGTGGCTCACAACCATCTGTGGTGAGGTCTGGTGCCCTCTTCTGGCTTTCAGGCATACACGTAGAAAGAATATCGTATACAAAATAAATAAATAAATAAATAAATAAATAAATAAATAAATAAATAAATAGAAAAAGAAACTGAGGCAGGAACACTGACACAGTCTGAGGCTAACCTGGGCTACTCAGTGAGACTCTGCCTCTAAAACAGTAAGAATAAATAATGCAAAAAAATAAATAAATAAAGGTGAGCTGCGTGCTGGACACCCTGTCTTTCTCCAGCAAAGGGAAGGCCTAGGAAGACAGACTCGTGCCCAGTTGACATGCTTCTGACTTCAGTGCTCAGCCTTGGGCCCAGAACCCAAGCACTCAACTGTTGTTGAGTTCATTGAGGAGGAAAGCTTGCCCTGCGGGAACCGGCACCGCTTGGTCTGCTCAGTTTCTGGCACCGCACCCTCTCTTCCTGGGGCTTGGCAGTGCCTGAGGCTCCCGGTGGAGAAATCTCAGGGAAAAATCAGACAGATCTGTGTCACTTCCCTCCTTGCCTCTCACCCTGCCAGGAATCTTGGAAGCTTTGGGCTGATCCTCCTTCGCCCCCCGTCTAAACCACCACTGTCGTCTGTCATCTTGGAATGGAGCCCATAGCCTGCAAGGCACATTGTACTGAGGGAAAGTGAGCAGGCTGCAGGACGTGGCACTGAGAAGAACAGCTTCGTCTGTGGGTCTGACTGAAGTGAAGCTGGCCCTGTGCAAGGGCGCTGGCTGGCTGACCCACCGTGGACTCTACCCTCTGCAGGGGGGATTATTCTCTCCATTTTACAGGTGGACAAATAGAGACTTAGAAAAGTTCATGGTCGTGGCTAACCCCCGCCTCTGCACTTGGAAATGAGCTTGGTTTTAAATGTGGCTCTGCCCTGCTCCACCAACCATCAGGCCTCCCTGGTGCGCAGCCTCTCCTCCGTGGAGATGCAGGGTTAAAGGTGCAGCGTGCTCTGTCCAGGGTGCTGATCCGGTGTGCTCTCGGCCAACCTCCAGCCGCCTAGAACTCCTGGAGCCAAGGACAATGACTTCATGTCTGCTGCCTGGCCTGAACTTGAAGGAATGTTGCACTCCTTGCCTGGTTTGGGCAATGGCCAGCTGACCTCTCCTCACTCTGATATGGACAGGGCTGGAATCTAGAATAGGGCTACTGTACTTGCAGTCTCACAGACCCAGATGAAACCAGAGCCACCCTTATCCAGTGGAACCTGCAGCCCAGCCCATATCCAGCCCTGCTCACATCATGGCTGTGGGTAAGAGGCAGAGCTTGAATTAAACCATCAAGCTGGCTGCATATGGTTACACCCCTACTCCCCGGGGATTCAGTACACCCTTCTCCCCTGGAGGGGGAAAATGCTGTCTCAATAGACATTAATATTATTTCTTATAGTGTACAATGTAAGTACGATACATGCAGTTTCTGTTTTCAAGGCCCTTAAAGGGCAGGTTAGGGTACAGGCCACAGGGAGCCATGGAGGACTGTATGCCCTGGGAGTCAGACGGCTACTCAGGGCTTTAGGGAAGTTAATCAAGCATCTGAGCCTGACTGGGAGAGAACAGGCTTTGGTAATGAGCAGAGCTACTATGATAGCCACTTACAGAATGCTAGAGGTTGCTTCCAGCACTTGACAGGCATTTATCTATTTAAACCTCAGTAACCTTGGGGTTCTACTGGTTCCCCCGTTTGATGGTTAGAGACTGCGGTGCACAAAGGAGGTGAGGCTGACAGGTGGCTGCAGAGCCTTCAAAATAGTCACAGTGGCTTTCCACAGCCATCTAGAGACCTGAAGGGGAACAAAAGTAAGTGCTACCTGCCTCCAGGCCGCCTGGCCTGCGGGGCTCTCCTGAGAAAGGAAGAGGAAGTCGTAAGGGCTACAGGAACGCTGAGCACTTGGCATAGAAAAGGAACTAGATATAAGATGACCCTAATGGACAACAACAACAATTTCAGTATTCTTGGACCACAGCCCATACAAGGCAGCCTTTTCCTTCATGAAGGAGAGGCCTTAGGTGCTCTCAGAGAGAGCTTATCCTATTACAGTTTCCAGGGCTGCAGCATCCTTTCTCCAAGATCCAATCTGCGTTCTCACATCTAAAATAGGGAAGAAAGACTCCCCCTCGATGCTCACCTGCTTCTCAACACATCCTACCTTTGGGTGTCAGACAAAGGACTGTGGGTTGGTTGAGATGATCGTATGGTAGGGAAGAGGAAAGGTATCCGGGGGCAGAGGCTGGGCTGAGGCCAGCAGGAAGGAGGCAGCTGAAACAGAAAGCTTCCCAGGCGGTTTCGACAAGATTACACCTGATTCCTCTGAGATATTCAATGCCAACATCTGGATTCACTGTTGATATTAAGTGGTGCTCAAGAAGTAAAGAGGGATTGAGTTGGATTAGCTCAGTTAGATCCCTTCCAGCTCCAGTGGTCTAAAGATATTATCTGTCTTAATCCTTTCCAGAGTCAGGGAGCATCCAGAAGAGAATTGCTAGACTTATCCTGAGCCTGCTCCCCATACCAGAGCAGCTGGGCAAGACCCTCCATGCAGAGGTCCCAGCTAGGAGCTCTGACCAATGATCAGAGGACAAGCTGCCCACAATCTCAGCTTTCCCTCGAGCCTCAGGAGCCTGAGCCCCCTGAGATAGTGCCCTGTGCAGAGGGCTCAAGTCCCTGCTGCCCCTGCCAGGCAGGCTGTGGTTAAAAACGTCTATGCAGGACTTTCCCCAAGTGCTGACTGACCTACCGCAGGCTGAGACAACCAAAGGGCCACATTTCCCAAGGTTGATAGGGTGGGGGGCCCAGTGCCAGGACTGTGGGATGAAGTTAGGGGCACTTACCTAGGACAGCGGGTGTTGATGAGAGCTCAGGCTGAAAGGCTAGGTTCCAAGGCCTTCCTGTTCTCGATCAGTCCCTGGGAAGAGGTGCTTCCAGGTGACCCCGCGGTGTCTCGCCAGTTCCTGACCACAAAAGCGGTTCCTTCAAAGCTCTGTGGCAGAGGGACAACAGAACACTCTCAGGATAGGCAGGCAGGGATCCCAGACCTCTGTAGACAGATCCTCCCCAAGCCCTAGCTGGCCAGGTCCCTCCTAGATACAATGTGCTGGTCAGCATCTTCCGACTGGGCCAGCCTGGGGAGAGCTCTGGTAGGGCGAAGGGCATCTCAGAGGCCAATGGGTGCTCAACACACGACCTGAGTGAGCCATCCAGGCTGAGCAGAGGTAGATGGCAGGGATGGGAGCTTCAGCCTGGATACAGTGTAAAGCAGCAGGGCTGAGGTGAAAGGAGGGTATGCAGAGCCACAGCCATCTCTTCCGTCAGAGTCATCTGAGGAGACCTTACTGAAATGCCTATTGCAGGGCCCCTGCCTGGCCCACAAAGAACAAATGTCCAGGAAGGTGCCTCAGGATCTGTGTGTCCACATCTTGAGGTATGGGGGGGGAAATACTCATGTCATACACTGGGAGAGGGTAGACACGCCCGAGGATGAGGCTTTGTAAGTTGCATGGCATCCTCAGCCCCTCTCCTAAAAACAACATCAGGGGAGCCCAAAGTCTGCAGAGACTAGCCAGGGACTCTAGGCAGGTTTTATGACACATCTCCAGGTTTTATTTTCCTCATGAACAAAATGGAAGGAGGGACGATCTCTGACAGACCTTTCCAGATCTGACATTGCCAAGAAGAGATGAGACAAACCCACAGAAAAGGGAACTTAGCATGGAAATTCAGGGCCAGGATGTCATTTGGTGGCAGAGAACTTGCCCAGAATGCAGAAGGTCCCGGGTCTGATTCCCCAGAACTTCCAAGCAAGAAAAAGAAGGAAGCTCAGGGTAAGACATTTTATATAGCTTTCTCTCTTCACAAGTGATTTCTTCTGAAATAGTCTCTTTAAATTCTGAAAACAACACGCTATGGAAAGAGTCCACTCGAGGTAACTACACAATGAAAATAGAATTGGGCACGCTGCCCTTGCCTTCCCAGGGCTCTGTTGCACCTCTGAACATGAAGATAGTTAATGTCCCTGCTGTGATTTTCTCTACGTTTCCCCATCTATGGATGAAGGTGTACCTTCATGTATACCTTTGTGCCCCTGCCACCCTTTGCTTTGTTCGTTAATACACGTCACACATCTCTGCATCAGCATCTTCAGTTTTCAACAGTATTCCACTGAATCAAGTCCTGCATGTCACATGAGTCTAACCTTGTTGCTGGACACTTAGGCGGTCCATCCATCCCTTTCTGTGACTGTGTCTGGCTTTGAACTTGCTGTGTAGGTCAGGCTGGCCCTGGACTGGCCATTTTCTTATTTCAGTCCCTCAAGGGCTAAGATTGTAAGTGTTGCATGCATCTATGCCTGGTTTGTTCCCCTACGCTTGATGCAAGAAGCTGCAATAAACATTTCTGGGGTTAGCTCTAGAAAACCCTGGGTTGAAGGGTGTGCAGCGCTTACATTCTAATATACAAGGCCTGACTGTCCTGCAAGATGAAGGGGTTTGCAGAGCCCCAGCAGTACAGGCAGTTGCCAGCTTCTCTGCATCCACAACAGATGGCAGACACACAATCACCATTTTAACTGAGTTTACCGGCATGCCTTATTCATTATTTTATCTAGAAAACTTCAGGATGGGTTTCACGATGACCCTTTCAGACACACCACTATATCTATTTCATTTCTGCCCCCTGTCCATTATTAAATTCTTTAGTTTGGGCAATATGAGCTGAACTCTTTATTGCCATCAGGTCAGACATTTCTTCTCTTTCCCCTCCATCCTCTCCTTCCTCCCACTCACCCCCCACCCCAATCCAGCAGTTCCCAAACACACACTTCTCAAGTACTTGTGAAACATTCTCCAGCACAGAGTACATCATGTTTCAGGTAAAAGGTATAGAACATGTTGGGGATGTAATTACACCCACACACATACACACAAATACTCATGTGTACACACACATTAAAAAATCAAAGACAGAAATAAATAAATAAAATTTAAAAGATTACATAAATAAAAATAAAATAAAATAAATCAAAGACATAGCCGGGCTGTGGTGGCTCACGCCTTTAATCCCAGCACTTGGGAAGCAGAGACAGGCAGATCTCTGTGAGTTCGAGGCCAGTCTGGTCTACAAGAGCTAGTTCCAGAACAGGCTCCAAAGCTACAGAGAAACCCTGTCTTGAAAAACCAAAACTAAAACAAAAAAAATTTTTTTAAAAAGCAAATACATACATTAATATTTATCATATACCCTTGAGACCCTGTACTGGGCCCAGCACTCAGGAGGTAGAGGCAGGAAGGTCTGAGGTTCAAGGTCCTCATGGGATATGTAGTGTGTCAGTCTGGGCTACATGAAATCACATCTTAAAAGATCAGGAATAGGGGCTGGAGAGACAGCTCTGGGGTTAAGAGCACATGTTGCTCTTGCAGAGGACCTGGGTTTGGTTTTTAGCACCCACTTGGTGTTTCCCAACCATCTGTAACGCAAGTCCGAGGCAAGCCCTCTTCTGATCTCCTAGTATCTGATGGATACCACATATGCAGATGATAACTCACACACAAACAGGCAAAACACTCAGATACATAAATTAAATTCATCATAAAAATTAGTCAAGAGGGGGCTGTAGAGATGGCTCAGAGGTTAAGAGCATTAGCCACTCTTCCAAAGGGCCAGAGTTCAATTCCTAGCACCCACATGGTGGCTCACAACCATCTATAATAGGATCCGATGTCCTGTTCTGGCAAGCCGTGTACAGGCTGAGCACTTATATAAAATAATATAGATACAAAACATAAATAAAAATTTAAAAATGTAAAAAAATAAGTAAATAAAATACAATATTGCATGATTCTATTTATTAATTAGCTTCCATGTTTTGTACCAATATTCACAAATGAACATTCATTCTGCTCTTTAATCTGTGAATTATGAGAATGTGTGCCTCACGCCAGCTGTCCTGTGCTTTGTTATCAGCATGGTACCAGTTTCACAGAAGGGCCTGGAATCTCTTCCCTAAGACCAGTATGGGTGGTGATAATTAAATAACATTCCCACTACCCGGTCCTTGAAGGGTCAACAGACACTATCTAAACCTGGCTCTTTTAGGTTTTTTTGAGGACTTGGTTCTTCCCATAATTATTGGTTTGTTTGAATTTCCAGCTCTTCTGGGGTTAACGGATTACATTTTCTCAGAAAACTATTGTTTCAGCTGACTTTCAAATGGACTTGCACATGGCTGAACTCTAGGTTCTCTGTATCGATCCTCATTTTCATGTGGGGCTTCTATTCACCTCACTGCTTCACCAGCCCTCACGAGGTCAGCTAGACTTCAAGAGGTATCACACTAGGGAAAGAGGACTGATTGCTCAGTGACTAAGAGCATGCCTGTTCTCCCATAAGACCCGAGTTCAGTTCCCAGCACCCATATCAGGTGGCTCACAACTCCCTAGATGTTTTGGGACTTTACAGACACCGTACGCATGTATATATACCCCCCCCCGACAGACATACATATTAAAAATAAATCTTTAAAATAAGTGAATTAAAGTCATAAAATTACACAAGACAGTTTCTTCCAGGACCGTGATTACTGTGCACACAGCCCAAATACAGAAGTGCTGAAATCACAGAGAAAGGGAAGGTGGTGGAGAAAGGGCCGCTCCATAAATGCAAGGGACTCATCAAACATCTCAACGCTGCCTGTATGTTTTTATCACCCGGCCTGGGACACCCTACACTTCCTTTCCCCAGCTCTCTGCACGGGTTAAACCTGCCTCACCCATTCTTCCTTCAGCATTCAATGGTCACCTCCAGGACCCCACTCTGCCTCCCTGGGAGGAGTTGGTGCCTTTCCTTTGAAAACAAAATCAATTTAAACACTGAAAAGATAAGCAAATAAAACCAACCCAATTAACAAATATTAGCAAGCTATAATTTTCCCTTCAGATGACGTGTGAGTGTGTGAGTGTGCATGTGTGCATGCTTGTGTGTGCACATGTGTGAGGAACAAAGTGTTCCTGACAAACCAGAAGTCATTGCCCGGAAGTCTCGGCTCCATTTCCCGAAGATCACCACAGGTGCTGACACTTGTTCATCTTATTAATCATACTGACTTGCTTTATAATTTTATTGACCTTATATCATCACTGATGGCATTAGTCTGCAATCTCCTTTTGCAACTATTTTTAGATTTATTCATAGCTGTATAGAATACATACATACCACACATATGTACAGGCATATCAGTCTTCTCATGGTATAATTTACAGAATATAAAATTCCCTGCTGGCTGTGGTGACACACACCTGTAATCTTGGCATTTGGGAATGGAGGCAGAAGGATCAGATATTCAAAGCATCTGCTTCCACCTAGTAAGTTTGAGACCAGCCTGAGCTATGTGAGACCCTGTCTCAAAAACAAAACAGAACAAAAACTTCAGACAGGAGTTGGTGTAGGAGGTCCTTCTGTCTATGTGTTGCTTTCATTGGTTAATAAAGGAACTGCTTTGGGCCTATGGCAGAGCTGTAGGGGAACAGAGCAAGGCAGAGAAAACTAAACGGAATGCTGGGAAGAAGAAGGCAGAGTCAGGGAGAAGCCGTGGAGCTGCCACCAGAGATGGATGCTGGAACTTAGTCAGTAAGCCACTGCCATGTGGTGATACACAGATTAATGGAGATGGGTTAAATTAAGATGTAAGAGTTAGCCAATAAGAAGCTAGAGCTTGGGCTGGAGAGATGGCTCAGAGGTTAAGAGTACTGGCTGCTCTTCCAGAGGTCCTGAGTTCAATTCCCAGCAACCACATGGTGGTGGCTCACAACCATCTGTACTGAGATCTGGCACCCTGCTCTGGTGTGTGGGCATACATCAAGGCAGAATGTTGTATACATAATAAATAAATAAATAAATAAATATTAAAAAAAAGAAGCTAGAGCTTCAGCTTCTTATTGGCTAACTCTTACATAAAGCAAAGAAAGCCAGCCTACAATCCACAATCCCAGAGAACTTAGACAACAATGCAGACACTAAGAGATTACATAGATCTAATCTACATAGGAAGTAGAAAGTATAAAAAGACAAGATCTCCTGAGTAAATTGGGAGCATGGGGACCTTGTGGGAGGGTTGAGGGAGGGA
Source organism: Microtus oregoni (assembly GCF_018167655.1). Taxonomy (NCBI): domain Eukaryota; kingdom Metazoa; phylum Chordata; class Mammalia; order Rodentia; family Cricetidae; genus Microtus; species Microtus oregoni. Next base: position 10,503,901 of record NW_024543068.1, read on the forward strand.
GGGGAGAGGCAGGGAGGGGAGCAGAGAAAAAATGTAGAACTCAATAAATATCAATAAAAAATATTAAAAAAATAAAAAAGAAGCTAGAGCTAATGGGCCAAGCAATGATTTAAATAATATGGTTTCTGTGTGATTATTTCAGATGTATATTAGCTCGGTGGCCAGGAAAAACAAGCGGCCCTCCCTCCAACAAGAAATGAGTGATATACATGTTTGTAATCCCAGCACTCAGAAAGCTAACGCAGGAGGATTGCTGCAGACCAGCCAGAGAGACATAGCAAGACTGGGTCTCAAGAAAGTCAAACTAGAATAAAGTAATGAGATAAACAGCTCCCCATTCTGCTTGTGCTAACTTGCAGGCACCACAGCTTCGGTTGTCCCTTCCATTCTTATCAGTGTCGAAGCTACGGTGGCCGAGACCCTAGTTTTTGCATTTCAGGTGTTGCTGCCCTAGATATCCCAGAGACTGACACCTTCTGCATAGGCCTGAGTGTCTCTAGGTCACTGCACACCCAGACGTGAAACCATCGGTCATAAAGCACAGGCAAGTGCACCTCCATGTGTCCTAGTCAGAAGATCCCACCGCGGAATTCTACATTGCCGTTGTCATGGAATGTAATGATTATTTTCATTTCCCTGCCTTCCCCATGGGTTACCGGGGACATATATGTGTGTGTAGGACTCGAGAACCCTAGGTGAGTAAAAGGATGATCTCACTGCCTAGCAAAAGAAACAGGCTCAGTGTGCAAGACTTTCCAAACCTCTTCTAGCTGAGACCCATGGAGGGCTTCGTGGAGGAGGTGGCAGGCACACTGCATCTTAAAAGATCGGGAAAACAAAAAGATGGGGAATGGAGACAGATCTGGGGTCATCGGTCTTTCTAAACTCCACTTTGCCAAAGTCATACTAGGAGGAGAGACAAGAAAATCTGGGGGCGTCGGCCATGGCAACACACACAACCTTAATCCCAGTCCTCGGGAGGCAAAGACAGGCAAGATCACTGTGAAGTCTGGTATAGGCAGTTTTACACAGTGTGATACTGCCTCAAAAAAGCAGAAAGAAGAAGAAAAGGAGGAGGTGAGGAAGAAAAGCTGGGGGCGGGGGAGGTGGTTGTGGGAACTTCAAGGTGATCAGTCATCTCTTCTCATACACAGAAGGGGACCCTCTGAGCCTGAGTGAGGGCACAGCATGTGAGGAGTGGTTCTGATTCCTGAGAAGGGAATTGGAAGGCTCCGGGACCAGTGAGGAAGGCCCGCGACAGAGGTCAATTCAAAACTGACCCGTGCAGTAAGAAGGCAGAGTCCCTGGGGCACCTCACCTTACCCAGCCTGGCCTGAAAGCCTGCTTTCCCCAGCATGGGAAAGACCAGGCTGCTCTGGCCTTGCTTCCTTTCCTAGACCCACTGGAGGACTCTGGGATAGGGTTCTTTTGCCTGCCCCTCTCATACAGAGGCTACTATCTATAGGACCTTGAGAAGCTGCTGTAGGTAGGAGCAAGTCTAGGTCTCCACCCTTCACACGTGGGGGTAAGGTAGGAATCCTATCCTTCTGCCTCCTTTGCTCTTGTGACAGGAACTGTCTGTCCTTCAGCTGCCCCAGCACCGGGCACCCTGCCCAGAGTGGAGGGGAAGGGGACAAACCAGCAACCTTCACTTCCAAGTGCTTGGGTCTTAAACAGCTTCAGCAAAACCAACAACGGCACGAAAGAGGTAAGCCCCCACCCCCGACGTGACTGCATGCTGGAGACAGAACCCTGTGTGCTGGAGACAGACCCCTGACCCCTGTGTGCTGGAGACAGAGCCCTGTGTGCCGGAGACAGACCCCTGTATGATGGAGACAGACCCCTGACCCCTGTATGCTGGAGACAGAGCCCTGTGTGCTGGAGACAGAGCCCTGATCCCTGTATGCTGGAGACAGAGCCCTGTATGATGGAGACAGACCCCTGACCCCTGTATTATGGAGTCAGATCCCTTGACATATGCAAGGCTGTGGCTCACGCCACCTCCCACAGGCTCCATTTTCTCCTCTATTGAGTGAAAGTTCACTGGGTCCTCTTCTTTCCTAGAGCCTAGGGAGATTTCAGCAGTAATAACCAAGCACATGAAACTACGGAGCACAAAGACCTCAAGAGATGATCCCCGACCTGATGTCTGCGGTCTTCCCAGGTCTGGTCTAGTTCACTCCTGGACACTCATGAGCCTGGCCAGGAGGGGACCCCTGACCCCTCTACCACCTGCTACGCACATGCCTTCTGGTTCCTGGGTGACACCCTTCTCCCGGACCTTCAGGACTCTGAGCTGAGGTTCTTCCGAAGGGAACTTTACATGGCTGGCCCGCCATCACTAGACGTTGGTGCCCCCAAGAATGGCCTGTCATCCCAAAGGTCCCTAGGGAGTTGGTGGCTCAGAAATGAAAAGACAAGCAAATGGAAAGGGGACTTAGTGGCAAAGCACCACCCAGTCACTTCCTTTTCCTTTCCCCGTATCTTCCTGAGGACTCTACACAGGGCAGGGAGTTCCCCAGTACTGCAAATGAAGACTCGTCTTACAGAAATGAAGAGGAGTGGGTAACAAGGCCGGTGGGTGGGAACCCAGCCCCCAGCAACCTCCGAATCCTGTGTCACATGTGACAGTTCCTCCGTGCTCCGGTCCCCCCACAGGGCTTTGAGTACATGTCCACTTATTCTTTGCGGCATTTTGATGCTACAGCCAACTGTCATTTGGACATCCGAGGTCATAAGGGATCCATGATCAGTAACTCAACCATCTTCCTGATTGACTACAGGGCTGTACTGTTCCCGAGTCTCCAAAGACCTTAGGATTCCCTTGCTCTTGAGCCAGGGGCATGACCTGAGGCTAGTGTCTATCTGTCTGGGCACAAGCCTGAGTAGACTCAGCCACAATGTGAAGGCTTCTATCTCCAGGGCCACCTCAATTGGCCAGGCTACTCGGGGATGAGAAGGGGACAGCTTGGCTTCCCACTAGAAGCTGGCATGAAGCTTGGCTTCCCACTAGAAGCTGGCATGGATGCAGCTCGTGAAGTTCTAGCCTCAAGATGTTCCTAGGAGCTACTCTCAGCCCTAAGCAATCCGGACAGCTCTACAACATGAACCCATCTTCCATGCAATGCCCGCATGTTCCTATCAGTGACCCCAGGTTCTCGTCCTGTGAACTCATGGGTAAGAAAGTAGAGTCCTGGGTATACGTGTATGCTGGTGTGTAAGTTCAAACCTGAACTCTCTCAAGACAGGGGGAGGGGAGAGTACTGGGTCCCAGTCAGGCAAGACAGGGCATTAGAAGCTGTTGATCAAACTCTTTTGCCCAGCACTTCCCCTAAGCACTTCCATTACAGCTTTTCTCAGTGAAAGCCTGCCCTTGGCCTGAATGCCACATGAATTCCCACAGCCTGGATTATTGCACAGAGCTCCCGGCCCTTTTCAACCACTATCTTTATGGTTCTTCAATCAGCTCCTTCCCAGAAAGGGCCATAGTAGAGGGTCTGTGGGTTTGGCATGCTGGTAGGAGGGTACAGGCTTATGGGGAAGCCCCGTGTGCCCTTAGACATCAGCATCTCTGGGTGGCAACCCTGTTAAATATGTTAATATCAGTCAGCTGGGGAGGGGGCCAGAGAAGTCCTCAAAGGCCAGGGTATAATTAGAAGTAGGACAGGGGGGCCAGTCTAAGACTGCGGAGACCCTAGACTAGCTATGGAGAAAGGAACATCCTACACAAAGGGGATGGCCATGGTTCCTTCATTAAGGAAGGAAACAGATGTCTTCCACGGAGGCCAGAGCCTCCCAGAAAAACACTTCCTTTCTGTAATAAATACTTGACTCATTTTCAGAGCCCTCCCACCCATCTGGAGAAGGTGTGTTCATGTCTAGATGTCAGGAATGGCAACTCGAGACAGAAACTCCAGCAGTCTTGGTCCAGAAGTCCAGAACAGGCCCTCAGTTCTATAGGCCTGATTCTCCTTCCATGGGATTAAGGTGGCCCGGAGGTAAGATGGGGACTTTCTGAGGCCTGACCTTTCATGGCGAGGCTGAGACATATCACCAGCTTCCTAGACAGCGAACAATGGCTTTCCTCCTGGGGAAGGGTCCCAGTGGAGGTGGTAGGTGGGTGGGTCCTCCTCTCTGGCACTATATGGCCACCTCATATAGTGCTGACTCCATTGTAGTTTTCTAGAGAGTTCCTCCTTTCCAGAGATCACCCCACAGAATCCCAGTGACCACCTAGCAGCCCAAGGCATGCTCCCCTCTCTGGAGCCCAACTCCAGGGACTCTGTACCCAGAAAGTATCTCTGGAAAGCAACCAGGCACATAGTAGTGTCTTTCACTAGGCATGTGGACTAGTCAGAACCTCTTATCTTGTTGGGGTCTCAGAGAGATAGCAGGTCCCCTTGTCTACAGTTCATTGCTGCTGCTGCAGCTACCCAGACAGGAGAGACACCTGACTTTGGCTTTGATGGATCCACAGGACAGTAGAGCCCTTTGGGGACATGCTGGCAAGGTAACCAAGTGATTTTTGTCTCCCTCCTTCAAGCTGCTTCCTTACTAAGTAACTATCAAACATTCCTTGAAGGACGAGAGAGTGTTGGTGATGCTTATATTAACCCTACCTTCCAGGGGACAGCCACACCCTCACCTCCCAGGACTTGGGGGAGGAGGAGAAGCAAGGATAAGGCCCCTTCAGTCTGCCCTGAGCTACCCAGGTGAGGAGTGGGGAGCAGCCCACAGTACCCTCTGTGCCTCTCTGCACAAGAGTGAGAGCTGATTCTGGTTCTAAAACACCACTGCTCTTGCTCTGCCTCAGTTGCCTTCCGAGAAAAAAACCTGTCTCAGGGAGAAGGAGGACCAGACAGCTAGAGACGTTCGACCAGGTTGGTAGCAGATGCAGTGGAGCCGCAGATCAGAGATGACAAGAACAAGAAGGGAAGCTGAGAAGAGGTGTCCTCCTCCCCCCAAAAGACTTCAGCACTCTTCTGGAACAAGCTCCACAGCCTCTGGACATCTTCTTGTTCCCCTCAGCACCATGTTGCTCCCTACGAACTTTCTACAGCCTTCCATCAAGGCCACCACATGGGGAACACTGGGGGACTTCTTCTGTCACTAAAGCCACTTCTTACTATTTTCCTGAACCCACAGATACCCATCACCCCTTCTACAGCCCAGTGAGCAGTTTTTAGCAGTTCCTTCCTGTCCAATTCCAACCCCTGCGGGTGTCCACACCTCTGGCTCCCCAAGACTGCTGAAGCTGTAACTCCCTGTATCCTCAGGGATGAGGAGGGGGGGGGGGGCATGGGTGGGGATCCAGTCCAGAGGGAGTTAGGGATCTAGAGAGCAAGACTAGTCGCCATTCCTCCGGAGGGGGTCCGATTACACGTGGAAGGCCAGCACTGTGGACACATGGGGTGACTTCCGTCAAGCCAAAGCACCCCTGGACCTCAGTTTCCCCAGGACCTTCATCCAAACCCAAAGTTTCTTTCTTTCAAGTTGAGACTGGAGGAAAATCCTGTCTTTGAAAACACATTCAGAAAGGTGGTATCCTTGTTTCCCAGGGCCCCACCACCTTGAAACTCAAGACGCCCAGCCTAGAAACATACCCCCACATGGCCCATCAGTGACGCCGTGGTTACAGAAACAGTAGAGTACACCACCTCCTACCAGGCCAGCCCAGTGCGTGGGCAGCAGAGCCCAGAGGAGTCCCTGGATGGATGGGGTGCGGTGCCCTGAGAGGAACTCCCACCTGCTCAGACGAGAGGCAGGGACCCCCAAGCAAGCCTCCCAGCCACCTCCATCCCGGCATCCCATGAAGACAGGTCTCCCAAGTCAAGGCCCTTCCTAGTGGGCAGTTTAGCCCACCCTGCCTTAGACACATGCTGGAGAACAGCCAATGTGCGCCGCATGTGGCACAGTCTCCCCTACTCCCATCCCTCCAGTCCAGCCCCAGGTCGCCGAAAGCTCTCAGCAAGCTACCCCTCCCTGCCCCCTCCCTAGCTGAGGACCCGGATTCTCATCCCTTCTCCCAGCAGCGACAGTCCCCAAGCTCACGGCACCTGAACCCTCATAGCCACCGCCAGCCCCAGGCGAGGAGCTCAGGCTGCCAGGACCAGTGGCAGTCAACACTCTTACCTGAGAGAAGACAGCCGGCGGGTCCTCCTCCTTTTTCGCGGCCTTGTGAAGCCTGCTCCACCTGGCAAGGGACTGTCAGCAAATTCCTCTCTGCATCACCACCGCGGGAGCGGCATCCCGGCTCCTCCCAGTAGGAGTCAACCTTGGCCCCGCCCTACGCTGCTCTGACCTGAGGGGGAACCCGGGCTAGATTACCATAAGCAGAGACCGAGCCTCTGCCCTGGAAATCCTGGAGCTATCAGAAACGATGACCATCGGGAATGCACAAGGCTGCCGCTCCCTGGCTGCGGTTTGCAGCTACTGAGGCTCTGGGCCTTGGCAGCTGCCTTACCCACCCACCCTCTCTCATGCCTCAAACTCTCCTCTGAGGCCATCTAGCCCAGCTATCACAGGGGCAACGAGAGACATTCAGTCTTGCTAAGGTAGCACTATGCCACACCCTGGGACCACATCCGGGCAAGGCTCAGTTCCCACTCCTTCAGCAGAAGAATGATCTATAAACTGAACCCCACCCAGGAGTGGCATGAGTCCGGTCCATTTTGCCAGGATCACACTCCTCAAGTGGGTCTCAAGTTTCACCAAATATCTGCCCGCCCTGATGGAGAGACGGGTTTTGAAGTGGGGGCTGTTACCCTGTGTTTACCCGTTTCCCTAAGACCACTATGCAAAACAAGGGCTGTGGGTAACAGCTCTCTCTCTCTCCCTCTCTGTCTGGGTCATGGTCTGGGTTCACTTATTTAACAGACGTTTTATTATGAAGGTTCTCAGTATAGTAGCTAACGAGACAGGAGCCAATACTGAATAATATTTTATAATAGTGAGATATTGTCAGAGCTGTTGGCAATATAAAAAGGCCGTGGAGGACGCAGTGTGAGACAGGGTCAGGAGATACTGGGGGAGGGGGCAGAGGATAACTGTCTTCCTGGTTTTTATAGCCAGCAGCCCTAGCACCCTGTGCTAGGTCTCCCCGTGCTATGCTTTTCCCTCTGCAGAGGGACTAGGCCAGTTGAGGTCTATGTCCCTCTGCTCTAACACTGTCACCGGGTTTCTCAGTAAGGGCTAAAGGTATGGAGACAAATCAGTTAAGTATAAGAGGATTCTTGGGCTGTGTGTGGTGATGCACACCTTTGATCCCAGCACTTAGGAGGCAGAGGCAGGTGGATCTCTGTGAGTGTGAGGGCAGCCTGGTTTACATAGTGAGTTCCAGGACAGCAAGGGGCCATATGGAGAGACACTGTCCCCCCCCAAAAAAAGAAAAGAAAAAAAGAAAAAGAAGAAGAAAAAGAAAAGAAAAGAAAAGAAAGAAAGAAAGAAAGACAGACTGATTCTCAGTGTCTATATTCAGGTCCCAACTAGGCCACCTGAAAAAAAGGCTTGATCTTTCTGAAATTCATTGTTTGATGTGGATTATTATTTTAATGTGTGCTACATTCATTGATGCTGTGGAATGTTTCTTTAATGGTGCAAAGATGTGTTGCATTCTTTTTTTGTTGCATTTGTTTAACTCTGTGAAGCTGTGTTACTTTGCCTGCCTAAAACACCTGGTTGGTCTAAAGGGCTAGGCAGGGCTGCCAGGCAGAGGCTAATAGAAGAAGAGGGGATTCCAGAAGCCAGCCACCCAGTTACACTATTAGCCACAGAGTAAGAAGAAAGGAATGTAGAATTGAGAAAGGTGAAAGCCCAGAGGCAAAAGGTAGACAGGATAATTTAAGAAAATCTGGCTAGAAAGAAGCCAAGTTAAGCCCAAGCATTCATAGGTAAGAATAAGACTCTGTGTATTTATTTGGGAGCTGGGTAGTGCCCCCTCCCCCCAAAAAAAAGATAAAGAGAAAACAACAACAACAAAAACAAGAAAACTACAATTGTTTGCACATGTAAAAGGGAGTGAGCGTGAGCAAAAGAGCCAGCTGTGATAATTAACTGCACGCCCTGAGAATGGCGCCTGCTGTTGTTAAGTTAGGAAACAGCAGAAAGTTAACAAAAGCGTTGCTCTCTCCCCTGCTCCCTCATCACAGAACTTGCTACTGCGGGCCACACCCAGACCCCAAAGCCCATGACTGAGAGACCTGCTAAATGTGACGCGGGTAACATAAGGGATCATGTGGCGGTGTGGAAAGAACAAAAGGAGACCCACACAAATGCCAGGCCGACCTAGAAGAGATGACTGGGGTATCCCAACCATGCAAATGCCAGCCATCCAGGGGGCCATCCAGGTGGGGGTCAGGTTTGTAGAAGGTTCCCGGTGAAGACGTGTGGAAACGGGTATTAGGGACCCTGCATTTGCGCTCAGTGCCTGTGAACTGCAGCTGCGTAAGCTCTCACTCCTGCGGGCTGGGCTTTGACCTGTGTCGTCCTCTCTGAACCACACCACTCTTGCTATGATCTTCACAATTGTGTCCTTAAAATCCAGTGTTTTGCAGGGAGCACAGTCTAGAATGATAATAAGCTAAAGGGTCCAAGTAGCCCAAATGGAGCTGCCTGGCAAAGTCAGCAGCTTCTCCTGCACCGAAGCTCCTGGTGTCTTCCGACGGGGCCCATGATCGTTTATCCCCTGTTATGGTTTAAATGTCAAAGCTCTTCTGCAGCCTTCCGTTCTTGGTCTGTGACTGGTGGCACTGTTTGGGGACACTGTGGAACTTTCGGAACAGTGTCCAGTTAACGGAAGTGGTTTGCTGAGGGTAGGCCAGGAAAGTGGTTACCGTATCTGCGTTGGCCTGCGTTCTCTCCTCCACGATCCACCAAGACGTGAACGAACTATGTGGTTTTCACCCCCGACACCGACAGAGCCTTTCTGGAGACTGTGCCTCCCCTGCCATGATTGACGGGTTATCCTCTGTAGCCACGAGCTGCATTTGAATTGTTTGTATCGGGCATCCCGTCCCCGCAATGAGAGAAGTAATCAAACTCATGGCTACACTATTTCCACAGATGCAGGAGGGACTGCCATGAACTGGAATGTGTCCTTCCTTCCCCCTCCCTGTAAAAGGAGATCTCTGAAGTTTGCAACCCGTATTCACACAGTGCCAGAGACTACACACACACCAGTGCCCTGCACCAGACACACACCAAGCCAGCAGCAGCTACAGACTTAAGTCCTTGGCTAGTAGGGAGAAAGTGAAAATGACCCTTCAAACGGAGCAGCCTGCTCCCATTTTCCTCTCTCCCCTCCATGGAGACTGAAACATATAGGGGGACTCACAGAGACTAAATCAACAGCTGAATGTTTTGTTTAAAAGGAAAGCAACAACATCCAGGAAGTAAGTTAAGACAAGAGAACTTCAAATCAAGTTTGTGTGTTCGAAAGAGAGAAAACTTTGACCTCCAGAAAAACTCAGTCACCCCAAGTCACACCTTTGAGGCCACAAAGCAGGTTTTGATTCATCTCCATTATGCTAACCTTCACAAGATGAGAAGTCTTTTTTGTTTGTTTTTGGTTTTGTTTCTTGTGTTTTCTGAGACAGGGTTTCTCTGTGTAGCTGTGGCTGTCCTGGAACTCGCTCTGGCGACCAGACTAGCTTCAAACTCACAGAGATCCTCCTGCCTTTGCCTCCCGAGTGCTAGGATTAAAGGCGTGCACCACCACCACCCGGCGAGAAGTCTTTTCATGTCTAGTGTCTAGAACAGTGCCTTGCTTACTAAATCCTTTTCCTGGCTGGGTCAGGGAGAGGGGGGTGAAGCCCATATTCCCTTTTCCCGTCTCCCTGTGGATTCGGAACACTGAGCAGTAAACCTGGCGTTCCCAATCAAGCCAAAGGGATTGTGGGAAGCAGGCTTCACAACCAGAGTGGCCCTGGCAACTGACCCCTGATATCTAGAAACCACTGTACCTGCATACACTCAGGTTCCGAATGACCGACCTGTACAAAGACCTTCATTGGAAATGCTTGTAATTGCCAGAACTAGGTACAACCATACAGGGCCAAAGTGAGGCAGGTGGGAGAACCACAAAGGTAGGTAGTGCATACTAACTGCGTGGTTTTCACTATTGTCATACCAGCGGTTTAGATGAGGGAGCCACATAAGGTTGTCCTCAATGCCTTGTGACCCGGAGCTGGGGAAGACTGCTAGACCGGGACCTAGGTGACAGGGGTCAGGTGACAGATCCTACGGGACCCAGAATATGAGCTGCTGACAGGGACAATATTTTCAGATTTGGAGCCAAGATAACATTTATTTCCCAAGGGACGGTCCAGTTATCCAGGTACCCTGTCCCCAAGAGCGAGCCAAAGGACGATTCAGTGGAAGAGTGGGTGCTTGTCAACAGCTCAGGCTTTTTCTCTCCTGTTCTAACTCGTCTTGCCAGGGGAAGAGAATTTGATTTCCCGAGTAGAGGAGAGCAACACACTGCCTCCTGTCTCGTCAGACATGGTGCAGGCGTGCTCCAGAGTTCTACAGCCAAAGGCCTGGGGCCTACGTCTACACACAGACCTTATACCTAACGGGAACTACATGTCCCAGGCCAGGGACCAACGTGAAAGACCCTGAGAGTCACCTGGCACTCTCTCAGTGGGGACCCCAGACCCCTCTTATCCTGGGCCAGTCCTGAACTCCATCCCTTACTAATTTTTCATGATCCCCACTCACCAAGACCACACCTATGGGTTGCTCTTAGCCAGCAGTTGCCTCTTTGACCAGTACATCTCTCTGGGAAGAAGGAAAATTGAAGACGACCCATCCACAGCCACTACCAGTGATCAATATTGGGAACTCTTGGTGGGTGAGGTCATCGTCAGGGGCCTGGTGACGTCACAAAGGACATACACAGTTTTCCTGGAACTCTAGAGAATCTAGACAGAAAGGGCTCTCCACCTGGAATAAAGCCAGCCTACAAACTATTGGGCAAGTCTGGGGGTGAGTTTTCAGCCTCCTCCCAACTCCACGTTGACCCTAGCCAATAATGGGATCATGCTACTAAAGAATATGTGGGTTCATGTGCTGATATTTTATTGTAGCTAAAGAAACCCCTGATGTGGTGTGTATGCCCCTCTGTATGCTGTGAATATGTTTTGTTACTATTGGTTAATAAAGAAGCTGCTTTGACCTGCGGCAGAGCAGAATATAGCTAGGTAGGAAATCCAAATAGATATAAGGGAAAAGAAGGCGAAGTTAGAAGCCAGCAGCAGCTGGAAAAGCAAGATGTGAGGTAACAAGCCACGAGCCTCGTGGTAAAATATAAAATAATAGTAATGGACTAATTTAAAAGTAAGAGCTAGTTAGAAATAAGCCTGAGTGAATAGGAAAAATGATTATGATTAACGTTAAGCCTCTGAATGATTACTTCATAAGCAGCTGTGGGGACTGGCAGGTAGGAGAGAAACCTCCAGTTACAAATGGCTCCCAATGTGGTGCATGGATCCATAAAAGACCTAAAAAAGCTTCAAAAGGGTTCTAAACACACAAAAACGGAGCCATGCTGGGCTTCCTAGTCTCTCATGCTAGCCAGGGTCCAGAGATGCATCTCCTTACAGCTACTTGCAAGATGGAGCTGGCCATCAGCTATGGCATGGTAGGTTTTAACAGTTTCACGCAGACCTTGGTACAGCGAGGCTAATCAGCCACGCTGTGTGGTAGGATTAGCTTTTACTCCTACAGACAGAGAAGACGTTTATGGGCCGGCTGCCTGCTAACTGATGGTAGCATGGGGGGTACAGGGGGAGGTAAGCGTGACACTTGTTGCTCCCTCTGCCATGTTGAAAAGCTGAGCATGGCAGAACCAATAGTCAAAGCAACTGTTCTGGTCCTAGCCACGCCCGCTTAATAGTTTAAAACAGTGATCCAAAAAAGATTGCGGATATGTAATAAAGACAGAGTCAGACAAAAATAAACCTCTAAATGGGTCACAGTGTGTTTAAAAAAATGTTTGTAGGTTTGGAGCCGGGCGGTGGTGGCGCACGCCTTTAATCCCAGCACTCGGGAGGCAGAGGCAGGCGGATCTCGGTGAGTTCGAGGCCAGCCTGGTCTACAAGAGCTAGTTCCAGGACAGGCACCAAAACCACAGAGAAACCCTGTCTCGAAAAATCCAAAAAAAAAAAAAAATGTTTGTAGGTTTGGAAGAGAGGAAAGAGTATAGGCAGTTATTAAAAAAAAAAAAAGCTTTAAAAATAAAAATAAAGTCTTTAACTAGACAGTAAAATAATATAAAAATAAGAAGCCATGTAAAAATGAAAAATACACAGAGTCTGTATTATGTATATTATTGTGTTTTCTTTTAATTTTTTTGACTGCTAATAATCTAACTGCAGAGAGATGTTTGTTTGTGGGCCTGCTAGGCTAAACCAACATAAAGATATCTTAGCTTCAAAATTTGGGTCTAAGGATATGTTGCTTTGGAAAAGAGGTTCTGTTTTTGTTTCAACAAAAGATGAGAAGCCGTGGAGTCCTTCCAGGATCAAGTGGAACCCCTGAGAGGTCTCCATGGGAGCCATGGCCCAGGTGATGCAACATCCAGAACAGCTTCAAGACAACTGACCGAGACCATGCAGCCTCACAGACTACTACAAAGATTTCACCACAATTCTATGTTTTCTCAGGATCCCCGTAAGATTACCAGCACCCCCAGTCATCAAGAATTAGTCTAGAAAACTATGCCCAAATTCCCCAAATATTGTTTATAAATGTTTGTTTTCATTTAAAGGGGGTTGGTTATAAATGGTTAATGATCACAGTCAATCTCTTTCTAAAAGAGGAAAGGGATATGATATAGGAATGATGTCAGATGACGAGTCACAAGCCTCATGGTAAAATATAAAATAATAGAAATGGGTTACTTTAAAAGTAAGAGCGAGTTAGAAATAAGCCTGAGCTAATAGGTCAAACTATTATAATTAACATTAAGCCTCCAAATGATTATTTCATAAGTGGTTGTGGGGATCAGTGAGCGGGAGAGAAACCTCCCATTACAAATCCCTTTACAGAAAGCCAGTTCTCCATGAAGCAGAAATATGGCTTTTCCCTGAGCCGCCTTGTGAGGGTCCCCTCTCCATGACTCAGGCACAAACCCTTGAGACCAGTTGTGTCATATTTGTTCATCGAGGGATAGATACCTGTCAGGGGCCATACAAGGGGACCAACAGGTAGCACTGAAACTCAAGGAACACAGCCAAGTGGTCAGCAAAGTCACATCTGCCTGAGCCTTAGAGAGGCAAAGCCCTGAGGACCCCATGCTATTATTGACCATAGTTCTGATTGGTACCTCCCCGGGCACCACATCCCTCATAATCTATGGGTTGTATGAAAGCTCTCAGGAGATTTCTTGCTCCCCCTGGGCAGTGGTACTGGTATTTACAATAAAAGTGATTGACTTTTTCCAAGCATTGCTGCTGGAGCAGACTAATGATTCAACCACCACCTTAGGAAAGAATTTAGAAATGCGGAATTGTTCGTAAGGTTAGGTTAAGATGTTTTTGTTAATAGCTTTGAGGTAGAAAATCTTGGGGAACAATTTAAAGTTTGGAAAGACACACTTTTAATAGTCGAATAAGGGATTTATTGAGGTCAGGAAACAGGAACAATGGCAGTCTGACATACCTTTCTTGCTAGGATGAGTTAGTTGGTGATCAAAGGTGATGATTAACTCCTTGTACCAATTCCTGCCCTCAACTTCCTGATATAAAAACCTGCTGATGAGTGGGTGTGCACCCTGAGGACTAAAAGGAGAGCTGACTGATAGGCTTGTTTATTTGTTTGTTCGTTTGTTTTTCGAGACAGGATTTCTCTGTAGCTTTGGAACCTGTCCTGGAACTCACTCTGTAGACCAGGCTGGCCTCAAACTCACAGAGATTTGCCTGCCTCTGCCTCCTTTAATCCTGAGCTAGGATTAAAGGCGTGTGCTACTGTGCCCAGCGACTGATTATTTTTCATATATGAAAGTTTAGATTTGTAATTCTTTTAAGTTTTTTTTTATAAGATTGCCATTTAAGGTAAATAATGAAGCGATCTATCCTTCCTTTGAAACTGCAAAGTGCAGCCTGCCAGTAAAAGACCTGGCAGAGAAAATACCTCGCTTGTTTAAACTGTTAGTCTATAACAAGTAGCTTGGATATCAATGTTTGTTCTTGGAGTTCTTGGAGATAATTCGTTTTTCACCTGTAACATGTAAAGTGTTTAATCATGGAAGGGATACGGAAAACATGCTGTTTCTTACTTGTATGCACTGTAATCATTCACTTAAAAATAGAATGTAACCACATTGTGATTTTTATACGGTTTGGAGATTTTGCTGGGATATAGAAGATGAAAGAGAAAAAAATTAAGAATCGACAGAAGGGATACATCTGGATAGAGGTAAGAAAAGAAATAAAGGAGATGAGAGACAGATGATAGAAAGACCCTAAAGGGGTGTATATCTGTGTCTGTGTATCTGTGTATGTGTGTGTATCTCTGTGTGTGTATCTCTGTGTGTATCTGTGTGTGTATCTCTGTGTGTGTGTATCTATGTGTGTATTTCCCCTTTTTGTGCTGGTCCCAGAAAATTAGATTTTGCCCACTCACCAGCCCCAGAGAATTAAGTTCTACTCCCTCAGAAGAGTCAACTGAGTGATTCAATCGCCGACTCCATGGCTCCCCCTCAGTGCCTGAGCTGTTGGTCCTCACAGCAACAGATACTAATTTAGTCCTGGCCATCGTCTTTGTGTTAAAGCCTTGAGAAGTAGAATACAGACAGAAAAGTGTATCTAATACAGACAGAAAAGCCAGCCTACAAACCACAATCCCAGAGAACTTAGACAACGAGACACTAAGAGAGACTACATAGATCTAATCTACACAGGAAGTAGAAAGTATAAAAAGACAAGATCTCCTGAGTAAATTGGGAGTATGGGGACCTTGGGGAAGGATTGAAGGGGGGAGGGGAAGAAATAAGAGAGGGGAGTAGAGAAAAATATAGAGCTCAGTAATTATTAATAAAAAAATGTATAATAAATAAATAAACTCTTTGACCATGGTTGATGTATGTTTAGTTATTTCCAATTTCTTTATTTTTTTCTTTTTGGTATGTTGATCTTGAGTAAACTATTTGCATCCCCACTAGCAAAAGATGAGAATCCCCATGGCTTCAGACCCTCGCCCACATTCGGTGATGTCAGTGCTGAAGTCTAGGTTTTGGAGATTGCCAACAGGTGTATGTTCTAGGTAAGAAGCAGCAACTTAGTGTTGCTCTCGTTTATCACCCCCTAACATTGGAGGATGTCCCATGTTCTCACTTGGCATTTGTGTTGTGTTGATGTGTCTATTGTTTGTATTTTGTTACTGTGTCTTTTGCTCATTCTAATCGGTTTCTTGATTTTTTTTATCGCTGGGTTTTTAAGGATTCTCTCTATATTTTGGATAATAGTACTTTATCAGATGTGACTCTCATTCTGTGGCTTGTCTTACTCTTTTGACATTGTCTTACACAGCAGACGTTTTAAATTTTAATGAAGTCCAGCTAGCCAATCAATTATTTCTTCCATGGGTTATGTCTTTGGTGTTGAACCTAAAATGTCATCACCATACCCAAGGCCATCTTAGCGTCCCTTAGGCTGCCTTCTGGGAGTTTTATAGGTTTGTATTTTACACCTAGGCTTAGAATGTATTTTGAGTTACTTTTTGTGGGAAGGGTAAAGTCTAGGCTTTAATTCCTCCTCCCCAACCCAGTTGGTCCAGCACGATGTATTAATGACCGTCTTTGCTCCATTGTGCTGCTTTGTTTCTTTGATCATGTTTGCTGTGCTGGCTTAATGAGAATGATCCCCATAGGTACAAATGAACACTGGACCTGTTTGGGAGGGATTAGTGGGTGTGGTCTGATTGGAGGATGTCACAGGGATGGGCTTTGAGGCTTCAAAAGCCTCCCACTATCCCCAGTGTTCTTTCTCTTTCCTATATGTGGACCAAGCAGTTGTCAGCTGATACCCCAACTGCCTGTTGCCACGCCTTCACTCTGTCATGCCTTCCTTCACTCCGCCATCCTAGACTCTAACCCTCTGGAACCGTAGGCCTAATTAAACTTTCTTTTATAAGTTGCCTTGGCCAGAGTGTCTTATCACAGAAATAAAAAAGTAATACATAGCCACAGGCCCAACAGAAATGGGACTAACAACCATGGACAGAAAACTCTTAAGATTCTAAGCCAAAACAACCCCGTTTTCTTTATTAGCTGATTACACTAAGGATTGGTTACAATAATGGAAAGCTAACATACCTGTACTCACTTGATGATATCTGTTGTATTCTTCTGCCTGTTGATATGATAAAGTACATTGACTGATTTTTATTTTTTAATCTTTATTGTTATAATTGTGAGTGTTCTGACTGCATGTATGTCTGCACACCACATGTGTCTAATATCCACCAAGGCCAAAAGAGCGTTGGATCCCCTAGGACTGAAGTTACAGATGGTTTTGAGCTGCCATGTGGATGCTGAAAGTCCAACCCAGGTCTGCCTATCTCTGTACTGAGTCAGGGTACCCACTACCACATCCTACTCTCCTTTATAAATATGTGGACGCTGAAGATTGACCTCGGGGTGCCATGCGTGGCAGCAACTGCTTTACTCAAGTTATCTTCCCAAACTCTTCTCCCGAGGCCCCTTTTTAGGTGATATCTCACTTTGTAGCCAGGCTGGTCTTGAACTCATCCCCCATCACTCAGCCATTACTCAGTGCTGGGCATGCTGCTCCTTCATCCCACCTGCCTGGAAACTGTCCCAGGACTGAAGCTCTCAGGAGGCTGAGGCAGGAAGATGTATAATTTGAGCCCAGCCTGGGCTACATAACAAGTGCCTATCTCAAGGCTAGCAAATAAGACACTTTTAGAAACAGAGGGGTTTAAAGGTTATATGTTACTTAATATAGTCAGAAAGTAACCATTTTCCTTGTGTGAAATCTTCAGACCATTCAAAACTATACTGCAAAGGAAAATTCTCCTTGCTCCAATACAGACAGCATTTCCAACCATTGTATAAGATGTTATTGCATAGAGATATCACATCTATTTCTCCCTTTATTTCTGTTATAAATAATGCAATATTGAAATTTCTTTCATATTAACACTTTCTGTTATTCCTTCAACATAATGATATTTTAATAACTTCATGACTGTCAGGGTAATAGATGTATTTTCTTAGTTCAGAAATCATAAAAACCTTTATATCCAAGGCCACTGGGGACTATTAGATGGCTGATTAATTTTTAAAATATGGTAAAATAAAGACTCATTAGAGAAGAATCTTAGGTAGCATTGTTTGCTGCGTAAACTGACTGGAGACTAGAGAGAGGAATAAAATGTCTGCATTCTTTTTTTTTAACGTATGTATTTGTGCATGTCTATGTTTGTGTGCCATGAAAGTGGGGGTACCCATAGTGCCCAGAAGAAGGTTTCAGATCTCCCTGAGCTGGAGTTATAAGTGAGCAACCAGGCACAGGTGCTGGGAAACAAACCCAGGTCCTCTGTAAGAGCCGTACACTCTTAACTGCTGAGCCACCTCTCCAGAACCCACGTGTGCACTGTGTCATTTGACACGTAACAAACACTGGATATTTGTGATATGCAGCAATCATTTCACATATTAAAAAAAAACCGTCACAGGTGAGCTTTTTTGCCCATCATGGCTACTGCCTGAGAGTTTGTGCTCTGGACAAGGTCCCTAGGCCTGGATCAGGGTGCCTGCCAATGGCTTTGGCACACTTCACTGGACGTACCAGCCACCATTATACATTGTCTCAAAAGTTTAAGGAAATCTGTTACGTCACCAGCTGACCCTTAAGTCAGCAGGACAGAGATTTCAGTGGCCATAAACGACAATATATGGCTTAACAATCATTCCAGAAAAGACATTAAGAAACCTACAAAAACTATAACAAGCAAAGCAATAGACTCTGGAGTGGGGAAGAGTTGCTACATGCAATATTAACATGTCTAGTTTACAAAGAATGAAATATGAAAGGAAATAAGAAAATATGACTCCCAGGGAGGGGAGCAGAGAAAAATGTAGAGCTCGATAAAAATCAATAAAACTTTAAAAAAAGAAAAAAAGAGAAAAGAAAATATAACTCATAAGAAAGATAGCAATGAATAGAAACTGTCCTTGAGACAGCGGCCATTGGCCTTGCTTTAAAGGGGCTTTAACATTTTTTAAATTATTGTGTGTATATCTAACATTCCTGATGCACTGAGCAGTTCCTATATCCCCAGGTCTGCTGGAATCAAGTCTCTGAAGTAAGGCTTCCTTCTAGAGTTTCCCCGCTTGTGCTGTGCCAGAGGGGTGCCCACTATTGTCTTTTGGCTTCTGTTGTCACCAGTGAGAAGTCGGAAGTTGATTTCCAGGACTGGAGGACTGGAGAGATAAATGGCTCAGCGGCTTTTGTAGATGGCTCGGGGTTCTATTCCCGGCCCTTCTGATATGGCTCTCAACCATCTGTAACTCCAGTCTTGGGGATCTGATGCCCTCTTCTGACTTCGTGGGCACCAGGCATGCACGAGGAACACAGACACACATGCAGGTAAAATACTCATTAAGTCCAAAAAGTGTTTAAGAAATTCGATTATCTTTTCCCCTCATGTGTCTTTCTCCTTGAGTCCCACCAATTTTTCTAGTCATTGTTCTTTAGCCATGTCAATATTATTAGTCATGTGCTTTTCACTGGTCTTCACATTCGTTCATATTTTTGGATCTGTGGATTTATGTTCTTTCATCGAATCTGGGAGGGAAAAGTCAACCATTGTTATACATTCCTCTTTCTCCAATAAAGAGGAGAAATAATAATGCTGCATGGATTATTCCAGGTGACACTGGCTTCAGGAAGTTTCATTTCTCAACCTTCTGTCTCTCTGGGGGTTATCTACATATTCTGGGAAATCCTAAAGCCCTTCCCACATTTTTTTTTTGTTGTTGTTTGTTTTTTACTTTGGAACTTGTCTATACATTTGAGGGGGGGAGGGGAAGGAAGGGAGGGAGAGAGAGTATAATATCAAGGCCACGAGGGCCAGAAAATGTATGTGGTTTAATAGTGCCTAGTGCACTTGAAGCATGGTTCCAATACACACACCACACACACCACACACACACATCACACACACATCACACACAACACACACACACAACACACATACACACACACACCACATACACACACTACACACACATACACACACACCACACACAACACACATACAACACACACCACACACATACCACACATACACCACACACACACATGTACACCACACACACCACACACACACACACACACACACACACACACACACACCACAGACCAGGGTTTAGGGGAACATTTATCTCCTGTGGGCAGATGGAAGAAGACAATGAGAGGCCTACCAATAACTTAACTACTGGGAATATTTTATTTCTTCAGCTGGGATCGCAGTCACAGGCAAGATATTTTATATGGGCTTGGTTTTGGTTATCACATATTTTTAAAATAGACAAGGACCTGTGTCTCCAATGTCAGAGTCTCAGAAGGCAAAAATGGAAGAACTGACATAACTGGCTCAGGAAAACTGGGGTGCAGAAGTGAACCCCTGACACTTCCAGAGGTGTTCTCGCGATCTCGCAAGCAGCTGAAGGGCTCCTGCGGTAGAATGAGCAGTCAGGCTGTAGGCTGCGGATACCCACAGGCCATTGTACCGAGGCCCATGTGACCTGATTAGCACATGTCACCCTTGGCTTTATTCCCAGGAGGTTATCAGAGTGCAGGAAAGTGTGGCTGACGACCTAGTGCCTTCTTGCAGGAATGAGATGACTCTAGGTTGGTTTCCCCTTTGGGACAGCAATTCTTCATATTCTCAGCTTGGCTCCCTCTGTCCTTCCTTTCTCAAAAGAAATCCCGCCTTGCCTCCAGGGCCTCGGCATGGTAAGCTGCAGGGTAGGGTAGCTTCTGGCCTCATCCTTCAGCAAGGCATTTCCAAATTACAACAGCAGGAGCCCTAGTCATCCACTATGTAACTCTAAATCTGCTTCAGCCCTTTCTATCCAATAGGGAGCTATCACTGTTTTGTTGGCTTGTGTTATTGAGACGGGGTCTCACTCTGGTCCAGGCTGACTTAGAACTCACTAGAGAGCCCAGACTGACCTCCAACTTCTCAGTTTCCCTTGCTGAGATCATAGGCGTGAACCACAAGGCCTGGCTTAGGAGGTACATTATTATAGCTCTCCTCTGATCTTCTGTGTGTCTCCAGCATGGAGCACATGGCTGCTGTCCTCACAGATGAGACTGTGGTTCCGTAGTTAGGCTGGGGTCACACCACCACACAGTCACCCAGCTAAGCCTGCTTCCCAGATTTCTCTCTGTACGTGAAAAGGTGATGGATGTCTGAAGGGTAACCAGGACACAGAAAGAAACAATAAATCATTATTGCTTTAAGCCATTGGATTTGGGAGGTTTGTTACATATCAGTATGCACCTGAAACACATGTTGGAAAATTAGATTGCAGATGAATACTTTAACGTGAAAATCTCCAGTGCAGTGAGTGAAAACTGAGGCTGTAAAACAGTGTTGCCTGAAGATTTCCTTGCTGTTAAAACGAAGCACACAAGGTGCTGGAGACGTGGCTTGGCAGGTAAGAGCCTCTTCCGCTCTTGCAGAGGTCCAGTGTTCTGTTCCCAGCACCCACCTGCAGTAAGTAGCTCACAACGGACCACCTGGAACTCCAGCTCCAGGGGATTTGATGCCCTCTTCTGGACCCCGTGAGCTCCTGCACTCATGTGCACGTGCCCATACACAGACACACACATATACATATAAATTTTAAAAGAGTAAAAATAATCTTTTCTAAAAAACACATTATTGGCCAGGCGGTGGTGGTGCACACCTTTAATCCCAGCACTCAGAAGGCAGAGGCAGGCGGATCTCTGATTCAAGGCCAGGCCAAAAAAAACCTACACTTAAAAAAAAAAAAAGTAGTGAGTGAGGGTTTGGGTTGATATTGCCCAGGAGTCCACAATGGATGTCAGAGTGTCAAACATCACTCTCTCTAAAGAGAGGTGGGAATCTCTGTGGACTGCAGCACCTCGAGAGGACATCAGTGGACCAGAACCAACTCTGCTGCCCTCAAGATCACCAGAACCCTCCTCTCCTTCCCACAGGGCCGGTACTCACAGGCAAGGCTGGCATATGATATGATAAGAACCCACTATAAAGACAAATGAATGTCCCACTGTTCAAAAAGTATGGATTCTAAGAGCAGAGTAATAAATAGAGGCCATCTGGGCCTGGGGCCCTATGTATCTTCATAGCCACGGCCCTGTCAATGAAGCCACCTTCATTCCAGGCTCCTCTAACCCTTTTTGGAAGGAGGAGTTGGCGGCTCAAAGAGAGGGGCTGTCTAGCAGGGAAGAGCAACATCCCAGGGCCCAGGGAAACAGAAAAGACAAGAATGGAGAGAAATAACTGGGCAGGCAGGGAGCGATGGGTGGGGCCCTGTGCAGTCCTTTGGAGCATTTCCGGTGGTTCCTGTAAAGGTGGCTGGGGAACAGAGTCAGTGGGCTCTGAGAGCTGAGAGGGTATTGGGGAAAACATAGCCAGAGTTCCCCTCTCCCCATTTCCTCGTGAAAACTCAGCCACAAACCCCACCCTGGGGGCTTCCCGCAGAGCTGCTGGTCAGCGTGCAGTGCTGGCCCAGGGATCACCACAAACCCCACCCTGGGGGCTTCCCGCAGAGCTGCTGGTCAGCGTGCAGTGCTGGCCCAGGGATCACCACCTGCTCTGCACCCGTCCAGCCTCCTTGTACCCCAACTGCTAGTGCTGGAAACGGAAGGATGAAGAGGGAGGGAGAATGAGCAACCTGACTCTCTTCCTAGCCTTGCCTGATTGCCACATGTCAGGGCAGGAGCCTATAATTGCTTGTGATGGTTGGTATTTTAATCGGACCAGGTTAATCAGGATTTTCTAATAACTGAAGATGACCAGAAAGCTCGAAGATCTTTCAGGAACATTGCTCAGGGACAGAGAGGGGATTTAGGAAGATGGAGTTGGAGGCTGTGATTACAGACAAAGCGACAGGGGTTGTGCTTACGTTTGCTACTGGGCTTTTCTATAATCAGGCCCTGGGGAAAGAAATACCCCTAAAAGGATGTGTGCAGGTGTCAGACAGCAACTGGATGTTGAGATTTTGTAGACAAAAAGCGGCTTTGATGAGAGAATGCATGGTGTCCATCATGTCACGGCTCCTGGGGGCCCATTCCCTGTGCCACACATGGGCAGCTCCTGTCTGTGGGCTGGCCTGGTTCATTCTCTCCCTACACCCCCACCCCAGCACAAGGCCTGGCTCATGAACACTTCAGAACCAGGACTAGGCAAGTGGGAGGGGATGCCATTATGCTCAGATCTGCTTCGTGTCCTGGCCCTGTATCATCCTGGGGTAATCTCAGGGCAGGATTGGAGGCAGAGGAGAAGGCCTTGTGGGAATGGGACGAGGACAGAGAAGGGTAGAGGAACAGTGGAAGGGGAGTGGGCCAGCAGTGATTTGCCTTTGCCTGTGTCTGTGGGGTCAAAACTGCTGTCTGCTGAGAGGGGCTCCTTTGCCTTGACTAGAGGCAAAGTGAAGTATGTGTGTGCGTGCGTGCATGTAGGAATGTGTCTGTGTATGTGTGCATGCGTGCGCAAGCATGTTTGTGTGTGCATACATGCTTGTGTGTACATGCATGTTTGTGTGGTGTGTATATGCATGCCTGTGTGTGCATGCATGTGTGTACATGCGTGCTTATGTGTGTACATGCATGCTTGTGTGTGCGTGCATGTGTGTGTGTTTGGGTGTATGTGTAGCACACACTCATTCACTCTCCCTTTCAGAGCAGGCCTGGCTCCCTTCCTTGGATTCTCAGTGGGCATCATCAGCAAGAAAGCCAGTCTGCTTCCCACCCAGCCCAGACCCCTCATCTCCTCTCTAGTGCACCCACTCTCGCTGACACAGGGGGCCTGAATCTCTCACTCTGTTCACTAGGGCCAAGAACTTAGAGGCTGTGCCTCCTGCCACCTCCTCTTTTGGTAGCCTTAAGGAGGGGCTGGTCCTCCCAGAGAGCATGAAGCTTCCTCTGGTTCCTTCCAGATGCCTCTTACAGCATCTCCGAGTTCCTGGTTCATAATGGACTTACTCACCTTCACCTCAGCGGGTGGTGTGCTCATGGCCCTCACCTACAGATTTAGCGAGGGAGAGAGCACTGGTCCAGCATTCATTCATGCCCTGCCGTGACTGATGTGCACACCCACATGGTCTCAAGGGTCAGCGCAGCGAAGCTGTCTAAAGGACCACGGGAAGCAGTAACAAAAAGAAGCAAGCAGCAGCTGGAAGCAACCTGTGCTCATCTGGGAGAATATATTATATTATATTATATCATATCATATCATATCATATTATATATGGTACAGTTTTATGGTGGGGCACTGTGCAGGTGCTCAAAACACAGGGGCACTAGTATATGCAAAGAGGGAGCTGTCACAGAAGACAGCAGCATGCAAGAAAGAGTGCCGACGGTGTGCGAGGGTTGGGGCATGCACGTGCTTGCCTAGAGCCCTAGAGACTGCAGACTGAGTCCTCAGGAAGCAGGGGAAATTGATGGCCATGGTTGTCCCTGGCAAGAGGAATAAGAGACTAGGGATGGATGCGGAAACAGACCTGTGTTGCAGTACCTTTGCATGTGCCAGACTGCACGCTCTGAGAGAGAAGCCATTGCTCTAGTTGAAAACCACAATTCAGTCCGTGAAAGAAAACACCATGACTCTCTGACCCGAGAGCTCAGATTCCTTGCCTACTCATAAAAGAGCACTGCCTCTCTGAGTTCTAAGCTCCTCTGCGCTGGGATCCTCCCCCAGAGGTTCACACAGCCTAGGCAAGTGCTCTGCCAGGGAGCTAACTCCTCAGTGGCCTCCCGCACTTTGAGACGAAGACTCACTAAATTGTATCACCCTACACCAGACAGGCTTTGAACTCTCAATCTTCCTGCCTTGGCCTCTTGAGTAACTGTGGGATTTCAGGCTTACATCACTAGGCCTGGCTTTTCACAGAATTTGAACTAAGGCATGCGGGGAGATGGTGTGTCTGTGGGTGTGAGCGGGAATGTGTTTGTGTATGAAATCCCAATGTTACAGTCTCGCCATCACGGATAAAGCGTGAAGGCATTGTGGGCCTTAGATTCAGAAATCGGATTCCCAGAGCAGCCAGTCAGGCAAACAGGCTCCAGGATACCAGAGGTGTGGGGCTGGCCTCAGGGCACCGGAAATCCATCTGTGAGAATCAGTCACTACTGGGGTCCTCCTAAGGGGCCAAAGGAAGCGACCACCAGCAGGGACCTCGGTATCCTGAAGAATGATCAAAGGGCCAGGCGGGACTGGAGTCTCTCCACCACCAAGAGCTGTCCTGAGTGAGAAGGCGGGTGGCCGGTCAGGATGCCATGACTCACAGCAGCGTGGAAAACACTTTTGCTCAGCTCACCAAGGCAACCATAGTTGCCTTGTCTACTGCTGTGCAGTCCCAGCATCCCCACCCCAGCTGTGACTGGAGCTGGATTTCACTTTAGACAGAGAGACAGTGATGAGAGAGGTGTCCACGCTGGCACGGAGATGCCACTCAGGGTCTGTGGGAACACTGGCCGTGGTGACGACGGCTACACATTGACATGCAGAGTGGAAATGGCCCAGGGCTGTATGGGAATAGTTCTTGCTCTATACTGGTTTGATTATTAAATTCTTGTTTTGTTAGTTTACACCGGAGTCCATGGGTGGAAACACAGGGACTCCGTAGGCAGGAGGGGGCACCTCATCGGCAAGATGTGGCTCATTCGTAGCCACTGTCCTGTTCCCCTAGGAGTTGGAGGAGTTTTTAGTTAGATTTAAGAGTAAAGACTCATCCCTCCCAAACATTGCTGTGGCTCGGTTTGGTCACGTGACTAAATCCCAACCAGTAGCAGCCACATGGAAATGTCACGAACTAGTAAAGAGAACCCTGCTAGAAAGGAGCCAGCCCTTGCCCCTCCTCCTTGTGAGTAGCCACTGGGCCATGGCTGGAAGCTGGGAAGAAAAGACGCAGTCGCTGCATAAATATTTGCAGGCTAACCACCTGCTGCAAGGAACCGGGAAGCTTGGCCTAGGGATGGGAAGAGCTAAGGTATGCTCTAGGTCTAGAGCAGTGGCAAAGGCTAAGAGAGAGGTACCCAATGACTGAGGGGAAAGGGGTTTGTGTCACAGACAAAACTGATGCCTCCCAGGCAAACAGCATGTCCTCCCAGGATCAGCAGAGTGACTGCATTATCCCAAACTTCTCTCTCTCTCTCTCTCTCTCTCCCTCCCTGCTTTGCAGCTAGTGATAGCCGGGATAGCCTTTGCTCCTCACAGCCCAAACTCCAGGAGTATGCTGCACTCTGCTTAGAAGAGAAAGCCAGGGTCTGGAACTCAGAAGTCTCTCGCCCAGGGTCACTCACTGAGAAATGCAGGAGTCGGGCCCTGCACTGAGACTTCTGTCCTTCTTGGGATCAAAAGCTGCAGTTGGGACCATGAGGATTTCAGGGCACCCTCCTCCTGTGAACTCTCAGCCAAGCACTGAGGCCCTGGGAATGGGGGTGGGGAAGCTGGGAAGAAGTGGTTGGGCAAGGGATGGAAAGACTGTCAGACAACCTCTCCACAGCGTGGAGGACTGGTAGACAGATTGCCCAGCTCTGCCCACAACCCAGACAGTACACACACACACACACACACACACACACACACACACACACACACACAGGGCAGGGACGGGGGAGGTACTCTTTAACTCAAGACACTCTACTGCCATCTACTGGGAGTTTGAAGTAACGCCCCCTAGGACCATAAAGGTGGCACCTGGACCTAAAGAGACCTTTTCTTGCCTAGAGAGACTAAAAAAGGCTGCTGCCACTAGGGTATCTGCTCCTCTGCTCCTTTCTTTCCTGTGTGTCCTTGGCTCACAAAGAGAGTTTCTAGTGGTCTGTCCCCCCTAGTTTCTCCATCCGTGGCCCTATAGAGACCATCCATCCTTCCATGACCAACAGGCACTGGCCCAGATCCGTCACTGTGGATTATTGGTGCACTCTTGGGGTTTTCTTACAGGCCTGGATCCTCCTTTGTTGGGTAGGTTATCTTTGCTGACAGCTTGAGACTTAGGTGAAGTAACATATAATCCCTAGTATAGCCAGGCAATGGTGGCACACACCTTTAATCCCAGCACTGAGGAGGCAGAGGCAGGCAAATCTCTGAATTTAAGGTTAGCCTGATCTACAGAGTGAGTTCCAGGACAGCCAAGGCTACACAGAGGAACCTTGTCTCAAAAAGCCAAAAGAGACAGGGGGGAGGGAGAGGAGAAAGAAAGGAAATAAAGAAGAGAGAGGAAAGAAGGAAGGAAGGAAAGAAGGACAGAAGGAGGGAGGGAGGGAAGGAGGGAGGGAGGGAGGGATGAAAGAAGGAAGGAAGGAAGGAAGGAAGGAAGGAAGAAAATCCATGGCATATAACCAATACTTCCCTTTCACTCAAGCTGGGCTGTTTAATTCTCGGTCTGTGAGAGTTCCCAGCCAGCACTTGGCCTGGGAGCTGTTAGACCTGAGTTGTACACATATGCCCCAGGAGGTTCCTCATGGGAGACAAGCTACAGTGTGTTTCCCTTCACAACCGTCGAACTCTAGATACTGGGGGAGCACAGTGCAGACGGTATATGATGCAGACTCAGTTACGGACTCAGTAGATTCTGGATCTACTGGAAGCTGGTGCAGACAGGGAGGAACAGAGGCTCTTTGTGTCTCCAGGAATGCTACACAGTTGATGTCATGAAAACCAGGCACAGCAGCCTTCCTTTACCTGCAAGGGAAAGCTTGCTGACAGCTACTTGGCCAGGTCTCTGGAAACCTCTATTAGGGCTCAAACGGGGCCACCCAACCCTCTGAGATTCTGGTCATTTGTAAAATGAGGCCATCATACTTATTCTGTGTCACTGCCCAAGGATCAGGAGACAAGAGGCAGTAAACGGATCTGCATACGCCGTACAAACACTGGAAATAATGGTAAACACAAAATATGCTCAGCCGCAGTACCAGCGATGGGCCCTAGGAGGCGCCGGCCGCTGGCTGAAGTCTACCAAGCTGGGCAGAGAGGTCTCAAGAGCCAAGCCCTCCCTGTCTTACTCCTCTATGAGAGAAAGGGAAGTTAGAACACACCCTCTAGAAAGCGGTTTGGCTACGGGTTTCCTTCTGACCCAGGACCTTCATTTCTAGGAAGTCAACCAAATAAACAGCCATAGCCTCATGGTGTTAGTGCTGAGACCGTAATCATAATGCTACTAATATTGAGATGTTAGGACTGATCTAAAATTGACGTGTACACATTGAGTGAAGGCCAGACAGTCGGGTGCTGAAACCAGTGTTTGGGCGACATGCTTGGTGTGGCCATCCATGTTTCACCGTTTAACACTGTAGAGCAAGAGCCCAGACTTCCAGCCTAAGAAGTAGCTACGTGGTTCTGCTGCTTAGGTCACACACATTTGCATGACAACATGCTTGCGTTGATGGCCGCTGAGGAATTATGACACCTCACTTTTTCTGACCACTTCTTTTCTGCCCCATATTGGATTCAATATGATTCGTTATAAACATCATCTGTGGGTTTAGGAATTTTCCTCCTTATGAAATCATCTGTCTTAGCTGACATTCTGTGTTCCTTTTACGTTTACAAGATGTCAAGAATGATAAACAAGGGGCTGAAGAGATGTCTCAGTGGTGAAGAGCACTGGCTGCTCTTCCAGAGAGGACCAGGGTTCAATTCCCAGCACCCACCTGGCAGCTCACACACATCTGTAAGTCCAGTTCCATGGGACTCGATGCCCTTTTCTGGCCTCTGTGGAAACTGCCGGCAAGTGGTACACATACATGCAGCCAAACACTCATACACATGAGATAAAATTAATTTAGAAAAATAAACTTTAAATAAAGAAGAATTATAAATGAGGCTTTAAAAGAAAGCCTTATGGCCTATTAGAATAAAGCAACTAGAATTTGAACTGTTTTTGTAAGGTGTTTTTTTAGCGTTGTGAAACAATTCTACAAGAATGGAACACTGCTAAAATCGAACGTCCACTATTTGACTTTATATTGTTAACTTTTTTTTTTTTTTTGATTTTTCGAGACAGGGTTTCTCCGTAGCTTTTGGTTCCTGTCCTGGAACTAGCTCTTGTAGACCAAGCTGGCCTCGAACTCACAGAGATCCGCCTGCCTCTGCCTCCCGAGTGCTGGGATTAAAGGCGTGCACCACCACTGCCCGGCTATTGTTAACTTTTCATCATTGACCCATAACACTTCTGATAGAAGCATCCAGT
Source organism: Microtus oregoni (assembly GCF_018167655.1). Classification (NCBI taxonomy): domain Eukaryota; kingdom Metazoa; phylum Chordata; class Mammalia; order Rodentia; family Cricetidae; genus Microtus; species Microtus oregoni. The sequence goes on from NW_024543068.1 coordinate 10,532,339, forward strand.
CAACATGCTTCCTCAAGCTTCATGTTCTCTGTCAATATCTTTCCTTCTGTATTTAAAAACTCAAAAGCTTTGAATTATTTCTACATAGAAAAGGAATCATGACAAGCCACTCACAGTGAGATGCTGTGATAATCTAACAATAGAAGATAGATATTCACACCTTCCGTGGCTGATGGAGCTGCAGCAGATTGGAAGGAGGCATTATTACAAGCTGATCTAGGTTACCTATATTTGAAAGGGTTTTTTTGGTATTTATTTTTAATTACGGGTGGTTTATGTGTGTGTGTGTGTGGGGGGGGTACTTGCAGGAGCCAGAGACATTGGATCTCCCTGGAGTTGGAGGTACAGGTATTTGTGGGTGCTGGGAACTGAATTTAGTCCTTCCGCAAGAGCAGTAAGTGCTCTTAACTGCGAAGCCTCTCTCCAGCCCCTTGAACATTTTTTTTAACAGTGAGCATGATTGGCAGGCCATGTATGCATGACGGTTGTCAACAAGCAGTCGTTGTGCATGAAGGCATGGGATACGGTCACAGGACCGTTGACTTGTCAAGTCCAGGGAACTAAAACCTGTGGAAGCTTTGGGAGTCCAGGCCTATCTGGACGAAGTGGGTCACTTGGGCATAGATCTTAGGGGAAACACCTCTGTCTGGTTCTAGCCTGATAGTCTCTCTCTCTCTCTCTCTCTCTGTGTGTGTGTGTGCGCGTGCGCGCACGTGTCTCCTCTCTGTCTCACATCTCTCCCTCATTCTTTCCTCTCTTCTCCCCCTTCCTCCCTTTCTCTCCTCCCCCACTTCCCCCCTCTCTCCTCCTTTTTCTCTCCTCCTCTCCTCCCTCCACCCCTTTCTCCCTTCCTCCTCTCTCTTAACCCTCCTCCTCTTTCTCTCTCCCCTCCCCCACATCTCCCTCTCTACTTTCTCACCATCATGAGCAAGCACCTCACATTCTTGCCACCATGGTTGGGAACTGCTCTCAGCACCACGCCTTCCTCTCCAGGTCAGACTACTCTGTCAAACTGGATGTCAAAAGACGCCCTTCTTCATGAAGCTGCTTCTTGTCAAGGAAAGGCTACTATATACCTGTCTGCCCCTCCCATCCAGAAAAGAATATGAGCAAGATGGGAAAGGCAGGCTTAACCATTCTGGACCAATGAGGCAACAGAGGTGATGGAGCAACAATATGGAAAGAGCCTGAGTCTCACCTCCTCGTGGAGTCAGCACCCACCCTAGCCCGGCTCCATGAAACCTCCAAATTAATGTACTCACTGTTCCTCTGCTATGGAACCCAGTGGTGATTAATTACGGTCGTGAGCAGCTAGCATTTATTATGCAGCCCCACTTCCACATGTTCTGCACAGGTTTAATCTATGTGCGAACCCCGTGAGATCAGAGTTGTACAAAGTCCTATCTTACAGATCAGGAGACTGAGCTGCCGAGAGCCTAACGGAGGCTGTGGTTTAAACATAGCTCTCAGATTTTATGTGCTGCAAGTTCGTTCCACCCATGCATCAGGGCGGAAAGGTAACTAAGTCACTGAGGCAGCTTAATATATTCACGGTTCAGTGGGTTTCTATGAAAGTGGCCCATGGCAAAAGAGGGGTCTGCCTGACATACCTACTGTCTCACCATGAGACAAACTTCGCTTTACCCCAGGGTAGCAAGAAGCCCTCCCAGACACCAGCACCATGCTCTTGAATTTTTCAGCCTCCACCATGAGCTAAACAAGACTCTATTCTTTACAAATCACCCAGGCACAGGTATGTTGTTATAGCAACAAAAACTAGACTAAGACAACTGGCTTTCGCTCCAGACTACAATGAGTGGTGCAGGGAGCGCAAGCCAAATGTCAACATTTTAAACCTAGAATTTTCTTTGTCACCACTTCTCTCTTGCCTCTCTGTTCATCCTCCAGTCTCATATACACGGCTACTCCCTACTGCGCATGCTCTGTTCATCCTCTGGTCCCATATACATGGCTGCTCCCTGCTGCACGTGCTCTGTTCATCCTCTGGTCCCATATACACGGCTGCTCCCTGCTGCGCATGCTCTGTTCATTCTCTGGTCCCATATACAGGGCTGCTCCCTGCTGCGCATGCTCTGTTCAACTCCAGTCCTTCGCCCATCCAGCTCAGTTCCAAGAGGAAGCTTAGACCCTCCCACCCTGGTTCACTGGCAAAGGCTGATTCACACTAAAGCGTAAGAAGCCATTAGCAACACAACGCATTACCTCCCCATAAGAAAATAAGCTATTTATTCTTACATCACGTGAAGACTGGTGTGTGAGAGGCACGGGACTACATGCTGTGAGATGAGCCTTGGGATCAGGTGACCTGAATTTCCTGCCTGCTACCAATAATCGTCACAACCGTAGCAATTCTGAGCCATTCTGAGCTTCCATGTTCTCAATAAAACTGGTGGAGTCTGGCCTTAGACAGGGCTATGGTAGGGCTAATGTAAGTGAAATAAGCGAGGGGTTATGCTTCTTACCCCACTGGTCTGGCACAAAATAGGAAGCAGGAAATAGGTGTCTTTGGTTAAGTTCTGTCTACTCATTGAGGTCTCAAGCCTGAATTTTTGTTTGTTTGTTTTGTTTTCCCAAGACAGAGTTTCTCTGTGTACAGCCCTGGCTCTCCTGGAGCTCACTCTGTAGACCAGGCTGGCCTTGAACTCAGAGATCCACCTGCCTCTGCCTCCCAAATGCTGGAATTAAAGATGTGTGCCACCATGCCCAGCAATTGTACTTGGTTGTAATTCATTCATTCAAATATTTATTGAGCTCCTCCCCACCCCAAAGCAGACTCTGTGTTTGGGTACAGGCTACAAAAATGCTGCCCGATAAGGCCTTGCCACTGAGGCTATTGATAAAAACAAACAAACAAAAGCTATAGCAGCCAGTCCGGTGATGCAGGCCTTTAATCTCAGCAGTCAGAATGCAGAGGCAGGGGGATCTCTGTGAGTCGGAGGACAGCCTGGTCTACAGTGTGAGTTCCAGTCCAGTCAGGACTACACAGAGTGACACTCTGTCTCAAAATGAGAGAGAAAGAGAAAAAGGAAAAGACACATAGGAAAGATGTCCACAGTAAACATCCTAAGGCAGACAGGACTGTGCAGACAGGAAGCTAGAGGCCGCATCAGAGAGAAAGGAAGGTATTCCTGAAGTGACTTCTTTGCTGCTTAAAACTCATGATGGCAGCTTGAGATGTGGCTTGACTGGAGGAGTGCTTGCCTCGTGTGCAGGAGGCCCTGTGTCTGATCTCCAGTCACATATACTAGACTCGAGAGCACATACCTGGAACCCCAGTCTTCAGAAGGTAAGGGCAGGAAGACCAACAGGACATAGTCATCTTCAGGGACAGCAAGCCTGAGGCCAGGACCGTGTTAGAGTCTATCTCAAAATAAGTAAATAAGCAAATAATAAAGACGAATGAATTAAACTCAGTAGGCTCACATTTCATGAAGATGTAGTTGGAGGCTCAGGGAGGCAGAGGAATTCACCCAAGGTTGGACAACCAATAAGAATAAAGAGATTCGTGTCCAGGTCAGTGGGCACCAAATGCTTATGCTTTTATACTCAGACCACATTGCCTCTCTCCTGGGCCCTGGCCTCTCTGCTGAGACACAAGAGTGAGGTGGGAGGGGCCAGAGATAGAAGGAGTGTGCTGCCTGCTGCTCTTTGGTCACAAGGGAATATCCAAGCAGCCTCTCAACAGCTAAGGACTCTGCAGTGACCTCACTGCTCTGGTCTCCCCTCCCTCCTTCTTGAATTGAGACGTCAGCCTTCTGCCTCATTTCTTCCTATCCTGGACATCTGGCACGGGAGGGCTCTCAGCAGAGACCAGAGATTTCCCCCTGTGTCTCCAGAACATCCTCCATCATAAAGACAAACACTGTGGGGTGCCGTACTGGACAAGCACACTCTCACCACCCCCATCTCCACTCCTCTCCTTGCCCCTCTTCTCTGGCCTGCCCTCTGCCTCCCTCTCACCCCCCCCCCACCTCTATACTCTCCCACCTCCTGCATACTCTGAGATGAAAGAACCAATTACTCCTGCTACCACCCCCCACCTCTGAGCTGAGCTGCTTGCTGGTCCCCAGCCATCAGCAATCCCTACCAGGGCTGCCTAAATGGTCCCAGAAAAGTGTGGCTAATTGGGGGTAAGATTGCCTCCATCCTTCCGAGGCCTAAGCACTGCAAACGGGGCTCTCCCAAGCCAAGCAAAGTTTTTCACACTGAGGCATCCACTCATCAGAGAGAGCTGAGGGGTTACCTGTCACCCAGACCTGTTGTTTCTTCCTTGACATTTAGGCCCAGATGCTGAGCACACATTCACCTTCTCTAGTACCACAAACAGCAGAGCCCCTGAGGGCATCTGGGGCGTGTGTGTGTGTGTGTGTGTGTGTGTGTGTGTGTCTGTGTGTGTCTCACTTCAGCAGTTAGTGAGTGCTGAGCACTTATTACACACTCAACACTGTGCTAGGCACTGGGGATACAGAATGACTTAAATAGTCCACATGTGGCTCTCAGGGAGTTGGCCTTCATCCTAATAAAGAAGGACAAACAGTCAAGTGGTGTCAAGTGCTGTCGGGGATACATATATCAGAGTAGGTGGGACATGGGTGAGGGGCAGTGCCGTTGTAGATAAGAGGAGATGGGGCAGGTCTTATTCTGGACAGCGCATGACCAACCTGCTTTCTTTATGCAAATGTCGTGTTCTAGGAAAGGCAGATATTGGTGAAACCTTTGCCTAGTAAATCACATGGAGGGATGTGCATTTATTGCTGGGCTTGTTGTTTTGGTTCTGATTTTTTTTGAGGCAGTCAGACACAGCCCAGGCTAACCCTGAACTGGATATGCAGAGGATAGCCTTGAAGTCCTGAATTCTCCTGCTACTGCTCCCCAACACCTGAGATTACAGGAATGCAACCACCACGCCCAGCTCTCAAGTCATCTGTTGACTCCAGCAGGCGAGGTTTACCAGTTAGCTGGCAGCAAACCACTAGAACCTCGGTTTTCTCGCAAGAAAAATAGATTTAATACTGTCTCCTCCCAGCTCGCTTACAGGGCTGTTGAGAGTCTCGTGGAATGAGAGTTTAATTTTGTGGGACTGCTACCTTATTACATCAAAGTAATGCAGTTGCTGTTAGAACGGAGGCAGTGTGGGCGGAGTAGAGTCGCACCTCCAGGTAGACATTCTGTGGTAATCCAATTCCGATGTGTGCGGCTGACTGAGATGAAGATCACATTAAGATGGTTCCCAAAGCTGGGTGGGCAGGGATAGCATCTTCTTAAGCCTTCTGAGGCTCGGAAGCACTTTGTGGTTCCCAGAGGCTGTGGTTAGTTGTCAGCCGTAGCAAGCATCCTGTCTAGGGCTATCTGTTACCGTCTTAACTTCAGGCTATTGACCTCAAGACCCCAGTTTCCATTCTTCGTGGTCCACCTGTGCTACGAGCATGAAATGGAAGCATTACCTCGTCAGCGTTCTTTGCCCCAGGTCGTTACATTGAGGAACAGCCTCCATCTAAAGGGATGAGGAGTCTGACACCCCGGGGAGAAGCAACTGCTTACTTCACGGAATTTCTTCCTCTGGATACTGCATTTTGTGGCAAAATGGAATGATTGCCACTTGGAAGGGAGTTTATGTCACTCAAATAATACCACTAAATTGCAAGGTTTACAGCACGTATCTCCAGGAGAGTGTGCAGCAGCAATCAGATACTTGCCTGATTCCTGCCCCCTTGGGAGCCGCTGCAGGTGCCGGCACAGCTCAGCTATGAGAAGAGATGACAAGGCCGATAGAGAGTGTGGCTTAGAAACTACTTTCTGACACTGTTTGTGGAGAACAAGGCTATTGCCAGGGTGGGCAGTGGCAGGATGGAAGAGCAATGGCAAATGTGTCCTCGCCAGCCAGACATTTCAAAACCTCAAAATACAGACTTTTCTTTCCAGAGAGATAAGTATGGATTCATCGACCAGAATACTGGTCTACTCAGGGCAAACTAGAGACACTGCCTTTGCCAGTATTTCTAATACAGGATGGGAGATCTTATTTTAGAAAGGAGAAGGCAGAGAGGTAGAGATAAGAGCCTAGAAGGAAGAGAGGGGGCTGATGAGAGAGAGGAGTGCTGTGGTCCCTCTGGTCCTGAGGTGCCCCAGCTCAACATCCGGTCTGCTATCATCACAAATATGGACACTGTTCTCTCCTTAGGGATGAGAATGCAGAGTGCAGAGAGTTGAGCCACCTTTTCAAGTTCATATGGCTGGTTTATCTGTTTAACTCAGGGCCAGAATCAAAGTGAAGTTTCAAGTCGACCTCCCTATGGGGTTTTGTCACTTGGCTGTTCTTCCTCTTGCTCTGTTGCTTAAGGGGCCTAGGAATCACTACACTAGTAGGCTTAGAACTCCAGTTCCAGTGTCCTTTTCTGTTGATAAATTTGGTTTCTAAATAAATAATTATCCTGCCCATTCCTGTCTGTATCACCTCCCTCCCGGCTGATTGCTCCCTTCCCCCACTGACATCTTCCCACGTTTGCCTAACTCTTTCTTTTTACCCCTCACACATTAATTTAGCACACACATACACACACATGTGAGCATGCACACCCCACTCACCTTCCCCCCACACACCCATACACAAAATAAAATTAGAAACACACCCAACTCTCAAGGTATTTAAAGAATGGAGATTTTCAATCAGTACGGCCCAGACTGAGCCCTTTGGGTCCCCTCCATCCCGAGCCTGTATGAGAGGCAGGCAGAACTCGTGCAAGGGGGGCAGGAAGCTCGTGACTCAAAGCTGGCCTGGCAGGAAAAAGACCTCTTGTGCTTCCTTGCATCTGTCCTGGGTCATCAGTCTCAGGAGCTACTGCCTGGTATGCCATTCTTCCTCTCATATATAAGATCCTTTTAGAACATGAAGAGGTTTCCTGGCCCCTTTTTTATTTTTATGTATGCTGATAAAATACAGAGAAAACAGTGTCTGATGATTCAAAAATAGAGGCTAAGCCGATCGGCATATGGCCTTCGCTTCAAAGGACTGCTCGTTTTAATCAACCAGTTGAGACACCAATAAGCATTTTTTTTTTTTTTATGTTTGCTTGCACACAGGGAAGTGGAGAAGGCAGCAGTGGGAGCCATGGCAGTTTGGGAAACTGAGGCTAGTAAAAGCGTGGATATTCTTGCAATGTTTCATGGTCTTAGATTCCCCCCATATGCATAAATGCACACACACGCGCACACACACACACACACACGCCATACACTAGAGTCACCACCCTCTTGCTGTCTTATAGGACACACATGAAAATAGTATTGAGAAGGAGATAGATAGGGGCAGGAGAAGCTCAGGTCCCAGTTGGTGTCTGGATGTATCCCTGTTGTCCTCCCCTCTCCCAAACCAAAGCTGCCCCCCCCCCGGATCCCCAGGTGGTGCTGAAGTGGGCAGAGACTGAAAACTAGAACCAGGTTCCAATCCAGGCCCCACCACTCACCTGCTGCATGACCTTGGGTGTGTGACTTCGCATCACCTTCTTGGCCCTAGAATGGGGCTCAGCAAGCTTCAGGAATCTCACTGGAGGATTCATGCAGCTGCCGTGTCATGGGTTCAGCACAGTGCCTGATACTTAGGAAAGGGCCAGTCTGTAGTGTTAATGATGAGGGTCTAAGACACAAACAGTCTTCATCCCAAGCAGGCTCCACAGTTACCGTCATTCAATCCTCTATTCTATAGAAGACCCTGGAATGTAGGCTCACCCAGTAAACAGTAAATGGTGGATATTGACACCCAGGTAGCCTGACCCTCAGTTCACAGACCTTCTGAGATAATGCTGATTTTCATGGGTGCTGCCCTGGTAAGCTAAGCTCTCAACAGCCCACATCCCCTCACCCCTCAATATACACACAAGATTTCCTTGGTCCTAGCCGACAGCGAGGAGGGGTCATAGACAGGAAGAGGGGAAGAGGGGAGGTCAGGGTATGGCTGGAGCTTCTGCATCAGGGCTGAATCCCCACCTCCCAGTTGGAACTGGGGTTGCAGTAAGGCAGGGCGCCACAACCCGCCCCTGGGGGAGCCGAGAAGGGCGGGGATGTGGGGGGCAAGTCCTCAGTGCTGAGCCAGTGGCCAGAGCACCGCCCCCAGGAGCGGAGGGAGGGGTGGCGGAGCAGGGGGGTGCCCAGCTGCCTTCCCCGCCGCCTCCAGGCCCCCACTCTCTGGCGCCCAAGTAGGAGGGCAGCAGCTACCCGCGCCCTCCACCCCACACCCCCGCTACCTGCCCAGTCCCCGAAGCGAAGCGTGAGAAGGCTGCGAGCCAGTCGGGCGAGCCCACAACTTTGCAGCCTCGGGGAAAACCAGGGCCGGCGTCTGGGGCTCCTCCTGTCGCGATCCGAGCTCGGTGAGTTCGTTCCCCAGTCCTCTGCGGCGCTGCGGCCGCTTCGGGGGGCGGCTGCCCGGGCGTCCAAGAGGCAGTGGCGGAGGAACCGGTGGGCGCCCGCCTGCCTGGGTCCGCAGGGCTCCGGTGCCGCCCTCAGAGGCCGGTGGGGCTGGTGCCGGTGCTGAGCGGACAGCTCCCCACACTTCCTGCAGCCAGGCACTCTATGCGGGCCTTCGCGGGACGCAGGGCCCCTGCTGCAGCTGCCCACCCGGCGCCCCGCACTCCCCCAGTCCCTGTCCTTCGCCTTCCCTGAGCAGCGGCGCATCTGGAGGCTGCTCCCGCGCCCCCCTGGCGACTGGCGCCGGGAAGACACTTGCTTCCCTCGCCGGATCCCGGCACCTAAGGCTCTGTGAAGTGGGCAGCGCCCCCGTGGCCTCTGGGAGTGCATGGCTATGGGGGCCCTGAGTCTCCAGCGATCACCCTCAGTCATGCCCTGAACTGCGCCCCAGCTGTGCAGAGAGACTGCAGGTCCCCAGAGTGGTAAGCACAGTCACCTGCAAAAAAGATTTCAAGGTGACCAATGTCTCAGCCCAGACGGACGGTACAGCTTGAACCCAGGCCCCGTGGCATCCACCCATCCTGGGTGCAGCCACGTTTCCAGAACTTTTCTCGTGCCTCCTTCTGGTCGATTACTTAGACCACTGGAAAGTTCTTCTCGATACACAGAACCTATTTCCCCGTGGTACCCGAAGTTGGGCAGGGGCTCCGGCTGTAGGAGGTGAGGCTGCATTTGGCTCTGTGTGTAGGGTTGTCATCCCAGGAAAAGCTGCCAAGCATCCACTAGTCCACCCAGGACGGGCTTCTTGGCGCCGAAAGGGTTCCGGCGCCTTGGGGATTGTTTGGGTTTCTCCCGCCAGGAAAGCGAAAGGCGGGTGCGAATGGGGGATTTCAATTTCATTGCCTCAAAGGAAAACACTCTTTGCAAAGATTTTATAGAAATAGTCAGGGCAAGCAACGGCTGGAAAATGAACTGATCAGGACCCACTGGCACAAGTCGTCTAGCTATACCCCCACCCTACCCAGTCCCTGAACACTATCGATTGTTTAATTGATTTTTTAAAAGAAAAAAGCCAGGTGGCAGGGGGTGGGTATACACACACAAACCCAGACGCACACAGATAACACATAAAGTCGTACACAAGCGAACTCACACCATGGTCCACAGCACAACTCCTTCCAGAGAGCCTCGGGTAACCTGTGAGGTCACCGAACATAGCTCAAGATAGGAGGTGGGGGAGGGGTGAACCAGGATTTCCAAGAGTCAAACCGGTCTCTCCACCCCCACTAGATCCTTCTCTTCCTCCTAGAGAAGCCTCAGTCAAAGATCCCAACTACAGTGATACTGTACTGTTCCACCCCTCGGCTCCTAAACCCCACCCCTCCCCCACACGCAATCACTCCAGACTGCAACCAGGCCCTTTCCCTCCTCTGCCTGGCCTCCATGACGCCAAAGCAACAGGAACTCATCTGAAGTAGGTCTGGCTAGAGGCAGGCAGTTGTGATCTCTGGGTCTCTAACCTGCTTGGTCCCAAATTAGGGAAACCAGAAAGGGTGGGTCCGAGGGGCTGAGTTTGGGAGATTTGTGTACAGCTCTCCAGTCCTTCGAGCAAGGAGAAGAGCATCAGGTGACCCTGGACAACACTGTAAGGTTTCCTCTCTCCTTGCGCCCCATAGGAATGTAACCGAGGAGGATGCTGGCCCTGCGGCTGCTCAACGTGGTGGCCCCCGCCTACTTCCTTTGCATTTCCCTGGTGACCTTCGCCTTGCAGATCTTCCTCTTCCTGCCCAGCATGCGTGAGGACCCCACAGCCACCCCGCTCTTCTCGCCCGCAGTGCTTCACGGGGCGCTCTTCCTGTTCCTCTCAGCCAATGCCCTGGGCAATTACGTCCTGGTCATCCAGAATTCCCCAGACGACCTGGGCACCTGCCAGGGAACCTCATCCCAGAGACCTCAGTGCCCACCACCCAGCACCCACTTCTGCCGAGTGTGCTCCCGAGTCACGCTGAGGCACGACCATCACTGTTTCTTCACCGGCAACTGCATTGGCAGCAGGAACATGCGCAACTTCATCCTTTTCTGCCTCTACACGTCGCTGGCCTGTCTTTACTCCATGGTGGCCGGCGTGGCCTACATCTCAGCTGTCCTTTCCATCTCCTTCGCCCATCCCCTGGCCTTCCTCACGCTCCTGCCCACTTCAATCAGCCAGTTCTTCTCCGGTGAGTGGGCTTTGGCTGGCCTGGCAAACGAGGCCTCCTAACCCAACCCCGAGTTTTTCAAATAAAAGCACAGGATATTCAGCTCCAAGTGTCAGATAAACAGTCGTTTGGTATGATTATGGCCCAGTATTTCAGGAAGCATACTAAGAGAACAGATTGTAACCTATCCGAGATTCAGATTAACTGGGCATGCTCTATTTCCTCTGACCCTTCTCATGTTTCATACTATACGCTACTCATAAAAATTATGGCAACCAAGCTGTACACCTCTTAGGCCAGTCAACTTTCCTTCAGAGCTCATGCTAGGTGCCCCATTGGCCTGCACCCTCCCTCCCCCTCCCCCGTGTCCTGTTAACACATCTCTTCAGCAGTCAACCACGGTGAATCTAGACTTGACTTCAGCATGTGCTCAGCAGTAGGCTAACCTCCAACCTCCAGCCTCCCATCCACCGAGTTGGGCCCCATCAGTCTCGGCAGTTGGCAGCTAGCTCAGAGCTACCTCATTGGCTGCAAGTCCACACTCCAGAGATCCAGTCTGGAGAGGGATCTGAGCCTCTGGAAGGCTCTGACACCTGCTGGAGCCAGGCACATGCTGCTCCCACGGGTACCATGATGAGGACTGTGGTTTGAATAGAATAGTACGTCTCAAAGAACATCCCATGATACCTGGCCCTGGGAGACTCTGTTCCTGGTGGCCATTCTATTTTTGCCTGGCCTTGGCATCTGTCCCTACTTCATTTCCTTCCACTCCTTTCTTACTTTGACCTTTGATTCTCTACCATTAGTAGTGTGCACACAAAGATATGTGTCTGGTGTCCTTAGATCCATTTCTCAGATAAAGAGACTGAATCTTAGCTGGGACTAAATGACCTGCCTAGTGGCTTATTCCCTGGAGTATCTCTGGTTTTTATCCAGGTGTTTAATCCAGTGCTCTTCCTCAATTCCCATAGTCCCAAACACAGCGACTTGACCTTCGAGTGTCAAAGAAAAACACCTATTTCTACAGAGAACCTCACTGTCCTGATGCACCTGGACTGGACTGAACCAGAATGAACTAGACAGACTGAACTGGACATTTGAAAAGAAAAATTACCCTAGGGGAGCCCTCACTTCATTCTCTGTTGTATCTATAGCCCAGCTCTCCCCAGACATAGAACTATCATGCCATTTGGCAGTAGGAACACAGAGGCTCGGGGAGGACCAGCCATGGGAAATGTCTGGAGGGCTGGTGGTGAAGCTGGGCCCAGAACTTGGAGCTCTGGGGCCTTCTGGATCTTGGTGCTGGCATAGGAGGCTGCCAAGACCAAAATAAGCAGGATGGGGGAGGGCAGGTGGGTGGGCTGGGGGTGGAGTGTGAGAGCAGGCAGGTGGAGTGATGAGGAGAGCCAGAGAACCTGATTACACATCTTTTCCCAAGTCATCTCACCAGCCACACAAAAGGGTGGTTCCAGAAGGAGGACCTTGGAATGGTTTGATTTAAGTCTGGCGTGAGGCCCGTCCATATGTGCTAGGCTTGGGAAATATGGAAGAAAGGAAGCCTCTTGCCTTGATCTGATAGGAGAAAAGAGGGAGCCCATGCCCACCTCAGTGCCCAGGCATCTGCTCTGGCTTCAGAATGAGTCTCGCCACTCTCCACCATGTCCACTAGAAAAGGAATTCAAGACTTCTCATCACCAGATCCATCTCCTCTTCCTCCCTTACCAACCCTTCCCATTCTTCCCTGGCCCTCTCCACCTGCATACACCACCCTGTTCAGCTTCCTCCTTTGAGACTTTCCTTACCCATTCTGGTCCAAATGGTCCAGAGAAAACCCTCTTACCTCTCAGGAGAACAGGTGGGCAAGAGGGTGCACCAAGGCGGTTGTTTAATAGAAACCCCTGAGGTCAAGATCTGTCGTTAGTACCTGAGATAGTTGTAAGTGGGGATCTGAAAGGCCCCCCCACCCTTATGTGGGGGGGTCTAAAAATGGAACTTCCAAAAATGCAGATGCCACTAAACTCCAGCCCCTCTGCTCATGCGAGAGAGAAGGTCAGCTGAGGACGTTTGATAAGGGTTCTTTCCTTTATGCTTTGTGTCACCTGTGTGAGCCCCATTCTTATCTAGAGAATGGAAATGACACCATTTGGCATGTACCATGGCATTTGGGTTAGTATCGGTTGGTAGATGCCCCTAGAAGACCCAGGAGGAGAAAAAGGTGGCTAGACCTTGTTGAGTACCTATTTTGAGTCCCATTGATGTGTCTCATTGCTTCCAATACTTAGCACAAGTCTGGGAGACAGCTCTTTGTCTTTTTCTAAGGCCAGGGAGCCAAAGGCTCTACCAGGTTAAGTTGTTTCTAAGCCATGCACCTTTGGATTCTGGGTTGTTCTTTTCTGCTCTGCCACCCTGCCTGTCTAGTCTTGCTTCCTTGCTGAATTGGCCTCTTTGGGAGGAGGGGTACAGCCTGTACCCAAATCTATTATGGAATATGCTGGGGAATGGTTCAGCAGAAGTGGTAGAGATGGATGTTGGGGGAGGGCAAGGACAAAGGAAAGTAGATGATGTAATCTTTCAGATCCCTTAAGGAAGTTTTGGGAGTTTTCTGAAAGAGGAACTATTATGACATAGTTTAGAGGTGCTGAAGCAGCCAGGCCAGGTAACTTCAAACACTTTGAAAGAAAGAAAGCAGGTCCCCAGAATAGCCTTTTGTAGATGCTGCATGGGGCCAGCAAAAGGCCGAAAAGTCTTTACCTCATGCCTTGATTTAGAAACCTGTGGGAAATGGTTTCCATCTGCCTGGCTGGTTCCTGGGGTCCAGCTGCAAGGCAGACCTGAGCTTGATGGTTCTGAGGCACTTACATCCTGACTGGAGGGCTAGCTTGCACATCAGTTTCCCTCAAGCTGGAAGGGCACCATGTCCCCGGGAGTCTCTGTCCTGCACAGGGCTGCCCGAGCTAATTTGTACCGACAAGAAAAAAGTGGGTTACAGGATGGCCCAGCCCATTTGAGTCTGTCTCTTTGATATACCTTCATCAGGCGATGAAAGGAGACAGAGACAGAGACCCACACGGGAGCACCGGACAGAAATCTCAAGGTCCAAATCAGGAGCAGAAGGAGACGGAGCACGAGCAAGGAACTCAGGACTAGTAGACTTTTAAAAACCGTCTCAGGAAAATGCTGGGTTTGGACCGTGTAGGGCGGGTGCTGTCCCACTGTCAGGGTGCTGAACTGAGAGCCTTTGCCTGCAGACGTTACTGTCAGGGCAGCTTTGACTGAGTGTTGCAGTGACTCCTTTTGTTAACGTTAATGACTAACTTGTTCTCTAAGTAGGCTCTGTGTGCTGCCCTTGAAGCTGAGCTCGTGACATGAGCTCGTGACATGGTCCTGTTCTCCATCATGCTGTCACTTTCTCAGATCCTCCCAGACAGTGCTCCCAGCCTCATCGGGAGAACTGACTGTACTCTAGACAGCTGCCCAGGTGCCAGCTCCCTCTTTAAGGTCCTAAGTTCGCTCCTCTTTCCTCATGTGAAACCCACCCCCACCCCGCTTCCAATCCAGAAAGTGAAATGGGGGAGCATTTCTGCCTCTAGGGAAATGTGCCGTCTAGACTGGACCAGAAATACTGAGTGCCCTTTTCGCTGAGCTCACCTCGCTTGTTCTCCATCTCCCTAGGCCCCGAGTTCTTCTCTTCTCCTCAGGAGCCATTAAGGAAAACTTGGGGCAAGGAACTCAGCCACCGTCTCCCGGGCTGCAGAGCTGAGATTGCTACAAATCTCAACTTCCAGCTCGTGAGCCTTTCTCCTCGCCTCGCAGCGGAAAGCGCCAGCACGGAGGTCTGGGTACGTGGCCTGGGTGTAAAGCGGTCTGGTGTCTCCCCCCCCACCCCCTGCAGGAGCTGTCCTCGGTTCTGACATGTTCGTCATCCTCATGCTTTACCTCTGGTTCGCTGTCGGCCTGGCCTGTGCAGGCTTCTGCTGCCACCAGCTGCTGCTGATCCTCCGGGGGCAGACCCGCTACCAGGTTCGAAAGGGGGTGGCAGTGAGAGCCCGGCCCTGGCGCAAGAACTTACAGGAGGTCTTCGGAAAGAGGTGGCTGCTGGGCTTGCTGGTCCCCATGTTCAATGTCGGGACTGAAAGCTCCAAACAGCAGGACAAATAGCTGGCAAGTACGCTTGCCGTTTCTCCATCTCAGTTCCTTCTGAACGTAAGATCACAGCACCCCTGTCTCCACCTGTGACACACCGCACCCTCCGCTAGGAAGGGCCTCATATCCACCCCAGACATTCAACACTCAGAGGATTTATAAAAAAAAAAAAAAGGTGCATTCTGACATGGAGGGGAAATGACCACCTGAGCATCACTAGGTTACTCACCACCCAGCCAGGGGGATAGCTGCTAATCTGTGAGGGTGTTTCTGTTTCAAGTTATCTTCTGGGAAGCCCTTCCCCCACCCCCTGCCTGGCCCATCCGCTGTTACATCTCAGGTGTCACCACTTCTGTTAAAGGCCTTCTCCACATCTTGATAGTGGAGACTCCATACTTGCTGCTGGTAGGAGACTCCCCAGGCCCTGGAGGCTGGTAAATGGTACAGTTAGCACGCATGAATAGCAGTCCAGTAAGCTTTGCCAACTGCTAGTGGAAATGGGAGGGGGTATGGAGCACACCCATCCTCCAGCAGAATGTGCACTGGCTGCTCAGCCTACATGTAAGGCCTTTCCCCTAGATATAGCAGTCAATAGCCTGGAATTTTTTAATGCTGTTCCCTGCCTGGCCTCCTCCAGCTGGCCACTCCAGCCCAGCCCAGCCCAGCCCAGCCCAGGAGTTAACTGGATACTACTTTTCCCTGGAATTCCTCTGGCATTTGAGCTCCAGCCTCTAGATTTTTGCTAGATATTGGGAAGGGAAGAAGGGACCGCAAAAAGGGAGTTACCCATAAGTAACAAGGGAAACATATTTCTATATAGCCTTATATAATCATCTATAAGTGTGTGTGTGTGCGTGTGTGTGTGTGTAAGAGGGGGTAAGGGTGAGGAGTGTTGTTATGAACACAGAGGTAGAGTGAGTATTTGAGGGGGAGGATGGAGGGGTAAATGGGTTGACTGTCTTGCAACCAAAGCCATCTAGTGTTTGAATACTACCTGTAGTATTCAAACTGACTTTTGGAGGTATTTTAAGGGGATCTAGGCAGCTCTCTGCCAGGAGTGCTATGAAAGAGATTTTTGTTCTTGTTCTACATGAGTTTAGAGATTCCTTTGCATTCCTGACTCTGTTGTCCTCTTTGCCACTGCTGGGCCCAAGGGTGAGCTCTTTAGAGACACCTGGGAGTCACCAACTTTCATGAGGTGGGGGCAGGGGTATGGTGAGCATGGAAAAAGCCTAAAAATCAGACCAAGATTTTTCTGCTTTCAGCCCAGCCATTCTGGAGACTTTCCCAATGTTCACAGTGGCTTAGAGTGGATACACTGGAGGACAGGGAGGTGTAACTGTGTTAGGGCCAGGTTGGGGCAGTCGCAGAGAGAAAGAAGCCTGAAGCTCATGCTCAGCCCTGAGGGGTTAGTGGGAATGACAGAGTGTGGGGGTACAATTGCCAGTCCATTCTTTCCAATCTGACTAGCTCTAGATGGGGGTGCTGACTTGAATTCTGAAACCCAGAGGACCAGACAGACCCCTGGACATATGAAGGAGTGGGAGCCACAGGAAAACCCTCTCCAGCCTTGGTCTCAAGGCCAATTCAACATTCATAAAGGTGTTGAGGCAGAAGTGTCCAGTGAATGGCCCCAGTGACCCCAACCATCGCTCCATAAGACCCTGAATTCTTTGAGCAGAGCTTGGGAGGATTTTATGCAGGCCCTACTTTGGCGCCCTCCAGAGGGCTAATGGAGTAATGTCGCTCCTGCTCGCTCACTCCCTCCAGCATTTATCCTTTGGGGTTTCCCATGGGTTCATCCTGCCTGAAGTTATCAAGCACCAACTGCAGACTGAGTCTTGGTCACTAACAATCCAGATTTGCCCCCATCAATGGCAGTTCATTCCTACAATTCCACTCTGCTACCTTGGCAGTTGTTGAAGTCAGCCCCTTGGAGGGAAAATAAGCGGCAGGGCTGAAGGAGAGTCCAGGCTTCCTCCACTAAAGCTGATTTCATGCACAATTCTGGCCACCCATTAGCAGCATGAGGAAACAAGGGATGGGAGAGGTCTGGACAGCTCAGGACTCGGAGCGCTCTTGACCCTAGAGGTCAAACTTGAAGGCCAGTTCTGCATTGTCCAGGCTCAGATCATGAAGTCTGACATCCCAGAATGGAAAGAGGAGAACTTCAGGAAGCCAGCTCCTGAACGCTGGCCCATGAGGGGTGGCTGTGGGGAATTTGCCAGGTATGGTACGCGAGCAGCATTTGTGTACATGGCCCCCTGTTTTTAATGAAGAATATCAATAAAGTTTGTGGTTTTCAACTGTATTTGATTAGATCGTCTGGTTGGTGGTAGGGTTGCAGAATGGCATGTGCTGATGCTGATTTACAATGATTAAGGATACTTCTGGGACTGGGAGAGATGGCTCAGTGGTTAAGAGCACTGGCTGCTCTTCCAGAGGACCCGGGTTCAATTCCCAGCACCCACACGGTAGCTCATAGCTGTCTGTAACTCCAGGTACAAGGGATCTGACATCTTCACACCAATGCACATTGGATAAATTTTTTTAAAAAAAATATATTTCTGTTCAAGTGAGTAAGTAACTATAGTAAGTTTCCCTGAGCAATGCTGGTACCCCTGTTTCTCCTTAGAGACCCCAGATTCCCTGAACAATCTGGCACTAATCCAGGACTCAGCTTCCCCTCCTTCTCTACACACCCAAGTCTATTGCCACCATCCTGTGTGGCAGTAGTGTGACTCTCAACCTTGGCGGCTGGTAAGTCTACGGCACTGGGGTCTGTGAACCACAAGAGATCATGGATGGAAGATGTCATCTGAGAATTTTTCTCTCCCTCCTCCTTGGTACAGTGGGGTGGGCAGGGAAGAGGATGGAGGCCATCTGCCTCTTCATGTCAGCTAGCATGAGGACAAGCCAGGGCCTCCTGATCTCTAGGGCAGCCAGAGATGAGCAGGAGGGTGCTGGGGTCTGCAGGGTGTGAGCCTCTGAAGCATCCTAAAGACACGCAGACCTGGACCAATGGGCACAAAGGGCAAATGTTGACTCTGTGTGGCCCATCAAAGCCCAGACCAACACATAACGAGCAGGCAAACCCTGGCAGACCAGGCAGCCCATTTCTAGCGAGTTCTAGAGATCATAGTCTGTCCATCCCATAGGCCAACACCACTCCTGCCGTTTTCAATGCTATACCCTTGATTCCTAGCTGGGATGAGGCTCAACAATTACTACTGAGTGCCTGTTTCCCATCACTTATTCCCCAGATGTGCCCAGTGCCATGCTCTGCACACTACAGGCTCAGGAAACACTGGTGCTGTGGAATTTTTGCTCCGGAAGAGGCCCCTGGGAGTGCTCAGAAAGGTAGAGAGTGTATGTCCAGCTGTCAGGAGGGGGTAGGGTGTCCATTTGCAGACCTGGGTAGAAGGGTAAGATTTGCACAGGTGGTAGGGACGCTGGGACAGGGAGGTCAGGATGCTGAGGATGTGGGCCACAGGAGCACTCACCTTTATCACTGGCCTATCAGCAGCTGATAATGTCATAGAGACTAACCACTCTGACTAACCACTCTGTCATGTTGGTGAGAGAAGGAATTTGGGGGGACATCTACATATCACACTGTGCAGCATAACCTTGACCCCCAAAGCTGGGTAAAGGCTATACCTATTTTAGGAAGAACTCATAGGTACTCTGACTTTACATTCTGTAGCAGAGGGAGGCACCTGCCCCTCCCCCCCCCCCAGTGCCTGAGTATCCCCTTCCAGACAGTGCGTGTAGTCTATTTTGACTCTTGTCTTGATCAAACAAGGCATAAACACTCACACACTTAGGTCCAGGAGCACACAAAACTATGGAAAGAGAGAAAACTTGTAGAACTTTGAACTTCTGACCCCTCTGATTCAACAAGGTGGCCCTTCGCTCCCAGGAGCTAAACTCCTTCCCTAGAACCTCCATGGTCCTCGTCATTGTCTGTGCCTTTGTCCTTTGTCCACCCCCAAGTGCCCTATTTGTGCCGTGTCCTCCAAGTGGTCCTGCTCTTCCTCCAGGTATACTCACAGAAATACTTAGAATGCGCCCTCCATGTGGGTAAAAAGGAGGCATAGGGACTGGGGAGCTGGCTCAGTGATTAAAAACACAAACCACTCTTCCAGAGGACCTGAGTTCAAGTCCCAGCACCCATATCAGGTGGCTCACAACCACCTGTAACTCCAACTCAGTAGGATCTTAAGACCTCTAGCCTCTTGGGGAACCTCCACTCATGGGCACAGATACACAGCGGCACACCCACACACATACACGGACTCACTCACACAATTAAAAGAAATTTAAATTTTTTTTTTTTAAGAAAGGAAGGTTGTGCTGGGACTAAGGAGCCAACTGCATAAGTGAGGAAGCAGAGCCTAGATGTCCTCTGTGGCCTCATGAGCCTGCTGTGTGGGGCAGGAGGTGCCTGGAAAGAGCTCCTCTCCGCCCACCCTCCACGCTCTCATTGTACAGCGCTGGCCCAGCTACTCCACTCATTCCTCAGGCATTCACCGACTCTGACTCTGTGCCAGGCATGATGCCAAGAACCAGAAAAGCAAAGATGAATGAGACCTCAGGGAGCTCACGGGGAAGAAGACAAATTGCACACGGTTGTGATTCAGCAGCAGGAGCAGGTTGATGGGAGGACAAGGCGCTACGGGAGCCCAGAGGACAGGACAGCACCCCCTCAAACGTGGGTGGGCTGGAAGACTTCCCAGAGGAGGCACCGTGTAGAGCAGGCAGGATCCATAGGCGCACACCAGGCAGGCAAGCAGGGCTTGGGGCTTGGAACGGAGGAAGGATGCGCATAGACAGAGAGGCTCCTGAGATCTCTGGGAATTGCAAGTCAGGTTTTGAATGCAATGAGGTGTGAGATGTGTCCATCAGCCACAGTTAGGGATCCTGTCCTTGGGCCATGCTCCCCAAGAACCCTGCCTCATCTCTGATGGTTTTTATGCAGTCAAGTCTCATCTCAACTCGGTGTCCTTGGGGTGAGAAAGGTGCCAGTTGATGTCGGAATGGCCTCTATATTGGAGACCACTTCTGATGCAATCTGACCGACGCTGCTGATGGATTTGCCTGGGAACATAAATCATCTCTTGACTCGCTATGCCAGAAGAGGGGCTCGTGGGAACTCCTTACCATCCCTGCCTTCCTGAATAGCTTCAGCAAACAGTGGAAGGAAGTCTTCCTATGACAACGACTTACGGGAAGACCCTGAGTGTAGGGGCTGACCCTTCCTTGTATCCATCACCCTAACCCTGCCTGGCAAGGCAGTCCCTTGTTGCTTTCTATGCCCAATGGCCTGGTGGCCGCTCACAGTTCTTCCTTTAGTCCGGTTATCGTTAGCCTAGATATCTCCCACCCTGTCTGCATCTCACTCCTCTACAGGACTTTGCCTCACCTAGACCAGACTAGTCTGGAACTATGGGCCTAAATTCCCATGACTCTCTGTTGCTGTGATTGCCTCCTCCTGTGGGTTTGTCTTCTGCCTGCACTACACACCCTCGGAGGCAAAAATGGAGAGGGTGGGGTCCTTGGCCCCAGCCCCATGCTGACATATTTTCTTTTTCTTT
Source organism: Microtus oregoni (assembly GCF_018167655.1). Lineage (NCBI taxonomy): Eukaryota > Metazoa > Chordata > Mammalia > Rodentia > Cricetidae > Microtus > Microtus oregoni. Next base: position 10,552,698 of record NW_024543068.1, read on the forward strand.
TTTCTTTTTTTTTTTTTTGTTTGGTTTTTCGAGACAGGGTTTCTCTGTGGTTCTGGAGCCTGTCCTGGAACTAGCTCTGTAGACCAGGCTGGTCTCTAACTCACAGAGATCCGCCTGCCTCTGCCTCCCGAGTGCTGGGATTAAAGGCATGCACCACCATCGCCCGGCGCTGACATATTTTCAACAGGATTAATAGTGACTCTCATTGATGGGGCTCCCCCATCTGCCCGGCCCTTGTCATTCACACACTCCACCTTTATTAGCTCATTTATTCTCTAGAGCAACCCTGTGAAGATTCAGCTTTGCTATAGCCCTATTTTCCAAGTTTTAAAAGGGGGGGGGGGGGCGACCAGAGAAGTTACTAATTTGCTCAAAGCCTCACAGCTACTAAGTGGCCAGAGTCTAGCTTCATAGCCGCTTAGCCTCTGGTGTTTAGCCTTTCTCCCCAAGCATCAGCCTCTGCGTTGTGGATTATTGTAAACATTCAGCAAATTCCCTACTGAAAAGAACAAGGAGTCAAATTTTCCCTTGATAATTCTTGGGTTCATGCCTTTCATTCCTTCATTGTATGCACAGAACAGCTAGAATGTATCAGGAATTAGCAGTACAGAAGTGTTAGGCTCAGCCTCTGCCTGGAAGGGTTGAAAGCCGGTGTGCCAGGCCTCTGCAAACTGGGGATAGAGACCACTTTACAGCTTCCCAGGGAAAGGTATGAGTTCCTTCTGGCTCCATCCCTACAGAGACCAAACGCTGTCAAATCGCAGCTTCTGGAGATTCGGGTAGAGGAAGTATGGGTTCGGGGAGTGGGGTGGAAGTGGGGATCAGAGGGAGGAGAGAGAAGACCTCTCTTCACCAGCTCATCCATCATCCTGGGAAAGAGTCCTCCCGCTGAACCTCGACCGACTGCTCACAAGCTAAATCCTCCAGACTGAGGCCAGAGGTGTGAAGCTCTGCAGGAGGGGGTCCGGCGCTACCCCAAACCGGAACCCCGGCGATGCAGGGAGGAGCTGGGCTCAGCACTATGGTGCCTTCAGAACAAAAGACAGTTCCCACGTGCGAACTTATGGTCCTCCCTGTCCCCGAATGCTCCCTCTCTGGCCTGCTTGCGACGCCTTAACCCTCATCGTTAGAATCTCCCCGCAAAATATTTTCAAATTCCAGGCGGCTTTTGCCTCTAAACCTTTTGAGATGAGATGCTTCCTTAGGTAGGGAGACAGCGGAGAGGTGAGCCAGCGACTGGGGAAGGTTTGGACTGGCAGAGGAGGGTGGGATCCCAGGGGTGCACTGGGAAGGAGGCCCTCCCAGCAGGAGCCGTGGGAGGGACGCAGGCTGAGATGTCTCCAGAATCTGCAGCGGGAAGCAGGGCGGTGACACAGCTGGGCAGGGAGCAATGGCAGAATTGAACTGTGGCCTCACGGTTCCTCAGCCAGTGAGTCCACTCCCTCCCACCCCAAAGATCGAGTACCTGATGATTCTGAGTCGCTGTGATGACCCCTAAAGAGACAAGCATTAGGATGCACTTTGCCAAAGACTGCTGCCCCGCACGCCTGTCTGTCTGGTCCCGAGAGACTAACCCCCAAAGGCCAAGCCTCGGGAAAGCTGAGTTCTAATCCTCTCTGTGAATGGATGGATGTACTGTGTGACCTGAGCTACCCTGCCCAGTCACAAACCTAGTATGTTGTGCTATGGACAGTGGGTGAAAGACGGGAATCGAACCTAAGAGGAGAAGCAGTGGAGTGTGTATAGTTTGAGAGCTGGAAAGACAGACGATGAAATAACTTAAATTTGATTTTGATGGATAGGAGCTGCAGAGGTCGCACGAGCCAGCTGAAGCTGTTCTTGCGTTTAGTCCAAGACTGTAGAGATTGCTTACAGTGTCCAGGCACAACAAAGCACGACGACGGAAGAGGGAGGCCAGCCCTGGGCCGCGAGGCCCATCCACGGAGCCCACCGAGGCTGAGAAATCTCTCGCCTGAGCAGCGTAATTAATCCACAACAGCAGGGGAGAGAGTGCGGCGGCTCTTAGAGAAAGGAGTTAATTAGCAACGCCTTCGGGAAAGACAATTATATTACAGGAGACAACAGTACGCTTGGAGAACCCCGGAGCCCCCTTTGCAGATGGTCAGACCACGCGTGAGGATGGTGTTTCCATCAGTCGCGCAAGGCGGGTGGGTGCTGCAGTGCTCGAGACCGCCGGAAAGGGGCGCCTCCGCCCGCCGCGCCTGAAGCCACGGCCTTGGGGACCATCTGCTGAAGACCCACCCCCAGGGCTAGAGAGCTTGCGGCTGTTTATCTCGCCAAGCCACAAAGGACTTTATCCTGGAAAGGGCGTACTCTGAGGTCCAAATCCGTATTACCTATAATGGGCCGACCTGAGACCTGACTCTGCATTGGTCCCCTATCTCAGCCAGACTGTCCGGGAGGGCGGGGACCCAGCAGCTTGGTCTGCACGGCGGTTGTGGTTCCTCAGAACCCGCTCCTGGCCTGAGTCCTTGCTCTTCAGCCGGTAGCCTCCCTCCTTCACTGCCACCTGGCGGCTTTGATAAAAGAGAGACCTTTGGGGCTCTCACCTACCCCCCAGAGAAGTCCACCCAATCATAACTGCAGCCCTGTTTATTAATTGTGCAGTGTGATTATTAATTAACCTTGTTCTGAAGAAGAAACCCGGGCTCAGAGAGGCTGAGGAAGTGGCCCAGAAACACAGTGAGTGGAGGTTGACCTCTGAGCCCTTTCCCAGCCTCTAGCCTGTTTTTAACCCAAACCTCTAGCGCACACCTCACGTAGGTGCTAATTAAAAGCGGACTCCAGGATGAATGGCAGTTTTGTTTCTTTGTTTGTTGAAGAAGAAGCGTAAGTATTGAGAGGGATGTGAGAATTACCCGATATAGTATGTGTGTAAAATCCCCGGCCGGCCGAGTACTTGGACCAGCAAAAGGTGGTGTCCCTGACCCTTCACGGTTCTGGGGATCCCCGCGGAATCCTATTTAAAACGCAGCAGGGCCGGCTACTTTGCATTTCTCACAAGCTGCTTCTTCTCTCGCTACCCTGAGGAGCGCTGGCCTCCATCTCCAGCTTGGTCTGCGTATTCAGCAGTTTCAGAGACTGCAGATGGGCGTGGGTCAGGAGGAGGTCCTCCCGCCCAGAGAGTCTGATAAAACTGGTCTGGGTGTGACCTGGCATGGATTTCTGCTCTGCAGCCAAGCCTAGAGCTCTCAGTGGGTGTGTGTGAGGATGCAGGCGGGAGCAGAGGGGTTTTATTACAGGTGTGAAGGACGGACAAACTGTGCCGGGGACTTGAAGGCTGAGTCACCAGTGAGGGAGAGGTGGGGCCGGCTGTGAGATGAAGGGTCCTAGCTAAGGTGGGGCTGACAGCCAGGGGCCTGACCCTTCCGTGGCAATTGGCCTGGGACGGACTGGGAAGCCGCAGAACACCCGACCGTTTGGCAGGTATTCTCCAGTATGTGCCCTAGGACAGGCTGTATTAGGGTGTCTGGGCGGCTGCCAGAGACAGGGAGGGAGCTGACCGATTTGCTGACTAACTGGCTGTAAGTACAGAGCAGACGCTGGTCTTGGACTGGGGCCAGCTTGGGCAGCCCAGCCCTCGGTTTATTAATCTGCACAGTTCACCTGCGGGGATCACTCAGTGATGGCTGCTATTGAGCGCTCACCACAGGGGATCACACTGAACTCCTTTACTTTAAGGCCCAACAATCTTTTAATGTTGATAGGAGTGAGACTGCTAATGAGGAAGCGGGCCCATGGGGGCTATGCAGCTAGCGAGGCTGCTACAGACTGACTGAGGCCTGCCACCCCGTTCTCGCCCACCATCAGGCCTCCAATCATGCTCTTTCCTTGACTGAAATGCTATTCCAATCAGTCATGGTGATACACAACTTGTAGCCCAGCTCTCAAGAGGCTGAGGCAGGAGGGTTGGAGACAGCTCTAGGCCAGCATGAGCTATAGAGAGAAACCCTGTCTCAAAAATAGTCAAATTAGGGCCACTGAATGGCCCTTCCTGTAAAGGCCTAAGGAGCTAAGTTTGAACTCCTGGACCCACCTGGTGGAAGAAGAGAAGCAACTCCTAAAAGTCATCCCCCAGCCTCCACACATTTGCCGTGGCATGCAGGCACACACACATGCACATTAAAAAAAAATGTTTTTTTAAAAAACATCAAAATTAAGTTGGGTGCAGTATCACACACCTTTAATCCCTTCACCCAGGAGGCAGAGGCAGGCAGATCTCTGTGAGTTTGAGGCCAGCCTGATCTATAGAGTGAGTTCCAAGCCAGGCAGGACTATATAGTGAGACCCTGTCTCAAGAAAAATCAAAATCTGGATGGAGGTGGGTGGTCCTTAAACTTCCCACAGGGCAGGGAACCCTGATTGCTCTTCGGGCTGATGAGGTAAGGGGACTTGATCGGGGAAAGGGGAGGGAAATGGGAGGCGGTGGTGGGGAGGAGGCAGAAATCTTTAATAAATGAATAAAAATAAATTTAAAAAAAGAAAAATCAAAATCAAAATTAAATAAATAAGACCAGGCCAGGTGGTGGTGGTGCACTCGGGCAGATCTCTGTAAGTTCAAGGCCAGCCTGGTCTATAAAGCGAGTTCCAGGACAGCCAGTGCTGTTAGAGAAAACTTTTCTCAAGCAAACAAACAAATAAAACCAAACGCTATTCCCCAGGATCTTTCTGTGGGTGCTTCACCCTATGTCTGAGCTCACATCTCTACCTGCCTTAGCTCTCCAAGCCTTGCAGAACCCCTGCAGTTCTGGTCTGGATTGCCCTGGACTCCAGGCAGCACCTCGCGTCACCGTCTTCCCCATGGGCTCCGAGGATGGGTGACGGTGCCTCCCAAGTGTTTGGTGCTGCTGGAGCAGGCAAGCCAGGATGTGTGGGCACCTTTGCTGGCAGCTGCTGAGGCCAGAAGGGGCTGCTGTTGGTAGCGCAGGGGAGTAAAGAGTCACCTGAGAACTCTCCCAGGGCACAGGCTTGGTGTGAGGGTGGTGAACTCAGCAGCTTAGGGGTTGTGCCTGTTGCAGCTCTTGAACTGAGGACTCTAACCTGCATCTCGGGTTATCAAGGTGTCAATCTTTGAAATAAAAGAGACAAATAGGAGGCGTCAGTTCTCCGGGCTTCACACACCCAGCTGGCTGCGGTGTCTCGGGCCTGCTGAGAAGGAAGCCGTCCAAGGTATAACAGTCACTGGTGTCCTCCTGTTTTAGTCTTTATCCTCCTTAGTTTTTATTACTCAACATAAGCAACTGTCACCTAGGAAGAGGAAACCTCAGCTGAAGAATTGTCTCCATCAGATCGGCTTGTGGTCATGTGAGAGACTAATGTAGGCCGGCACAGCCCACTGTGGGTGGCGCCACCCTAGCCTGGGATGTATGGGAAAGGTATTCCTCTCTGGTTTCTATTCCAGTTCCTTCTGGAGTTCCTGCCTGACTTTCCCGATGATGGATTATGACCTGGAAGTGGAAGCCACATGAACCTACTCCTCACCTAACTTGCTTTTGGTCACGCTGTTTATTAACCCGACAGAAAGCAAACCAGAACAGCCATCATATATCACATGGCTAGGGCAGAAACTGGACCACAAACCACATTGACAATTTTTGGACTCTGTTGCCCCGAAATAACAATGGCATTGCATTGGTCAGGGAAGGCTGGGAAATCATTAAAACCTTCAGACGAGAAAATGGCCAAGACTGGAGAACACACTGTGTGTGTGTGGTTTTATTTTGGGGTCTTTTGGGAGATGCGTTTGAGCCGATGTTGAGGCAGTGTTAAATGTAGCCAGGCTGGACTTGAACTCCTGGTTCTCTTGCCCCTACCTCCTAAGTACCAGGATCACAGGCATTGTAGCGCCACTCTTGGTACTAACTCCGAACTTTTCCCCTAGTCAAGCTTTCCCTGGGCCAGATGGGCTTCCCAGTAGAGAACACTTTATTTTCAGTTCTTGAGCTCAAACCCAGGGCTTTTCTAACGCTAGGCAAGTACTCTGCCTCTGATCTGCATCCCCAGCCCTAGAGAATACAAATCTTTGAGGGGGCAAATGAGCAACTGAAGGCTGAGGACCGTATCTAAGGTTCCTCAAAGGGAAATCTCCTTGGGGCTGACCCTTACTGTCCGGTGCCTGCTCTCCTGGCTCTGTGAAACCCAGATCTCTTTCCTTTAGAACGAAAACAACAGCAACAGTGAAAGGAAGTGCGGCCCAGTCAGGTCACACTCATCCTAATCCTCCCATAGTGGACAGGTCAAGGAGCCCGTCCTGGCTATGAGCAGAAACGGCACCATCACTGTGATCCGACCTGACTAGGCTAATCAGCAGTGTTAGTAACGTGGGCTTCATGGAACAGCTAAAGCCTGGAAAAAAACGCAGTGTGAAAGAGTCACCAACCAGGACAAGGAATGCTTCTTTCTGCCTACACCGTGGTTTGATGAGCATCCGTTGGAGAAGCCTTGAAAGAGGCTTCCTCCTTAGGTTAGCTTGACCTAGCCGCCTGCCACAGGGCAGGGGACAACCGTTCAGGCCACGCCTCTGCTGTGATTCCAGGCTGAGTCCCCATGGCTGTGGGCTGCTTGCCGTGCCTGCTGACCTTCCAGTTTGCTTAGGTGGATGTCTGCGTACATTCCCTCAAGACAGAGTGGCCCAGAGCCTGCTTAAAACCAGAGGGCAGCAGAATGAAACGCTCACAGGAGGCCCCAAAGCCTGAAAGCCAGGCTACCCCGAATGTCAAAGATGCTGGGGGTCCTGAGATTATTGTGTTAGTGTATGCCTTCTTCCCATTTCTCTTCTTCCCCCTAACACTGAAGTAAACGAGCCCAGGGGATCTTACCCCAGGGGCTGAAGAGATGGTCAGAGCGCTTGCTCTACAAACATGAGAAGCAGAGTTTGAATTCGAAGCACTGTAACCCTAACACTGGGGAAGGGGACACAGGTAGATCTTGTGATTCTTGTTCTGGGAGAGAGCCTGTACTAAGACAAGGTTGAGAGCAATAGAGGAAGACTTCCAGTGTCCTCCTGCTCCAGCTTCTTGCAACCAGGGCATGTACACACACACACACGCACGCACGCACACGCACGCACACACACGCACACACACGCACACACGCTACCCTTAAGTGCTGGTTAGAGGCTCTTAGGCTGACAAGCAGACACAGGAAGAGCCTTTGTTCCATTATTCCTTTATCGGATGAAAGCCCAGATTTGTCAAAGACATCCCTTCCCAAGGAAGTCAATATTCTAGAAAGGGAGGCTGAGGAACGTCACATATTGTCAGAAGCTATATTCTTCTTTAATATCATCACCCCTGGACACGTCTGCACTTTCCCTCTCCTCCATGCCCTGCACCTAGCTAGGTTACCTACTGAGCCAGCACTCTCTTGAGATTCCCCATTCACAAATGCAAAGTTCTTTCTCCTCACAGGATGCTTTCAATTCATTGCAAAGAACCCTCAGGGGCCAATGGGAAGCTCTCCTTTGGCCCCTCCAGGGTCAATGTATTCATTCTAGAAGCAATGGAGGTGGCCACTCTAACACAGCCTCTGTGAAGACATGGTTTCCATCAGGAGGTCTGCGCAGATCTCCATTTTCCAGGGTTTCTGATCTTTCACTATTACACCAAATGAAGGGTGCCAGGCTCTCATGGGCTGACCCAGTGGGCAAAGCTTCTGGACTCCTCCCAGAGAACAGAGACCACTGCTGTTACAAGGGCCTTTATCAGGATAGAGTGTTCTTCCAAGGCCACTGCAGTTCTTAAGATAAAAACTCAATAGGAAAATTAAAAGCATCTATTTTTACCCCGAGGCTCTCAAGCCACTCCTGAAAACCATGCAGAGAACACGAGCATTCATCCTGACCAAGGTCCTCAGAAGAGCCAGCCTCAGAAATCCCACTCTCGGTGTTTTTTTTAAAGCCCCCCTCGTTTCCTGCCAGCTTCCGCCCACTCGCTGTGTTCACTCAGTATGCCACGGGCTTTTCTCACTTTCTTGCTCATCTCCAGCTGCTGAAGTTTTCGGCAGGAATCATGCAGACTTTTTTCAAGCAATTCTCTAATGTCTTGCATAACCAACCCTCAGAAATACAGGGAAGCCACGTGTTCTAAGAACGAGGAAGGATTCTTAGAGGAGAAGTCAAAGCAGTCACGTGTGGACCCACAGAACATGTCCTTCCAGGAAGCCGGGCACAGTCGCCATCCTGGGGTACCATTTGCTCTCTTGGGATTAACTCTAACTATACATTTTGGCAGTGGAGTCTTAATTACCCCCAAGCACGTGACAGCCTTTCTGAGGCTGAATTCCATCTCAGGGTTTACATACATGCCTTGCTCTGCAATTTTAAGGCTTAAGATTTATTCTTTCATGCTGTGATCTCGGGGTGTCCCATCCTGTTCTCTACTACAGTGCCAGAGACAAAGGCTGCCAGGGCAGGCTGGGCGGTGGTGGCGCGCGCCTTTAATCCCAGCACTCGGGAGGCAGAGGCAGGCAGATCTCTGTGAGTTCGAGGCCAGCCTGGTCTACAAGAGCTAGTTCCAGGACAGGAACCAAAAAAGCTACGGAGAAACCCTGTCTCGAAAATCAAAAAAAAAAAAAAAAAAAAAAAAAAAAGAATTTGTTTGAGGCTGGAAAAACGGCTCTGTGAGGAAGAGTGCTTGATGCACAAGGACCCGAGTTCAGATCCCCAGCACCCGTGTAAAAGCTATGTGTGGTCACGTGCACCTGTATCTCCAGCAGCAAGGGGTGTCAGACACTGGATTACTGGCACTTGCTGGCCACCAGTCTAACTAAAAACCATGGAGTTCCAGATCCAATGAGTGACCCTGTCTCAAGGGAATAAGGCAGAGTGTGGCAGAGGACACCTGAGCACACATCTGCATCCATGTGCACATGCATACATACATACATATACCACATACACAAAAATAAGTCCTTTTCTGAAGGACTAGGGATGTAGCTCAGTGTGGCACGGTGCTTGTCTAAGATGCGAGGCCCTGGGTTCAATCCTCATTCAGCACTCAAACAAGTAAATGTCTTACTTGGCAAACTGAGGCAAGAGGGCCACAAGTTCAAGATCAGCCTGGGCTGATATTATCTCAAAGCAAGAAAAATATCTGAATGTGGCATTTTGTTGTTGTTGAGACAGACAGGGTCTTGCTTGTAGCCCTGGCTGTCCTGGATCTCTGATTACCAGGCTGGTCCCAAATTCACAAAGATTCACTTGCCTCTGTCTTCTGAGTGCTGGGATTAAAGGCATGTACCACCATGTCTGGCTGAAGGCAGTTTTTATATGGTCATGAGCAAATGTGCAGGCGGCAATCAGGTACTTACGAGAAAGGTAAGAACAGCAGACTGACAACATGCTTGTCCAGAGTCATACCGCAGGTGAAATCTGACCCGACACTGACATAGTCACCGCACTACCACACAGGTAATCAATCCCTGTTCTAAGGTCCTCAAGTTTGTCCTCTCTAGCCTGATGATTTTACTTATGGCTCATCTAATGCAGCTACAGGTCTTTTCTAAAAATCAACTTGTAAAATTCCATTTATATGTGTGTGTGTGTTTGGAGCGGGACTGTGTGCATGATGGTGTACATGTGCAGGTCAGAAAACTTTCAGGGACCAGTTCTCTCCTTCTAGCATATGGGGCTCAGTGGTCGACTCAGGCCACTACGACGGGCAGACTTGCTGAGCCACAGCCACAGACCTCATAAACGGCAATGCTGGGGAGAACCTTAGAGATAATTGCTGCTTCATTAGTCAGCTCGGAGGCTACGTGACATAGCCAAGTCACCAGGAATAGTAGGTTTGGCAGGACAGGACTTCACCCAGCGGCAGAGCAGCTGCCTGCCGTGCCTGAGGCGCTAGGTTCAGCCTCCAGAGACATGGAAAAACAGGCTATGAACTGTAGTGGAGGCTATCAGATGTAGCTTTACAGGATGCTCACCAACAGGCAGCCCTAGATGCCCGGATGCTTCCTCCCATGGGAACCACGTGGTGGGGTGGATGAGGAGACACTGATCAAGGAACTGGACTCTCCCATGCTTCACAGGCTCTAGTTTTTGTCTCTCCTCCTTTTCTGGATGCCGCTTCTGGAGAAGGATGGTCTCTCTATTTCAGAAGGCCTTCTTGGGCAATCTTTACCCATTTTTATTTCACTTTAGTGGCTTTACAACCATATTTTAAAGTCACTCAGACCACTGTGTGGATCAGAAATAGTTCTAGAGGACTTTACACTGCCAACCCTCCAGATCTTTCCATGAGAGTAAACTTGTTAAACTCCCAGCACCAAACATGCAGGAAGCATTTGCTGGCTGGACTGGGAAGCAGGGAAGCTGTCTCCCTGTAGAGCACAGAGGGCTGACACACTTGCTGAGGACCTCGGTTGTAGAAAGAGCTTCAGATTGTGTGCCTTTGCTTCATCCCAGTACACAGCTATAGCTACTGTCATTTAAAGTTCTCTGTGGTGCCAGATGGAGCGGTCACTGGACAGTCCCCTCGTTCTCCCACCTCTAAGATCGGCACACGACTCGGGCTGTCTGTGCACAGCACCGAAGTCTGAACAGTCTGCAATATCCAGCATCCAGTTCCATATCCCAAATAACACAAAATGATGTCTGAAACTTGTAGCAATCCACAGTTACCCTAGACGAAAGGCTGTCATGAAGGAGTGTCTGGGAAGGCAGAGGTGCTGCGGTGGAGCCCAGGCCTTACACACACTGGGCACATACTCTACCAAGGGCTACATGCCCCGTGCTTGGAAGTCTCAAGCAGTTACAAAGCAAATAGTTTTCAAGTAAGTGACTTTTATTTTTTTCCTCTGACATTTCACAGTCAGTTTCTATATAACTTCACACGCTCTGAAAAGATTCACATTTGGTAAAATCTATACCCTAAGGAGGTTGTGGCGGAAAAGCCACTTCAGTATATGTGCAAGAGTAACTGTGTGCTGAGGAATCACACCAGAGAAGTCAGATGATGCTATAATCCATAAAACAATGTAGTAAATTACAGACGGTAAATTCTATACCTAATTCAATCAGGAACCTTTCTAAATGTGTTCCAATATTGTCAATACAACCCAACAAAGGTTCTCCTATGGGCTGGCCTGAGCAAAAACTGACTTCTCACCTTGGGAAAACAACAGCCCTGCACAACGCTTCATCAGGACCTACAGCATGCACCACTGCGGCTGTTGCTACTTACAGCTTTGGGCAACCAATGAAGATCTTTCCGGTCCACTCCAGGCTTCCTCCAAACGCTGGTCTAGCCTCTGACCTCAAAGGCTCGCTCCTTCTAAGATCTAGCTTCTCTACTAGCGTCCATCTGCCTCCAGCTCCACCAGGAACAGAACACAGCCTAGAGACTTGCAGTTATGGCTCTAAGATCACAGAGGAGCGGTAACCCTCCCTGCCACCGAACCCTGAAGATCTACGGTGGCTTTCATCGTCTTTTATGGAGATAGGGATATGAAAAGCCATATCTAGGAGCAAGAGTCCAAGAGGCTTAGCTCCACTGAGGGCTTTTCCAGTGGAGTACATTTGGTTCTCAGCAAGTGCTTCCAGCCTTCTGACGCTCGGTAAAACTCGCGGCTGGTGCCCAGGCTGTTCTGAATGCACCTGTCTCTACAGCTTTCCTGCCAGACATTCTGCCAAAAAGGAAGCTTCCTAGTGGAGTGGCTATGATACCATATAGATTGTGGGGAGGCATATCACGAGGAGCTGAGTTTGCCCAGAGACACGGGCTCTGATTTTGGAAACTCTTTCAGAGCACAAACAGCAGGTAATGATTCTGCACTGATCAGAGAGTAAAGAGATTTTACCAAGTTGATTATTTTTTAACTAGTCATATCCAAATCATATGTCTATATGAACACAGTAGTTAACCTGAGTCTTACAACCAACTCCTTAAAAACTGTGACCCATGGGTTGGAGAGATGGCTCAGAGGTTAAGAGCACTGGCTGTTCTTCCAGAGGTCCTGAGTTCAATTCCCAGCAACCACATGGTGACTCACAACCATCTGTAATGAGATCTGGTGCCTTCTTCTGGTGTGCGGGTGTACAGGCAGGAGGAACATTGTATACATAATAAATAAATAAATCTTAAAAAACAAACAAACAAACAAAAAACCCTATGACCCTTAACCCTGGATCTAGTATAGCCCCGTGAGCATCTTTCTCTGTGCAGAAAGATGATGCTGGTCATAAAACCAATTTGCGAAGGAAAAAGATTTTTAAGGGGATAAAAATTTTAAGCAAGAGGATAGAATCCCTTGACTCTTTACTGTTTAGGCTATGGTTACCAGCACAGGGGAGCTGGGAAGAATGTGTCATCTGGACCCTCAGAGTCTCCATCCCTAAGGTCAGCCTCTGAGAGAAGAACCACCCTTCAGCCCTGCTGCCACAGCTACACGAGACACAAGGCCGCCACACTGCTCCCCATCACCACAGGGGATGGGCAGAACTCAGACGTGAGGACAGGGAAGGATCCTCTCTGACTTTTGTGCCTTTTTCTAACCTCAGGGCTTTACTTAATCCAGAGTTTAAATGCACAGTCACTTTTCCCCACAGTAAGAGCTGGGTGAGGCACAGACAAGAGACAACAGAGGGTCACTTGCACCAGAGCCTGAGGACCCACCGAAGCCATCTCAAGCTTCTGATTGCTAATGTTGACGGTGGCTTGTTTAATTTTATATTCATTTACTTATCTAGCGTGGGTGTGCATGTGTGATGGACAAACTGCAGCAGTCGGTTCCCTCCTTCTACCTTGTAGGTTCAGGGAATCAAATTCAGCTCAGCCGTCTTGGCAGCAAGCACCTTTACTCACTGAGCCGTCTTGCAGTCCTGTCTCAGGCTTTTTAGATGTAAGACAGGTTGTGCTATTTCAAGCATGAACTAACAAAAATCTTTCAGCTAGTGACAAAAAATGCTGCCTTCTCTGACCCTTTAATCAAAGACGCAATTCATCAAATACAATTCCAGATGGTACTAAATCCAGTCTATATTTTAAAAATCTGAAGTATATGCCTACTTCTATGAGATCTTATGTATGACCAATGTGTGAATCAGATGTTCTGCCCTTTCTCCCACAACTTACAAGTGTAAGAAACAAAGCCTCGTGTGATTAAATGCTTGCACCCTGGCACAACCTGTGCCCAAAGCATTTTAGGTTTCGCCCAACTGGCACAATGCCTGGTAGAATTTAAACACAGCCTCATATTTTTCTCTGTGAGTAAGATACTTGAGGGCGGGCCGTGAAGGGCTCCTTAGGTCACCGAGTCCTTGGTTTGACAGGTGTCATTCTGTACACTCATCTAGTCACTGAACCTTGAACCATGGACAGTGAGTGGGAAGCTGGGAGACACCCATAGTTATCTCGCCTTTGTCCCAAGATCCAGCTAAGTGCCACAGGCTAAGGAAAGGGGACTCAGAGACACTCCAATTGGAGGTCTTCAGAGAACATAGATGCACTTAACCTGTGCGTGAACCACAGATTAAGACGGCAGCCAGGGACTGGCACGTGGCTTTGTGAGTAAGTTTAGAAAGAAAGCTCTTAAATAGGCTGTGGAAAACAAGTGGAGATAGAGTGTAAAAGAACCACCCAAGTAACTGGAAAACGCTTCTGTGCTAGATGACTGGGTGATCAGACAATGTGTCTAGATCGCTGCCTGAATGACTGGATCCAGATGTTAGTGAGGCCTGCAACTTGGCCCACGCCTGAGGAGCCCTGCTCTTGGTGGCCTCTATAAACATCTGGGTTTGCTCCTTCAGCTGGTCTAGTTCCACCTGAGTTGCTTGGTTTTGACGAATCAACTCCTTGGTTTTCAAAGTAATTTCCAGCAAACCAGACTTGTGGAGGACCACTAAGGTATTCTGGAAGCGCCTGTGCTTGCTCTGCCTCTGCTCTGAAAAGATGTCTGGGCTGCGGCAGAGCTGCTCTGCCGCCCAGAGCGGTGAGCTGTAACTGGCTGAGAGCGGCGAAAGAGGGGAGCTGCTCTCCAGGCCGTGCAGAGTGCTGTCGGAGGCACACACAGGACTGGCGGGCGAAGCGAAGGTCAGACTGGGAGCTTTAGCCACGTGACTACTGGACACGGGCTGAAGAGTCTGTGGACTCCCACCGGCCCCCAGGGAGGGCACTCCTTGCAGCGCTGAGTCCTCGGTGAGTTTGGAGCTGGGTGGGGCTGGAGTGGAAGGACTGGAGAGCACAGGGCCAGTCTTGGCTGGCTCGCTGGAAGACAGGACTGGTCCCAGTCTCTCCTTACAGATTTTCTTTGGCACCCCACTCGCTCCTCTTTCTTCCGAGCTGAGGGAGAGACTCCTTTTGCCTGGGTGAGGGGCTATTTTGGTGTAAGAATTGAGAATGGGCAAGTAGTTTCTGGAATCTGACTTTTTCTCCCCAGTATGGCAGGGGCTGACAGGAGATGGCACCGGCGGGTGAAGGACAAAGAGCTGTGGCTGTGCTGAGATCACTTCAAAAGAGGGCTGGACAGTCCAGGACTGGAGCTGGGATGAGCTGCTGCCCTGTAAGCAAGGAAAAGAACACTGCATTCAGGATGGGGAGTGCAGCTCCCAGCTTTCACCCAGGGCAAAGGAGGCAGATGCTCAGCTACAGATGCTTCGGGTGCTGTGTGTCCCTAATGCACAGGGGAGCCCTGGTTGAGAACAGGGAGGAAGTGGCCTAAAATACACTTATCTGATATCATACTATAAAACTTGAAAAAATATCTGGGGTTTTATTTTTGTTTTCAATTCTGTCTCTGTGTGCCTGTGTTAGGTAGGTGCAGGTGAGTACAGGTGCCCAGGATGCCACAGTCCAACAGGGGTGCTGGGACCAAGCTTGGGTCCTCTGGAAGAACAAGTGCTCCTAACTACTGAGCTACAGATAGAGAAACTGGAGGTAGATGAAATAGTGGCACAGTCAAGGCACAGCTGAGGCAACAAAAACAGAGAGAGCTCAATTTCCTGCAAAGTTAAGAGATGCTAAGCTCAGGCTGGGGTTCGACTCAGTTGCTGGCATGCTTGCTGAGCATGCTTGGAGTCCTTTATTGGACCCTAGCACCACATAAGACCTGGCATGGTGGCAGATGCCTATCTTCTTGGCATTCAGGAAGTAGAAGCAGGAGTATCAAGAGCTCAAATTCATCCTCAGCTACAGGAGAATTTCAAGATCAACCCGGGCTACTGGAGACCCTGTCTCAAAACACAAAGATACCTTCCCACAAAAAAAAAAAAAAACAAAACCCAGAAGAGGCTAGCTTGTCACTGAGCTTCCTAGCTCCTAACCACCCTAGCAGCCTGCCAGCTGTCCTGTGTCCCTCCTGCACGTCCTAGAGCAGCCACCCTAGGCTGTAACCTGTGTGGCTTGTCGACCCAGCCACAAGGAGTAACAAGAAAGGCAAAAGAGAACCGGAGAGGGAAACAGCCTGGAGTAGACACCCAAAGGCGCCAGGCAGCACTGGTGGGCTGGAGCAATCTCACTTGGGTTCTACTCCCTGTCTCTATGTTCTCTCATTTCAGTGAGGAGAGCTGAGGTTCCCGCTGAGATGGATCTACCGAGCAAAATGTTCAAATGATTGTCCAGAACTCACCAGCTGCCCACGCTGCTGACCTCGGTGTGTGTTCTTCAGAAGTGGCCAGGCAGTGTTCGAACACTAAGGGAGTGCCATGCTATGCTATAGCCATGTTCTTAGAACCTCAGCTAAGATGGGAAGGGTCAACACCAAAACCAGATTCTCAATACTCCAATACATAAATGTACCTATTTTCAGAGTAAATTACTATAAGTTTAAATGTTGTCCAACTTAAATCACTTATCTAACTTAACCAGATTTTTATGAATGAGTTCTCAGTCACAGACCCTATAACCTAACTAATATTTTCATCCACTTGTGTTTCACATCTAGATAACAACTACATGATGGACATTGCTCAGGGCTACAGTCCAGTTCAAACTACTCACAGACTTACAATCACCCAATGGACTCACACCCTTCTGGCATTGCCATCCTCAGCCCACAGAGCTGCCCTGTCACCAAGGTGTGTCTCTAGCTTAAAAACTGCCTCTGCTGCTGGAGCAAAGATGTCCTTCCTGCTGTGTTTCTTTGTTTGAATTGTGTCTTTGGCACAATGTTAATTACGTATGTCAGGTTGCCCTCTAACTAACAATCCTGCCTTCGTGTCTCCAGTGCTGAGATTACAGGAGTACACTACCATGCAGGTTTATAAATGTTCTTATACTCCTAAATTCCCAAATCAATTCAAATTAAAAAGAGGTTTCCAGGGCTGTTATGTAGTATGATGGTGTGTGCTCACCTAACATACACAGGGCTCAGTTTCAGTGCCCAGAGCTGGGAAAGAAAACAACAACAACAACAACAACAAACCCTTCTGTTTCTCCCCTGAGCTCCGCCTCACGTTAGAATGCACTGCTGGAATGGCTTTTTGGCTTGGTTCCATTATACATTACTATAGCAGGTCAAGGTCCCTGTAGAACTAGAAATCCAAAGGTAACACATTGATAACGTAAGTCCTGACTCATGTATGTCTATTTTTTGTTTTTAGGCATTTCTTGCTCTCTCTCTCTCTCTCTCTTTCCCTCTCTCTCTCTCACTCTTCTCTTTCTCTCCCCCACACTCTCTCTCTTCTCTCTCTCTCTCTCTCTCTCTCTCTCTATCTCTCTCTCTCTCCCCCCCCCACCCCGTCTGTACACACTCAGTAATATTATGTGTACATGTGAGCTCAGGTGTCTTCAGGTCAGAGGAAGGCATGGTAGAGTATTTGCAGAACATACATACAATTTAAAAAATAAATCTTAAAGCCAAAACTTTAAATCAGAAAACAAACAGAAACAAACAGCATCAGTAGTTGAAAGGTAACACTCTCCCCCATCAGTGTGACTCTATCTAGTTTTTGAAACCTCCTCCTGCTCAGCGGGAGTGTCTGCACAGGAAGGCACAGACACTTCCATGGGCAAAGGTCCTCCTCACCTGCTTGACCAGCACATTCTTCATGACCACCATCGGGGACAGCGCGGGGAAGGCACTGTTTGCAGCTCTGGAGTTGGGCTGCAGCCTGTCCTCTCTGCTCCAGCCCGAGGCGCTCAGCACGTCCTCTGATTCCATCTGCTCTGCAGAGCTCAAGCACTCTGAGCTCCCATCTGGTGGGCAGAAAAATGGTCAGTTCACGTGGGCTCTAGGCTAACAGCTAGTAACCCAGCCATGGACTCCCTAAAAGAGAAAGGAACGTCTTTGACAGGTGTTCCTATGAGTTTTCTGAGGTGGAAATTTCACTGGATATTCAACAACCATTGCTCTTGCTCTAAAAGTCTAATCACTCTGCTTGACTTTCTTCAGATCCTTAGAAACCTGCATCAGTCAGGGTTTCTGTGAAAGCACTCAGCCCCAGAGTACATGAGGAATGAGTGGAAGACTCCAAAGTGAGGTGATTACTTTTATTTTATGATATTAACAACTTTTTTGTTACACTTTGCATGTGTGGGGATGGGGGATGTGCATGGCTCTATTTTGAAGGCTTTGTAGGTGGCTGAGACAGGCCTTTGTGGGTTGTACCAGGTTCTGACTCTAGCCTGCTTTCTCTGCTCCTGGTCCACTGCCACACACTTCTACCCCCATAGATGAAGCTTCTCTGCCTACCTTCCACCTCTAAGGATTGACTGAGACTATTATGAGCAACATAAACCTTTCTGTCAGATATTTTGGTTGTGGTGATGAGAAATAAAACAAATGTTCTCCCTATATGAATTCCACATAAAAGGAATGCAGCCAGGTACATGCTAGAAGAAACCAAGAGATGGTTGTACCTTGTTACAGAGGTGTCTTGGACTATTCTAAACATTAACTAACGTGGACTTCAGTTGACAGAGAACTTTCTGGGCATCACAGCCCTAGGGTTCATCTCCAACCACATAAGCTCGGTCTGGTAGTACATGCCTCCACTCAAAAGGTGGAGGCAGGGGCTGGAGAGATGGCTCAGCGGTTAAGAGCATTGCCTGCTCTTCCAAAGGTCCTGAGTTCAATTCCCAGCAACCACATGGTGGCTCACAACCATCTGTAATGGGGTCTGGTGCCCTCTTCTGGCCTTCAAGCATACACACAGACAGAATATTGTATATATAATAAATAAATATTTAAAAAAAAAACAAAAGGTGGAGGCAGGAGGATCAGGAATATAAGGTCATCTTTGGCTACATAGTGAATTTGAGGTCAGGGATACATGAGTACTACCGAGAGAGAGAGAGAGAGAGAGAGAGAGAGAGAGAGAGAGAGAGAGAGAAAGAGAGAAGAACAAACCAGGTGTGGTAGCATGTGCCTACAATCCCACTACTCTAGAAGCTGAGCCAGAAGGACTCCAAGTCCAAAGTAATTAAAATAAATGCAAACATCAACAATTTTATCTTGTACAGTTTGGCAAAGATTATGTGATCAGAAAGATATTTATCAAGAGGTACATGTACCACTAGGCCCAACTAAAAGATTATCTTTACAATAAAGAAATTTGGTACATAGTACCTTTTAACCAAGGGATCAGTGATGTGGGATGTCCTTCTGTATATGTGTTGCTTCTACTGGTTGATGAACAAAGCTCATTTTGGCCAATGGCTTAGCAGGGTAAAGCCAGGCAGGAAATCTGAACAGAGATATAGAGAATAGGTGGAGTCGAGGAGATGCCATGTAGCCGCCAAAGAAGAAAGATGCCAGATCTTTACCAGTACCATGAGCCTCATGGTAAAATATAAAATAACAGAAATGGGTTAATTTAAGATGTAAGAGCTAGCTGGAAATATGCCTCAACCATTGGCCAAACAATGTTGCAATTAATATAGTTTTTGTGTGATTACTCGGGTCTGGACAACTGGGAAACTGAAGTGCAGTCTCCTTTTACAGATCAGAGTACCATCAGCAATGAGGATGGGAGCTGGAGCAATGACTCAGCAGTTAAGAACACTTATAGAGGACCCAGGTTCAATTCCCAGTACCCATATCAGATGAGCCACAACCTCCTATAACTCTAGTTCCAGGGGATCTGATGCCCTCTGCTGGCCCCCAAAGGCACCTGCATGTATGCAGTGCACAAACTTATGAAAGAGACACATACATACAAATAAAGAACCAAATATTTTTAAAAAAGAAAAAAAAAAGAGAGACTAACCTAACAGTTTCCTTGTGCTTTGGGATATGTACAACATCAACAATGCAGTGATCTAATGACTCCAAAATGGAGAAGCTATCAGAAAATCCAGAATGCGGAACATTCTATAAAACTACAGTCCTATCTTGTTCAAAGATGTAAATGTCATAACAGAAAGAAAAGATGGGAAGCTATTCTGGGTTAAATAAGGTTAAAAAGGCAGGCTATCTATATACAATGCACACTTCTCAATGGCAAATAGCTATAAGGACATTACAATGGGAAAAACCCAGATAGACTGCGGTCAGAGAGAATTCAATCAGGGTTGACTCTTGTATATAATAATGGCATTATAATTCTATAGAAGAATGTCCTTGTTTCTAAGATTCATACTAAAAATTTAGAGATGAAATACTCATTGTTTGAAATTTACTTTTCAAAAGTTAAGTCAATGTATGCAGGGGAGGATATGAATAAAGAAAAAATAAAAATTCTTAGTGGATCTGAAAGAAAGCATCTTTGTTGTGGGGGACTCATTCACTTTCCTTTAGGTTTGAAATTTCTCAAAATAAGTTTGGAAAAATAACTAAAATAGAAAATACCATCCATTTTGGTTCTGCAAATTTTACTGAAGTGCTTCTCGACCAGGCTTCTGGCTAAGACCAAGTGAGAATTCCATCATCTCCAAGGCAACTGGAATAATTCAGGCAGCAACCATGTCCCTGGAACCTGCCCAAGAGTGACCAGTGTTCACTGGCACTGCCTCCTCAAACAGGAATGAGGGTGGCCACTTTTACCACCACTCTGTGTAGAACTGTACTTATTAAAACAACCGGCCTGACAAAGCTGGAGACTTTAGAAGACAGAGCTAAATGCCAATGGTCCTGGGAATTGGAAACAGAAAGACTGTGGGTGAGGTTTGTTTCCTTCTTTGACTCCCCAAGTGACTAGACTTTTACTATGAGCATGGATTACCCTTTATGATCTAGAATCAGATCAAAAGGCAAACGTGATATTGAAAGAGAAAAAAGCCCTTCAGTGTTTTCCAGACCTTCGACCTTGTTTTATAGGCCCCACTTCCCAGGCCCTTCCCCAGCCTTAGTACCAGAATCTCTAGGAGGGTCTAGGAAGCTAAATCTTTAATAGATGTTTCAAGTGGGCTTCATGGTACAACAAACCTGGTAAGCAACTCCATTCAGAGAAGGGAACCCAAAGCACTTCAGGCTGGCTCACCCTTCCCTGGACTGTCCCTGGGCAGGACACTAATTCCTCTGTTCTAATCCCCTGGGTCAGTGCTGTCCCTCTCTGAGTAATATTCTATTTATAATTGAGCTTCTCATTCAGCATGCCTACTAGACAGAAACATACCAATCTAAGAGGAGGAGAGTCCTCGATTTCCTGACAGCAGTGTTTCCCAGTGTAAGTTAGTAAGTCAGTTACAGGAGTGGATTGTCTCTGCAGCCTGGGTAACACATATAAACCTTTCCCTAGAAAAAGCTCCACTCCCAGGATAATAAGCCCAAATCCCCTGGCATCATCCTGAGAATCTCCTGGGATAATACTGTTGACACTAATTCAATATTTAGAGTAGTACTACCCTCAGCCCTGGAAAGAAGAAGCTCAGCAGGAGACTACGAGGCTGAGGTGGGGTGTAGGCAGTCCTTCTGAGGGAGGCTTTGGACGGCTAGCCATGAAAGCTGCCCTACTATCATTTTTCTCTTTCTTTTTAATAATTTATTTATTTTTATTCTATGTGCATTGGTGTTTTGCCTGCATGCATGTCTATGTGAGGATGTTGGGTCCCCTAACACTGGAGTTACAGACAGTTGTGAGCCTCCATGAGGGTGCTGGGAATTAAACCCTGGTCCTCTGGAAGGACAGTCA
This sequence comes from Microtus oregoni, assembly GCF_018167655.1. Classification (NCBI taxonomy): domain Eukaryota; kingdom Metazoa; phylum Chordata; class Mammalia; order Rodentia; family Cricetidae; genus Microtus; species Microtus oregoni. The sequence goes on from NW_024543068.1 coordinate 10,573,729, forward strand.
GTGCTCTTAATCACTGAACCATCTCTCCAGCCCTTTTTTCTTTTGAGCCCATGTGTGGTGGTGCATGCCTTTAACCCTGGCACTTGGGAAGAAGAGAAGGAAGATCACTGTGAGTTTGAGTTTGAGGCCAGTCTGGTCTACACAGTAAGTTTCAGGACAGGCAGGACTAAATAGACGGACCCTGTCTCAAATAATAGAAATTATGATAAAGATAATAAAAGATTTGGTTGAGGGGGGTGTTTAGTTTTTATTTTTTGAGAAAGGGCCTCATCATGTAGCCCTGACTGACTTGGAACTCACAGAGATCCACATGCCTCTGCCTCCCAAGTCCTGGTATTAAAGACATATTCCACCATCCTCCCTCAAAAATCTGTTTATGTCCCTTTATGTATATTTGTGTGTCTGTTTGTCTGTCTGTATAAACATTCACCAAGTACATGCAAGTGTACTCAGAGACCACAGAGGGAATCAGACCTCTGGAACTATTGTTACAAGTGGCTGTGCACCACCTGATGTGTGTGTGGACACTGAACTCAGGTCCTCTGCAGAAGAAGCAAGTGCTCTTAACTTCTAAGCCATCTCTCCAGCCTCCTATTCTGCTTTCTTAGCTCTAATGGAGTTGACAGCTGGGATAGACGGATCACAGTCCAAACACAAAGTGTATAGTTACTAGAAAAAGCTGTTAGGAGGGGACTTTTTTAAGTATAGCAAAATTACTTTCTAGGCAACTGTTAACAAATGATAATTGGCCTACCACATAAAGATGGTTCAGCCAATGATGGGCCACATATGAGATGATGACTATACCATATAGCCTAATTATGTAACAGGCTGTATCATCTAGGTTTATGAAAGTAGACTTTAATGTTCACACAAAGATAAAAATCCCATAAGGACCAGCTTCTCATTACATAATACATGACCACATCACTTTTAACTGACCTTCATGCTGTTACAAGGCAAAAAGATATGAAAAAGGAGTTAACGCAACAGAATTCTGACCATTTTTAAAAACACTTGTCTTTGAGATAGAGTATCATGTAATTCAGATTGGCCTTGAACTCACATGTAGTTAAGGATGACGCTGAACTCCTGACCCTCCTGTTTCTCCCTTTCAGAGCTGGGATTCCAGGCGTGTGCCAGTTCGCCCAGTTTTATGAAGTGCTGGGGACCCTGCCCAGGACTTCCTGCATATTAGGCAAGCACTCCACAACTGAACTGTATTTCCAGTCCACGTTTAAATAACTTTTCTAGTAACTACAGTTTGAAATGTAGGACTGAAAGTTAAAAGTCAGGAGCTGGAGAGATGGCTCAGCGGTTAAGAACTCTGACTGTTCTTCCAGAGGACCCAGGTTCAATTCCCAGCAGCCACATGGCAGCTCATAACTGTCTGAAAATCCAGTTCCAGGAGATCTGACACCTTCACACCAATTCACATAAAATAAAGTTAAATAAATCATAAAAAAATTATTCTTTAAAAGGGAAAAAGAAAGTTTAAAGTCTAAATTGAAAAGAACAGCAAATTATTTTTTCAGAACTAACTCCATGGAGCCTTGATGGATATATGCCATGAGATACCAGAATTACCACCACCACCCCTTGTTTTCCGAATTGCCGTTTTTAACAGCTCAGAGAGTTATTTATCCTGCGTGTGAAAGCTTCTTATTTTTCTTACACAAATGAGTTTCAGGGAGAAATGTCTCCATGCAAATCATTCAGTAAAAGGCAGAAGAGTGAGATATTGCTAACCTGAAAAGCCAGAGTCCTTGTCTGAGTCGGCAGCAACCACGCCGGGCGGTCGAGCTACTCTTTTCACCTCTGGGCCTCGGCCTGGCTTGGCAGAGAGCCTTCGAGGGCTCTCTCTGGATGGCATTTTCCTCTCCATGGTCAGTGTGCCAGGAGCTGGACCACAGGCAATCTTCGCATATGGACTGCTCTATGAAAAGAGCAGTGACATAAGAAGTCATTACCTAGAGCATGAGCCAGGTGAGCCAAAAGGTAAAGAAAGGAAGGCAAAGAATGCTAGCCTCACCCACCGTAGGAGCACCTCCTGTGGTCTCGCCTGACCAAGCTTCAAGTTTACTAAACAGAAAGGTTTCCACCCAAATGGAGGTTCACCATCCCCTTGCTGCCCTCTGCTTCCATTGCGAATTCAAGGCACACAAACCACATTCAGTGGAAGCTTTGTGAACTGCTAACAAAGGGACATTTGATTAGCCTTTTTGGAATGGGTAACCAAATAAACTTGCTCTCCTCCCTGAGGAGAGGAGAGGTAACAGCAACCAGCAAGGGTGCTTTCCCAGTAGACCTCTGCATGATTAAAGTCATACTTACAGTTCTCAGAATGAAGTACTGAGCAGAGTACCAATGTCAGATACGCACGCATAATTACACATACAACCTCAAAAGATTTTTTATGCTTAATGCATTTATTTTTGTGTATGTGTATACACTTGAGTGAGCCCCCATGTGCCATGATGCATGTGTGGAGGTCAAAGGATAGCTTGCAGGAGTTAGGCCTATCCTTTCATGTCATGGGTCCTGGAGATCAAACTCAGGTTGTCAGGTGGCAAGCACCTTTACCTGCTGAACTAGCTCACTGGACCTCTATACTACTTTTTAACATAGAACGATACCCCCCCCCAAAACAACCCACAAGGGGACTGGAGAGATAGCTCAGTGGTTAAAAGCACTGGCTACTCTTCCAGAGGACCCAGGTTCAATTCCCAGCACATGACAGTTCACAACTGTCTATAACTCCAGTTCCTGGAGATCTGACACCTTCACACCAATGCACATAAAATAAAAGTTAAATTATTTTTTTTTTAAAAAAACACAAAACTTTTACACCCCTGAAAGTATAGCTCAGTAGTAGAATGCTTACTTAGTATACTAAAGGCCTAACTTTGATAACAACAAAAAAGCAAAAACTTTTAAGATAAACGTCATATTTAAGAAGTGTTTATAGAGGGTGGGCTGAAAAGATGGCTCAGCAGTTAGGAGCAGGTTTGATTCCCAGCACCCACATAGTGGCTCACAACTACTCTAGTCCCAGGGGATCCAATGCCCTGTGGGCACTAGGCACACAAGTTGTACACAGACATACATGCAAACAAAACACTCCATATACATAAAATAAAATTTTTAAAAGGTAAGCACTTAAATTGCATAAGGGTATGTAACATTTATTGCTGCTAATACTGTTCTCGAGTTTCACAAGATCCTGCTCAGACTTAATCCCATTTTTCAATGAAGCTCAGATACATCACATTCAGTCACATGTATACATAAAAAAACATATATCAAGTGCTCCTATCAACTGGGCATTGTGACTAGAACAATTGTGTTTATATCCTTCCTGCAGCCTGTGATCTAGAGAGAGAGGAACAGATACTAAACAAGTATTCACACAACTGACGGTTAAGTTGACAGGAGCTATGAAGAAGTGAGGCTAAAGGTCAGGAGCACCAGGACAGTGCGTGCAGCTGGAATCTGGAGCACGAGGATACCCTAAACTGACAATGGGGTGGGGGAAGAGCAGACACACAGGACAGACAGGCCTTGAAGTCGCACGTGTTGGAAAGACTGTGGATATTAACTAGGGGACAGTGGGAGTGGTGGCACACTCCCAGAACTCAGGGGCAAAGTTAGGTGGACCTCTGTGAGTCTGAGACCAACCTGGTCTATATAGTGAGTTTTAGGCCAGCCAGGACTACCTAGCCAGATCCTGTATTAAAACAACAAAAACAAGGGGCACTTTGGGGATAAGAAAACAGGATGCCACAAAGGAAAAGAGTAATATCGAAACTAGGCAGGCGTAAGCAAAGTCTGGGGATGCTTTAATTCAGTCTACTTAGGACTCCAAGCACCTCAGCCAAGCAGCACTGTGCTTGGAATATCCTGAAGCCATACCTGAATATTTCTGCTAGTTCGGGACCTAGTGAACTAGAGGGAAGACTCACGGTGAAATGAAACAGGAGACACATGCTTCCATGCTACCGTGAGTAACCTCTTGCTCATATACATACAGACCAGAGGTTCTCAACATGTGGGTCGCGACCCCTATGGGGGTCAAACAACCCTTTCACAGGTCCACATATCAGATATCCTTTATGTCGGATACTTATATTACGATTCATAACCGTAGCAAAATTACAGTTATGAAGTAACAACAAAAGTAATTTTATGGTTGGGGGTCACCACACATGAGCAACTATATTTATTAAAGGGTCACAGCATTAGGAAAGTGGGGACCATGTTATAGACCATTGCAGTCACTCTCATCCAGATCACGTCAAATCACTCTTCTACCAGTCACACCCAATGACAAGCAATGACACTGTCACATTTAACAGAGCACTGCCCAAAGGCAATGTGTCTCTGTTGGACAGCGATGATGTCTGATAGCCTGGGCAACCCTGTTTAAAAAGTAGACTAAAATGTAAAACCGTATCCCTAATTAAAGCAGGAGCCTATGAAAACCCAAGAAATGCATCTAGTATAATTTTCCTTAACTAATGCTCTTCAAAAGTGAGCAGAGCCTTCTTAAAAAGCCACAGAGAAACCCTGTCTCGAAAAACCAAAAAAAAAAAAAAAAAAAAAAAGGAAACTAGATGTGGCTTCTGGACAGCATGCAGACCAAGGTCTGCCCGAGCTGCTGGCCCAGAGTAGGGCAGGTCACGTCTGGTGCAGCTAATTACGAATCTGAGACAGCGTCACGCTGGCTTACTAGACACAGGACATTTTACAGGCATGTTAGAAAAAACATCCCAATTTAGTCTTCTATGACCCTCGTGACTAGACAATGAGAAAAGTTAATAAAATGTTAGTACTGTTTAAAAAAATGCAGTCGGTGGAACTACAGAAAAACACACAGGAAGTTACTCTGGTTCACAGAGAATTTACAGGGTAATGTTGACTGCAGAACCAAAATACAGAAACTTTGATAAATCTGTTACATTCTAAAATTTTAGATTCTAGGGAACTGGTGGCAATTGGGAATAAAAACAACAAAACCCACACAATTGGCTTTAGAATGGCAAGATATCTATTCTGGATGCAAAAAAAATGATTAAAAATATGAAAGCCTGTCTTCTTGATAAAGTTCTGCTTAAGCAGGAAGACAGCCTTAGTGTTACAGCCGAGGCGGGCCATGTGGGAAGGAGTACCAAAGTTACACCCACCTCCCTTCTTTGGGAGGGAGTGGGCTCACACACACAACAGAAGAAACCCTGGGCAGAAAAATGGAGCGGTGGTATTTCCCACCAGCACCCCTTAAGCCCAGGACCACACAAACGGCAAAAGCTAAAACCTCAAGAAATCAAGAGGGTTTTATTTTTCCCTCCTCAGTACTATGTTATGATAAAGTTACTTACAAGCATTTGAAAATGGGATAGGTGGCCTTTACCCGCCACTTCATCTCTCTGCTTCCCGACAAGCGACCCTAACTGGGCCTCATTTGAATATACTTGTTACACATTATCCAAAAGGTTGTCAACGCCGGCAGTATACAGCAAAATTCAAACTGGGAGCTCAGTCAGCACATAGGCTCTTATCAACTGGCACGGGACATTCCCGGAAGTACTCCACAGCACCTGGGGCTTACTTCCATTTTTCAGTCCTGAATTAGCGTCATTATTCGTCGCTAGAACCTCAGAGTTGTTGGTTCTGTTTTTATTTTGTTTTCATCTTTGCAACAGACTTGTGAGGTACTCAAGAGAATAATAAATTCTAACAAATCTCAGTCTGGACGTCTCTGAAAGCCAAAGCAGTTTCGCTGTCGTCAAAACACCGGAGTTCAGGTATTGACAGTCAAGACTGCATTTCCAAATACCAGGATCACCTCAAGATCTAAATTTCAGGTCTAGCCCAATATACTCCCTACTCTAAGATGAAGCCATTGGGACACGTACATCAACTGAATTAAAAGCTGGTGTGACCCACTGTCTCTGGGGAGTTTGGAGTTTGGGATACAAAGTGACCAGAGGGCTCCCGGAAAACGATCTGAAACGCAGCTCTTAGCCCTCCCCTTTTACAGCTACTTGGCAACATTCCTGAGAGCGAGCTCACGCTCCCTTTAAATGTGTCACGTGTACGACATGCTGTGTCACGTGTATGACATGCGTGCATGGAGAGGTGTGAGGTGAAGGCCCAAGCAAAGGCTTATTTAGAATAAAGTGGTAAGGCCATCGAAAGTAGAACCTTTATCGGCCATAAAACCACAGCTTTTACAAATTGATTAGTAGGTTTTCTCTGAAGTCCTTTTCTTTTGATCTGCGTTCTCAGAATTACCATTCCGGGCGAATGTGCATTTTAGTGGCGGAAAAACTGCACCTGCCTATGTGTCTCTTATTCATATTCTCCTTCGTTCTCCTCTCCATTCCCAAAACTGGCTAAGATCCTGCCCTGCACCACAAGGTCGCACGGCTTCCCACGGCTCTCTCCATCCTCCTTCGAAGGGGGCCGTGTGATTCGAGAACGTTCTCAGACCACACTTTAAAAGGGGGCTCACAGGAACAGTGCCCACCTACCCACTCGCACCAGCCCACATGACGTCTGTGCCAGGCAGCATGCACATCCTCCAGGCATCAGCTAGCCTGCCAACTCCACAGGGCAGAATTGGGCAGACCACAGGACTATGCCGTGACTGGCATACCACCAGTCTCCAGGGCAAAGGCCCAGGCAATGCCTATTGCCAGGACTTGGGCAATAAACAGAGAACTTGGCTCTGGCCTGGGTCCTGGGTCCAGAGCAAAACTGCCCGACCCACCCACTAACCACTGACTTCTTACTTGGCACTATCCAGCCGCCTTCTTCCTCACAACCCTCTCTCTCTTTGGCACCACGCCTGGCTAGCTGGCCTAAAGTGGGGGACCGAAGGCCTCCGGAATAGACAGTGCACCTGTGTCCGGGCATAGCTCCTAAATGAAGATCCTGGACACTCACCTGGGCTGACTCACTCGGTAAGCAGCCCTCATGCCCACCAACCGGCCCGTTCCCAGACCTCTCTGCTTACAGCCCGGCAAGCCTTCAGGCTCTCCTCCTCCCGCAGGAGCCTGGGTATGCAGGGCCAGGCCAGGGCACACGTGCCCTAAGGGACTCACACCACTTGCCCCTCACACGAGGCCCCTCCCGACAAACACACCGTCTCGGCCTCACCCCAGATTCCCTATCCCACGCGGGCCCGTCCCTGACGGCACACCGACTAGAAGCAAGCCAGGGATGGCGAGTCCCTCTGCTCCCAATATTTGGCGCCCCCGTTCTCCAAAAGTCCTGGTTCTCCTTTGTGTCCACTCGGCTCTCTTTCCTCTCCCACCTGCTTTCTCGGTGCTTCCAGTCCCAGCCTCCCAGTGTCGCCATCCCAGTTCCCCCACCACACAACAACCACCGCTGTGCCCAGAGTCAAGCGAGCCCTGCCTGTCTCACCTACGGCCAGGGTCGCCGCTCCACCACCAGCCCGGCGGGTCAGCCGGCGCATGCGCGAGCCGGGCCCCACGACTCCATGACAACCCGGTATTCGCCGGGTCTCTAGCTATCCCCCAGGCCTCCCGCCCATTTCTCCACCCCTTCGGCCTCCGCGACGGCTTTCGCCGGTCACGTGACCCGGCTCCGCGGAACCAGCACCACGGAGACTGCGCGCTGTGCTTCTAGACGGGCACTTGGAGACCCGCGCCGTCCCCCCCCCCTCCCCTCCCCCCCCCCCTCCCCCCCCCCCCCCCCCCCGCTTTCCCGTTCTACGCCGGAAGACCTGCGGCGCTCTCTCCGCCGCGGAGGTCCTCTCTATGGTCGGCACCTACGGCTTCGCCGCCATTTTGTCGCGTTCCTCCAGTTATTGTGTTGAGAGCAGGCACCTAGGGCTGGATGTTGAGGGCAGGGGTGGTGGCTTCTAGCCACCCGGCAGGAGTCGGGGTTCGTCTGGGGACTCTGAGGGGAAGCTACTCTCGGGGTGTGTCTCCTGGGGCCCGGAACCGGACCCGCCGGGCCTGGGGTGGCCTCAGCGCCTAGCGTGGGAGGACTCCCGCGGGCTCGCAGCCCGGCGCGGTGGCCCTGCGGCTCGCTCACATTTTTGCCACGCCTGTCGCCTGGTTTGCTTTCCCGTCAACCCTCCAGACCGTGCACGAGGGCTAGACGCAAAATTAGTGGGATGACTTCATGCCATTTGATGTTTGCCTCGCTTTGCCCGGGCTGTGGGAGATGTCGGGTTTTATAGACGATGTCCCGTACCTGGCCCTGGGAAGCTGCCCCTCGAATACCATGAAGGGAAAGGGTGGCACAAAAATGAGCATAATCCCTAAGAGAAGTGCTTCACAGCTTAAAAGGAGGACTGTTCGAACTTGGTTCTGGAGCTATCTTTGTCCAACCCGGTACTCCAGGAAGTGCTGTTAAACATGAAATAAAATGAAGGTGTTACGGTTTCGGCCGCATTAGCGGTGTCAAGAGCTCAGGGACCACATGCAGCTAATGACTGCTTTATTGGACAGCGAAGATTATCGCATGTTCTTGGCACTACAGATAGTTAAATTGGAACCTTGCGGATCTAGACGGCGAATGGTCCTGCATTGCTAATCCAAGCTGCTTAAAGGTCATAGTTAATCACATTATTCGTCCAGACACAGATGAGGCTAATGTATTAGCATGAATGTACTTATTAGCATAAGCCCTCCCAGCAAGTAATAGTTGAATGCCTGCACCGTGTAAGGCTGTTGTTTGGGAAATGGAGGAAATGAAAACAGTGGTTAACCATTATCACATGATTAAGAGCCTGTAGCTTTACGTGCATTTCTCAGGACGCCTCAAAAATTGCATGGCGTCCGTGCCCTTGGTTGTACACCAAGGAACTGAATTTTGTGCCTCTGACACAGCTGCAAGGACTGGGCTTAACAGGGAAGACATACTGCCCTTAACTAAAAACGATCCTTGCTTCAAACACCTTAAAGATTAAACGCTTGAAATAAAACGGTCAAATAACCAACATGAGAAAATGTAAGTGCCAAAAAAGTGAACAAATCAATAAAAGCAAAGGAGAAAAATTTATTCAGCTTGAGTCATTATTGAAAGGGGAAGACACTAGGTAAAGCTGTAAGTACAGATGAAAGTCATTTTACAGTAACGGAAGTGGGATAGTGCACACGGACGGAAATGAGCAAATAAAATATGCAGAGCCGTGAGGAATGACTTTGTCTTGGACATCAAAAGGGGAAAATAAATCAGATTTCCCTTGCATATTAGCAGACAGCTACTTGCATTTCAAAATAAAATCAGTGGTATGTATGGATAAACGTAATTTTATAAGTATTTTACTCTATGAGTCTATATGAAGAAATTCATAAAGGAAGATAGGATATTGTTGGGTAGCCAAATCATTTTTTTTTCTTCCTTTATTGATTTCCCAGGGTTGTAAATTGGCCCCTGAATGGATAGTTTCTGTGGCCTGGGGCCTTCAATCATTGTTCTAAGATTCTTGGTTGGGCTAAGGTCCCTAATAATGTAGAAGAGATTTTGAAGCATGAGTCCTTTGACTTTCAGGTCTTAGCAGTTTGAATCCTCCCCAGTACCGCTGGAGGCTCAAGACTTATTTTACCAATACCATCTCCAGCAGGGGGAGACATGATACCTTAAATGCTGCACTAGAATTTGAGACTAGATTTCTCCCTGCAAGCAGAGGTGGGTTAGAAATCTCAACTCTGTCCAGTCTACTTCAATAAATTATCACCTATCCATATGAGGATTTGACTGTTTAGTTTCATGTGAGGTGTGGATTGTGTATGTATACATGTATGTATGTACATGTGTGTGAGATTTTATATTAATATTATACACACACACACACACACACACATATATATATATATATATATATATATATATATATATACCTTTCAACTCTTAATTTTTCTTTATTTGTAGGTTATCTCTCACTATGTAGCTGTGTCTGGCCCGGCCTGGTACTCACTTTGTAACCCACGCTGACCCCACTTTAAGCTCACAGTAGTTCTCCTGCCTCTGCCTCCTTAACACTGGAACTACAGCTGTGAGCTACTATGCCTGGTATACTTTCAAATATTTATAAATAATAATCATTTTGTCAGGCTTGGTGGTACATTCCTATAATCCTAGCTACTTGAGAGGCTGAGGCAGAAGGATGACTTGAGCCCAAAAGGTCAAAGCTACTCTAGAGATAGGGGCTGGGGAAAGATCCCAGTGTTTAATAATTAATACATAGACTTGAATTTTAAATTAACAGTTATTAGCCGGGCGATGGTGGCGCATGCCTTTAATCCCAGCACTCGGGAGGCAGAGGCAGGCGGATCTCTGTGAGTTTAAGACCAGCCTGGTCTACAGAGCTAGTTCCAGGACAGGCTCCAAAGCCACAGAGAAACCCTGTCTCGAAAAACCAAAAAAAAAAAAATTAACAGTTATTTTAAAAATCATTTACAAGATACTAGTAATATGAACCAAGGAAACCATCCAAAATAACTAGTTTCAAATCCCAGCTTCTTTCAGTATCAATTTATAAAAGAAAAGGCATCTTGAGATCCCCTATATGAAAGATGTAGGTATAATCACAATGTAAAAATTGGATAATTTCAAGATGGGCATGGTGGTGTACACCTTTAATCCCAGCACTCAGGAGGCTGAGTTGGAGGTCAGCTTGCTCTACAATACAAGTTCCAGAACAGTCAGGGCTGCACAGAGAAACCCTGTCTCAGAAATCAGAGTCATGCAAAACTAGAGACACGTTCTCATTTCTCCAGCTTTACCAAGGACCAGAAAAAAAACGCAAGGACTGGATCGGTTCCTGGACCAGCATTTGGGAGCCAGTGATTGCATTTTTCTGATTTCCCTTGGCCATCTGTAACATCCTCTAGTCTTAATCAGTACCTGGCATCATTATTATTATTATTATTATTATTATTATTATTATTATTATTATTATTGGTTTTTCGAGACAGGATTTCTCTGTAGCTTTGGTGCCTGTACTGGAACTAGCTCTTGTAGACCAGGCTGGCCTCGAACTCACAGAGATCCGCCTGCCTCTGCCTCCCGAGTGCTGGGATTAAAGGCGTGTGCTACCACCGCCCGGCAGTACCTGGCATTATTGATGCTGGCCAATTAGTAGAGCGAGGGTCTGCTGGTGTGGTAGACACACGTGTGCACTGGAGGGTCTGCTGGTGTGGTAGACACACGTGTGTGCACTGGAGGGTCTGCTGGTGTGGTAGACACACGTGTGTGCACTGGAGGATCTGCTGGTGTGGTAGACACACGTGTGTGCACTGGAGGGTCTGCTGGTGTGGTAGACACACGTGTGTGCACTGGAGGATCTGCTGGTGTGGTAGACACACGTGTGTGCACTGGAGGGTCTGCTGGTGTGGTAGATACACGTGTGTGCACTGGAGGGTCTGCTGGTGTGGTAGATACACGTGTGCACTGGAGGGTCTGCTGGTGTGGTAGACACACGTGTGTGCACTGGAGGGTCTGCTGGTGTGGTAGACACACGTGTGTGCACTGGAGGGTCTGCTGGTGTGGTAGACACACGTGTGTGCACTGGAGGATCTGCTGGTGTGGTAGACACACGTGTGTGCACTGGAGGGTCTGCTGGTGTGGTAGACACACGTGTGTGCACTGGAGGGTCTGCTGGTGTGGTAGACACACGTGTGCACTGGAGGGTCTGCTGGTGTGGTAGACACACGTGTGCACTGGAGGATCTGCTGTTGTGGTAGACCCACATGTGCACTGGAGGGTCTGCTGGTGTGGTAGACACACGTGTGCACTGGAGGGTCTGCTGGTGTGGCAGACACACGTGTGTGCACTGGAGGATCTGCTGGTGTGGCAGACACACGTGTGTGCACTGGAGGGTCTGCTGGTGTGGTAGACACACGTGTGTGCACTGGAGGATCTGCTGGTGTGGTAGACACACGTGTGTGCACTGGAGGGTCTGCTGGTGTGGTAGACACACGTGTGTGCACTGGAGGGTCTGCTGGTGTGGTAGACACACGTGTGTGCACTGGAGGGTCTGCTGGTGTGGTAGACACACGTGTGCACTGGAGGGCCTGCTGATGTGGTAGACACACGTGTGTGCACTGGAGGGTCTGCTGGTGTGGTAGACACACGTGTGCACTGGAGGATCTGCTGGTGTGGTAGACACACGTGTGCACTGGAGGGTCTGCTGGTGTGGTAGACACACATGTGCACTGGAGGGTCTGTTGGTGTAGTAGATACACGTATGTGCACTGGAGGGTCTGCTGGTGTGGTAGACACACGTGTGTGCACTGGAGGGCCTGCTGGTGTGGTAGACACACGTGTGTGCACTGGAGGGTCTGCTGGTGTGGTAGACACACGTGTGTGCACTGGAGGATCTGCTGGTGTGGTAGACACACGTGTGTGCATTGGAGGGTCTGCTGGTGTGGTAGACACACGTGTGTGCACTGGAGGATCTGCTGGTGTGGTAGACACACGTGTGTGCACTGGAGGGTCTGCTGGTGTGGTAGACACACGTGTGTGCACTGGAGGATCTGCTGGTGTGGTAGACACACGTGTGCACTGGAGGGTCTGCTGGTGTGGTAGACACACGTGTGTGCACTGGAGGGTCTGCTGGTGTGGTAGACACCTGTGAAATGGAGGGTCTGCTGGTGTGGTAGACACACATGTGCACTGGAGTGCCAGAGTCATGCTGAGGGGAGAGGCAGCTCTCCAGCACCGACAGTCTCACACGGGCACAGATATGGACAGGTCAGAAGTAGAAGGACGCACGGCCTCTTTCCCCTCAGCAGCCACGTTACTTCTCCACTGGTCTTCATAGTGGCAATCTGGAAAAGCAGGATCATGAGGAGGACAATGTCCAGATACAGTCAGGGGGCTAACATTCAGGCACAGTTTTGTGTCCGAGTCCGGGACCAGGAAATTCCTCCCAAGCAACTAGCTTGCTTTCTCTCTCCTTGCTGGTACTCTAGACTCCTTTCACATTCAAATACTCAGTCTCTGACACATAGAACATTCAAGGCTGCCCTGAGCTTCATGAGACCCTGCAGAGAGGGAGACGGGAAAGGGAATGAGAGGGAGAGGAAAGTCACTCTCCAGACTCTGTTCCACACTCATGATTCTAGAAAAGAATCACCAAAACCCCACTATTCTTGTCTCTCTGAATCATTTGTGGGTTTTTTTTTTCCATTCTGATCATTTGCTCAAGAATGCTCTTGAGGAGCTGGAGAGATGGCTCAGAGGTTAAAAGCACTGGCTGCTCTTCCAGAGGACCCTTTATCGATTCCCAGCACCCATATGTCTGCTCACAAACAGCTTACACTCCAGTCCCAGATGGTCTGGCACTATCTTCTGGTCTCTTCAGATACTGCATGCCCATGGTGCTCAAACACGGGCAAAACACTCACACACGTAAACATTACCTGTTTTTTGTTTTTATCTTTTAAAAAAATGCCTCCTTAAATTTGATCTAGCTCAGGGCGGATGGCATTTAGAGTCTATGAAGAATATCAGTAGAGCGGACATGCGTAGTGTCTGTGTGACAGACCAAAACATTCCTAAGAACTGTACCACACACTCCTGGAGGAGGTAGACTGGTTTGGATCTGTGAAGGTATCACTCCAAGGGTTGGCCAGTTGGGTCTGTTTAAGACTCACCGAACCTGCTCCATCACTACCCTATATCTTAAAAGATTAGGAGACTGAAGGGCTGGGTGGATAACTCAGTCAAAAAAGTACATGAAAGTGTGATGTTCCAGCATCCAAATAAGAAGCCAGGCATGAGTATGTCCTGCAGTCTCAGCAAGGATGATGTCTTCATTACTGTCCTATTGCTGTGAAGACATTGTCACCAAGGGTAGGTATAGAAAAACAGCATGTAAATAGGGGCTTGCTCACAGTCTCAGAAATCTAGTCCATGATCATCACAGTGGAGAGACTGAGGTGACAGGCAGGCAGGCACAGCCATGGAGCAGTAGCTGAGAGTTCACATCCTGAATCTGCAGGCAGGCAGAGATAGTGAGACTAGATCTGGTGTGGGCTTTTGAAATCTTAAGCTCATCCCCAGTGACACACCTCCTCCAAAACCACACCTCCTAATCCTTCCTAAACAGGTCCACCAACCGGGACTCAAATATATGAGCCTATGGGGGCCATTCTCAGTCAAACCACCATAGGGGAGATAGAGACAAAGGGGATGCCTGGGGCTTCTGGCCAGGTAGGCCAGCATTAATCTGCTAGTTCCGGCTCCCAGTGAGAGCTTTTCTCTAAAGTTGAGATAGATGGCTCCTGAAGACCAACACTCAAGGTGTCCTCTAGCTCTCGTGTGCACACACATATGTGCACATACGCACACACAAATTTATATATGCAAACAAAAAAGAACTAAGAGCCTGAAATTGATAAAGGAAATTAAGTTTATTTACAGTTTGACCAAACCAGGAAGAGAGACTCCTAGTTTCTCTCCACTTCCTCCGTAGCAGCATTACAGCTCTATAGATAAGATGAAATAAGTCAGGAAATCTGCAACGTGGAGTTGTCAGAGCCCTGTGGAATGTCTTCCTGGGAAACAAGTTCCTCTAGCTAGCTGGTGCCAGGACTTAAGTCTTTCCCTTCCACCAGCATGGGATTCCTGGGGAAATTTTAATTATCTGGAGTCTATTGTTTCAATAGCCTGATAGCCAAAGGGAAGGGCATAAGTGTCTCTTCTTCTGACCAGCTCCTCTCCTGCCATAGCTGGGACAGCACCTCAACGGGCTGAACTAGCAGCTGCCTGATGTTAGGATGAAGTCCTGCCCAGTTGTTCATCAGGACTACCTGGAGGGTATATCTCCGTCCAGAACTTGCTTCTCAGGGGCTGATTGCCTAATCTTGGAGCCCAAGATCTCAAAACGAAGGCTGGAAAGCAAGCAATCAGTTTCCAAAGACTCAAATACCATAGGCTGGATGGCTTTTTTTTTTTTTTAATTTGGGTGGGGACAACCTTTTGAAAATTTGAATGAAAAAGTCAGTCCTCCTAATTTAAATTTAAATTCTCTTTTCCTTGCTTAATGTCAAAGAAGATTTGAGACAGATAAAGCATTCATCCCCCCCGCCCCATGCTTTATCATGTTTTCAACCTGTTTTGAAGATGGTGACGGTGTCAAGACCTGCAGCTCAGTGGATTCCTTACAAGGCCACCATGCACCTTGGAAACCATACAAAAACAAAGACATCATTAAGAAGTCTTTTCTACTGGTGTAAAAAGTGTGAACTGCTCACCCAGAACTTGGGTCTCTTTGTAGTTTACCCGTGTCCCTTTTAAGACTTGAAAAGCTGCTTTTATCTAGTGTAAGCCTCATCCACTGGAGCCCGGGGACAGGATCCGGAGCCCTCATTGAAGTGACAGCCATCCACCTGCAGAGCCGCAGTGCTTTTGGTCTTCGGCTTTGTGGTCAGAGATAACAGGATCACCCACAGGATCTGCCCACGGGGTGAATCCGGGAGAACTCATGGCAATGCCACGTAATAATAGTCTGATGAAATTCTCCCTGCAGCAACTTGTGACAGGGCATGGGGATTTTCTCCAGTGTCATCACACCCCAGCAGGGGTGATGGTGTCATCCAGGTGCAGGTGTTCTCAGCTGTCCTTTACCTGTTGTCTCCCCGTGTCACAGCCAGCCAAGAAAGCAGACGACAGGCTCATCTCTATTACGAGGGGAATTACCAAGTGGTTGCCTAGCAACTCCAGTAGAGCAATCAACACGGTCTCTGTTGTGGTATATGGAGTGGTTGGCTTTCCTCTCAAGAACATTTGCATATTTTTCTTGGGTCTCTGGGAAAAAAAAAATAGGTATGTCTCTCCCCAGCTCCGAAGCTATTTAAATGATCTTTGTCTTGCTTTTCCTTCGGCATTCACGCTAGGGTGGTTCATTATCACAATAAATGACAATTATTTGCTCTGATTATTAACACAGCAAATGCTCCAATTCAATTCAATTCAATAAATGCTTCCCATGTTCCACAAAGCACTCTACACACTATAAAGAATTCTGAGGATGAACAAGTGTGGCCCCTGTTCTTAGCCAACTCGAAATTTTGTGTAGATAGGTGGGGAGCACAGCTCAATGGTAGAGCATTTACCCAGCACACACAAAACCCAGGGCGTGGTCCCCCGCCCCGGAGGTGGCGGGGAATAATGAATATAATTGCTTACATCTTTGATATGTATAGGAATTGCTTGTTTACATGTGTGAAACAAATGTGTATATGCGATAGAAAGGTATTTTTATTTAGGATAATTCCTTTGTGTTTGATCAAAGGATGGGTTTTTTTTTTTTCACTTTTATAGATTCCTGCCTTTCTAACTTACAGCTGCAATCAGTTCAAAAAGCTGTAATCAGTTCACAATCACTTTTAAGACCCAGCTCCTACTGGAATCTAAATAATTAGCAGCTCTTAAAAGGCTCTTGTAGGAACGTGTTGCAGCCGCTGTCTGATAGGCTGGCGCAGCCCAGCGCCAGCCTGTACCGCAGTCTTTCAGCGTAATTGCTGCTGCGGTGCTCACCGCCTGCACCTCTATTTTACACATTGCAGTTTAAAGGAGCCTCTTCCCTACCTTTCTTTGTCTGCTTGGGAGCAATGTGACTGCCTCTTTGATCCTTTCTAACTCAGACCGACAGGGAGCAATAGAGGGAGGACTGTACGCCATCATCAACGAGGTGGCGACCCAGGAGTCCACCATCTGCATCCATGCCCCTTGGGCAACCAGAGATCAACCAGGGATGCAGAAATCTGCCATGAAGGGATGGGGACCTTGATACCATGCCCAGAGAGTCTGTCTGGACCAAAGGAGTAAAGAATGACTCAAATTGAATCCGTGTGCTCTTCTGGAAAATATGATAAGGGTTTGCAAAGCAAGTCGACCAATTGTCAATGTGAAGATAACTAACAGCTTAATGTCAAAGTTAGGAAAAGAGCCTGAGGCTGGAGAGACGGCTAAGAGGTTAGGAACACTTGCTGATCCTGCAGAGGACCTGGATTCGCTCCCCAGCACCCACATCTCCCTCAAAAACAAAACCAAAAAGCAATGGTAATGGCTCCTGCTGTCGAGCTGACAGCCACAGTTCCATCCCCTGAACCAATCTCAGGATACACAGTGGGGAAGCAGAAAATCAAAGCACAGAGTCGTCCTTTAACCTCCACATGCGTGCTATGGCATGTTCTTGCCCATCCCCCAAGACAAGTAAATAAAATAAAAAAAAATGTTGAAGTGGACCTAGGACAGATACTCTGCTGCCCTTTGATGCCGGCAACCCCTTCACGGCTATAATCTATATTCCGTATTCGCCATTTATTCAGAGCATCTTCTTCTTCAGCTGAAATAGCAAAAATTTTGCCTCAGAAGCCTATATCCAATCCTATCTGATTCATTGTCCCTAACACAGAACAAAAACCTATTTTCTTTCCATTCAGAAGCGCTACAGCAAGCTTTCTCTAGGTGCTGCTGTGGGGACAGAGATATCCCTCGTTTTTAACTAAAGAGCCCTCCAAGAAGTGGGGGGCTGGGCAATCAACTAGTCCCCAATGCTGTTCTGTAAGTTTTATCTATTTACTTTTCAATTTATTTTTATTTTATTCTTTTTTTTTTTTTAACCTATGCACCGTGTGAGTATGTGTGCCTGGCGCCCTGGGAGGTCAGAAGAGGGTATAGGATCCCCTGGATCTGGAGTTGCAGGTGGTTGAGAGTGGTCACGCAGGTGCTGGGAATCAAACCCAGTCCCCTGGAAGAGAAGCCTGTGCTCTTAACTACTGACTCATCTCTCTAGCCCCTATTTATTTATTCTATGTTTATATTTTGAGATATGTAATCCACACTGGCCTTAAACTCCCTCTCTAGCTGAAGTTGACCTTGAACATCTGTCTGATCCTCCTGGAATGCCTGTGGTGCTGGAGAGCAAACCCAGGGCTTCCAGAACACACCCCAAGCCCCTTTTGATTTCAGGGGTTTCAGGGTTAGGGATTGAATGAACCCAAGGCCTGCTTTGTAGCCTTGTGCAAGCGACAAGTATGCACTTTACCAAGGAGCCCACGGCATTTTTCATGGTGTCATTGCTAAAGACAGAATTTTATTATGACCCACCTATAGAAGAAAGAAGGCCTGGTATCTTAGAATGCCGAACTTCAACATCCCGATTGTACCTCTCTGTGTCCCAGCCTACACGTCATTAGCCTCTCCGGAAGGTCTCCTTGTCACGCTGTTTCTGGAAAGCCCTCTAGGGCTCAGGAGCAAACCAACTATGTTCTTCTACTTCAGCTTCTCCGGTGACCTGTAAACCCTGTAAAAAGGAACGCCTCTGTAAGAACATCATCTCTCTGCTGGGAACAAATATTCTCTCCCCTCTCTGCTAAGGCCTCCGTAGGTCAGCAAGTTGCCAAAGAGGAAGGCAGGAAGAGGCAACAACCCTCTCACTGAGTGTGTACTGTTTTCTTTTCTTAGAATATTATCATCTTATTTCTTTGTGTATTTATTTAGAGAAAGGGTCTTTCTAAGTTGTCCTGGATGTCCTGGAACTCCCTATATCCACCAGGCTGGACTCGAATTCACGGAGATTCTCCTGCCTCTGCCTCCCACGTGCTAGACTCAAAGGGATATACTACCCTTTTACACACTGTAGTGTACTTCCTTAACTAGTTGGACCTCACACACACTGGTGGTGTACTTTTTTAACTAGTTGGACTTGATGAACTTAATCCCAGCACTCAGAAGGTAGACAGGCAGATCTCTGTGAGTTTGGGGTCAGCCTGGTCTACATAACAAGTTCCAAGCCATCCAGGGCTGCATAGTGAGACTCTACCTCAAAAGGCCCAAAAGAAACAAAGCAAAACTGCTTGTGCTGTGGGACAATGGTCTGTACCCTGTCACCTGTATTTTAAATAAACGCTGATGGCCAGTAGCCAGGCAGGAAGTAGAGGCGGGGCAACGGGAATTCTGGGAAGAGGGAAGTTTCAGTCTGCAGTCATCACCCATAGAGCAAGCAAGATGTGACTGCCTCGCTGAAATCGGTACCAAGCCACGTGGCTAACACAGACAAGAATTATGGGCTAATATAAGTTATAAGAGTCAATAAGAAGTGTGGACTAATATGCCAATCAGTTTATAATTAATATAGAGCTCTGTGTGACTGAACGACTGCCTGATGGGGCAGGATTGGGTGGGACAGAAACCTCTGTCTCTGTCTACATGCTTGTGATTTTACTTGCTCAAAATCTTACACAATTCCTTCTCCTTTTCTCACTCCAGCTTTTCCCTTACTGGGGCTAAAAGCAAGCTGTGCAAGCTAGGATGGAGAGTGGCAAACAGGTGATTAATTCCTCCCCATTGTTCTTCTCTTCTTCCCAGGGAACCTATCACTTAAACAACTCCAATAAAACTCAAACCTTCCCTCTACCCACAAAAAAGGAGCAAGAGTAAACCAGTCAGTACAAATGATTGCTATTCTTTGGGCCAGCTGAGAAGGCTGGTGACATTCTGGAAATCCCATTCCAGCATCCATAAAACCTAGGCATGTTCGAGGTTCATTCCTTGTATAACTTTAAAATGGGAACAGAGAAACTTCTCAGTGCTTAAGAGCACTTACTAGTCATTCAGAGGACATGAGTTCAGAACCCAGGGCCCAAGTAGGGAAGTTCACAAATGCCTATAATTCCACCTCTGTGGGATCTGGCCTCCAAGAGTTCCCGCATGCACGTGACATACATTTCTACAGACATATACATACATAAACACAAGCTCATGAATAAACAAATGCTAAAAATAAAGGTTTTTTTTTTTTAAAGCTTTAAATGGAGGGCTGGAGAGATGGCTCAGCAGTTAAGAGTACTGGTTGCTATTCCAGAGAAATTAAGTCTGGTTCCTAGTAGCCATATGGCAGCTCGTGACTTTTTTGTAACTCCAATCCTAGGGGATCCAATCAAGGGCACTACATGTACATAGTAAACAGTCATACATGCAGTAAGAATAACCATACACAGAAAAAAATAAAAATAAAGGTTAAGGGCTGGAAAGATGGCTCAGAGGTTAAGAGGACTGGCTGTTCTTCTAGAAGTCCTGAGTTCAAGTCCCAGCAGCCACATGGTGGCTCACAACCATCTGTAATGAGATCTGGCGCCCTCTTCTGGCCTGCAGGGATACATGCAGGCAGAATATTACATATGTAATAAATGAATCTTTAAATTAAATATTTATTTTAACTTAAAGACGATGTCAAGTGGCCATTTGTGGTGATGCACGCCAGTAGGATTTGCTGAAGGAGGCAGAGGCAGGAGGATCACGAGTTCGAGGCCAGCCTGGGTTACACATTTTTATAAAAAAAAAAAGACTATGTCAAGTGTTAGTTTAACTTAAAGATGATGTGTTAGGCATAGAGGTGACATCCCAGCACTCAGGAGTACGAGAAGCTCAAGGCCAGCCTCTGCTATATGAGACATTGTCTAACAACAACCTACGTGAAGTATACAACCCCACTCCTTTGTTTTGTTTTTCTTTGCTTTGCTGGTTTTTGTTGTTGTTGTTGTTTTGTTTCTCAAGACAAGAGTTTCTCTGTGTAGCTCTTGGTGTCCTGGAACTTGCTCTGTAGACCAGGCTGGCCTTGAACTCAGAGATCTGCCTGCCTCTGCTGGAATTAAAGGCAGGTGCCACCACCATCGCCACCCCACTCTTCAATGCTCCTCTTGGAAGTTGGACGTCATGAAACTCAGTTGGTAGAGTACTTGCCTGGCCTGTGGGAAGCTCTAGGTTTGGTCCCAGTACCAGCATAGAACTGGATATGACAGCCTGCTCCTATAATCCCAACACCCGAAGGGAGAGGCGGGAGGATCAGAAGTTAAATTATCCTCAGCAACAGAGCGATGTCAAGGTCAGTTTAGAATACATGAAACCCTGCCTCAAAACAAAATTTTAAAATAGTGGTGACAATTTAAAACAAAGAGGTTTTCTAATAGACATTAGGGTAGGGAAGAGCCACTTCACAGGGACCCCGAGAGGTCGAGAGGTGCTTTCCCATGAGCATGGCGGTGGCGGAGTTCCAAGTGTAACGCCTCCCTCGTGTTGTTCTTGTGCCACAAGAATTTTCTCCGTAGAAACACCCACTCCCAGCCCCAGAAAAGAAGCCAACACAAAGCCAGCTACTTCTATCCTGAAAACACAAACGACAAAGAGAGAAATGTTATCACCCTGAAAGCAAATGTCAGAGCGTGACGGACCACGCACGCGAGTATGCTAGACGGAAGGCGAGGTGGGCGGAGCTACGTCCGATGGCGGGAGACTACCAGGCCTGCTTCCTACAAGCTGGGCTCCTGCTATGATAGCCTCCATCAGCCGTGGCAAAACACCAGAAGTAAAGAGAGGAAAGGGTGCGGTGACATGTGGTTTCAATTCTTTTTTCTTTTCTTTCTTTTTTCTTTTTTCTTTGTTTGTTTTCAAGACAGGCTTTCTCTGTGTAGTCCTGGATCTCCCTCTGTAGACCAGACTATGTTCTTATACAAAACAAAGAAACAAACAAAGACAAGAATAGTGGCACACACCTTTAACACCAGAACTCTTGAGTCCCTGTGAGTTCAAGGCCAGCCTGATCTACATTACCTACATAGAGAAACCCTGTCTCAAAAAAAAAAAAAAAAGGAAGAAAAAATGTAAAATGGGCTACCCTGAGAAACAGTTCAATTCCCAGAACCCACATTTAAAAAAAGCCAGATAGCCTAGAATGCTCACAAGTTCAGAAGCAAGAAACAAGAGGGGTCCAGCTTCAGAGAGGTAGAAGGCAAGACCCACCTCCTAAGAGTTGTCCTCTGACTTCTACACAGACACACACTCACACACACACACGCACACACACACCATACACACACATATCATATATACCCACCATACACATACACACACATCATATACACAAATAAATTTATTAGATAAAACTGAGAGATGGCTCAACAGTGAAGAGTGCATGCTGCTTTTGCCAAGGGTCCACTTTCGGTTCACAGAACCCTTACCGCACTCAGCACCACACAGCCTGACTCCCCCCGGCCACCTTTCGTCTTGGAATCTTTCCCATGCCACCTCTTCCCATTCAGAACTCTCTCCCTTTGCTATTGCTTTTTTTTTTTTTTTAAATAAGGTCTTGTGTACCTCTAAGCAGCTGAGGTCGGCCCTCAATGACTCATCCTCTTGCCTCTGCCTCCTCCCAAGGGTTGAACCACAGTACATGGTTTCGGTTTTTGGGTTTTGTTTTTGTTTTCTGCGGATTGAACCAAGGATCTCATGCATGCCATTTAAGTGCTCTTCCAGCTCAGCTGTAACCCCGGCTCCTTTGGCTTTTTGTGTACAGCGTGTGCGCCTGGCCATCTGGCAACCCCTTGTTCACCCATTCACGTGTTCTCTGCTGGCTTTGTTTATGGTTTTCCTGGCTGGGTGGGGGGAAAGCAGTATAAGCTCCCACGTCCCTCAGGCTGGCCATGTGGGCACTCACCCTCCCCTTCGGGCCCCTCTCATCTCCTTTATTCCACATATTTGACACATGAGGCAGTTTCCGCTTGCAAAGCACAGCCAGTCCCCTGATTGATTCCAGCACCGGGAATGCCCAGGACAGAGGCAATGAAGTGTGTGACTGGCGAGGACTTCTCACTGAATATCTGAAGGACAGGGTGGCCCCAGATGGAAGACATGTCTCTGAACGGACTGGAACGTGGGGCTCTTTAGCAATGAAAATGGACCAGACTGTGACCTGAGAAGCCATGAGACAGACCTGTGTGGAAAACAAATCAACAACTCCCTCTCCACCTGGGAGAAGAAACTAGCAGATGGCTTTTAGTAAAACCGGAAGTGCTTTGGTACATTGTTACTTGTTCAACATCCCTCTTTCAGCATTAGCTTTGGCCAAAGAAAGTCTGTTATGGTTTAAGTAAAATGCTGCAGGTCCCCGAGTGGCGGCAGTGTGCAACGGGCCATGAGACCATGCCACAGGTCCCACGGTGGGCCATGAAGGCAGCCAGGTCCCAGGCAGGAAGCCACGTGGTGGGTGAGAGACGGAGATGGATAGACATGCCATGCAGAGTGAAGCTGGATATGTATTTAGTGGGTTATGATAGGGAAGGGGAGAAGGGGGGAGAGCAGAGAGAGAGAGAAACAGAGAGGGGGGAAGGGAAGAAGTAAGGAGAAGGGGGAGACAGAAACTGTCTCTTAGAGAAAGAGAGAGAGAGAGAGAAAAAAAAGAAGGGACTCAGACTGGAAGCTAAAGATCAGCTTGCCTCAGTGGATGGGGGTGGGGGTGGGCGTGGCATGTCTCTTAAAGGGACAGGACAAACCATTATAAAGTCTCTGGACTGCACATGGGCTCTCTATTAAAAGGACGTAGAACATCACTTTCGCAGGAAATGCAATGGCCAGGATATAGACAAAGCCTTGTTAACCACCAATGTTATGGAACAAAGGCACAGAAAGACTTAAATAGGACCTTGGTGTGGTTCTCCTAAAGGAACAATTGCTGCGAGATACTTGATTACACTATGCAGAGATGTGTCACTGTGATTGGTTTAATCAAGAGCTAAACAGCCAATAGATAGGCAGGGAAAATAGGCGGGACTTCCAGGCAAAGAGAGGAACTGGCGATGAATCTAGGCACACAGAGGAGAGCGAGGAGAGGCAGAATAAGTTGGAGGTGAAGAATGAAAGAAAGGAGCCGGGCGGTGGTGGCGCACGCCTTTAATCCCAGCACTCGGGAGGCAGAGGCAGGCGGATCTCTGTGAGTTCGAGACCAGCCTGGTCTACAAGAGCTAGTGCCAGGACAGGCTCCAAAGCCACAGAGAAACCCTGTCTCGAAAAACCAAAAAAAAAAACAAAAAAAAAAAAAGAATGAAAGAAAGGTAAAAAGCCACATGGTAGAACAACGATTAAAAAATATGGGTCAGTGCTCGCTTCGGCAGCACATATACTAAAATTGGAACGATACAGAGAAGATTAGCATGGCCCCTGCACAAGGATGACACGAAAATTCGTGAAGCATTCTATATTAAATATATATATATATATCAATTTCCAATATGAGAACTAGTTAGGAATAAGCCTAAGCTACAGGCCAAGCTTTCCTAATTAATAAGAAGTCTCTGTGTCATTATTTGGGAGCTCACTGGTGGGGCAGAGAAAGACTCCTTATGAACAATAGCATGTACAAGGGTATTTAGCTAACAAGGAGGTGTGTTGCTATTGTTTTCATTGTGGGAGCAATGAAATGACCAAAATATGGATTCTGGATTGAAATAGAAAGAAATAGTGCCAGGCCACTAGGAAGAACCTTCTTATGCATTTATGGTATCATAAATAAATATGTGCACAGTTCTTCTCTACCCAGTATTCTAAATTTCATTGATAAATAAATTACTATTCCTCACAAGGACCTGTACATTTTATATGTTAATTTTAAATGAATTTATTTATACAAACAGGAGATTTTTCCATCAAGTCATTTAAAAAAAAAGAATCTTGGGACTTGGTACACCAGAATGTGGCCTCTGATGACCTCTGTCTGGCCAATGGTGCCGCACCTCCAAAGAGAATGTGAGGGAAAGTTGGATTTTCAGAATGGATGAAACACAGTAACTTAGTGGTTTCTGAAAAGCCTTTCTCACTAGAGGCTGGCAGAAGGTTCTGTTCCATGTGGTCATTCAGAAAAGCAGATTTTGTTTTGTTTTGGTTTTGTATCTTCTTCTAGGATATTTTTCACTTGTATGCCCAAAACTGGATCTCAGGCAAATTCTCATTCTGAGTCAAGGAAAAGATAAAGCAGTCGGGATTAGGCAAACCACTGTCTTAAACCGTAGACTAGAGACAGGTGTGGTGACACAAGCCTTCCTAAGTTCAAGGCCAGCCTAGTCTACAGAGTGGGTTCCAGGACAGCCAGGGCTACACAGAGAAATCCTGTCTTGAAAACAAACAAACAAACACCCCCACCCCCAATCCTTCTCTTTTGCTCATACAGTGTAATGCAGTTATGTGGTCACATCTCTGGCAAGGAGGCGAGACCCCTATCCTCTGAAGGACAACTACCTACCCCACTATAAATACGCACCTGCGGGGGCTGGAGAGATGGCTCATGGGTAAAAAGCACTGGCTGCTCTCCCAGAGAACCTGGTTTCAATCCCCTGCACCCACAGGACAGCTCACAACCATCTGAAACTGTAGCCCCAGGGGATTTGTTCTTCTGGCCTGTTCAGGAACCAGGAATGCCTGCAGTGCACAGACCTTCAGGCAGGCAAAACACTCATACACATAAACATAAATAAAATTATATATGTATACATATATAATGTATCTGTGTGTCTTGTGTGTCTGTATGTACACACACGTGTACATGGCGGCCAGAGGGCGACCTCTCTATCACTCCTTCAGCACACATCTACCTGTTTTTTGAGACAAAGTCTCCCTCTGGGATCTGAGAGACTGATTAGACTAGGCTGCAGTGAACCCCAGATGCCCCCATCTCTCCCTCTCTATCCCCGAGAGCATGCACCCAGCTTCACCCCCCCCCCCCCCCATGGGTTCTGAGACTCCAAGTCAAGTCCTCCTGCGGGCAAGACAAGACGGAGCTAGCTGTTGCTCCAGTCCACCCCCCCCTTTGTTTGTTTGTTTGGTTTGTTTGTTGGCCGAGGCCCACGCCTAACCCAGGCTAGCTTGGAATTTACTGTGCCACCAACAACCACCTTGAACACTTGGTTCTCCTGCCTCCACTTCCTCCTGCATGTTGGGATTTCCAGGAACCATTGCACCCAGTTTCTGTAATACCGAGAGGATCAAACAGGACTTTTAGTACACTAGGCAGGCACAGGCACTCAACCAGCCCACTACATTCCCAGCCCTAAAGCCTGGAATTCACTCTGTAGACCAGGCTGGCCTGGATAAAGCCTGTCTCTTTAAGAACAGAGTTCGTCCTCAGCTTGGTGTTGGTGCGAGGACAGTGAGGAGGGGAAGACTAGGAGCCAACAGCTAACCAGACTTTTAAAGGACTCATCAGATCACTGCTCTATTACCCTGGGGACATTTTCATTGGAAGAACTGTCCCCACATTCCCTTCTGCAGCCCCCCCCCCCCCCCCCCCCCCCCCATCTAGTTGACTTGCTCTGAGCTTTCCAGAAAAAGAGCTTTTGTTCCCAGGCAGAGGAGCTTCTTGTCCTCCGGCCAGGGCCCAGCTTCTCCGCCCCCTCCCTCTCCCGGGTGAAGTCAGGCCAAGGCTGGGTGAAGAGTTCGCAGGGTGTGGGCGTTCTGCGCTGGAACAAGGAGTCCTCTCTCTGTTGCTACACTCCGTGTCATTTCCAGACAGATAGGAAGTAAAAGATAGTAAACACTATTTGGCTCTAGACAGTAGCTAAGAAAGGCTGAGGAACCTCTCACGTGGAGGCCCCGCCTTTAGGGGCGGCAGGTAAGAAATGGGAGGTTCAGGTTTACTGGACAAAGCCTGAGTCTGTGAAACCAGGCCCCATCTCCCCCACATCCCCCCCCCCCCCCCCCCCCCCGTGGCCTGGGACATGACCCAAGGCAACCCCATTGTTTCAGCTCCCCCAGTCGGTGCCAACTGTTGTCTTCCCCTGCCCATGCTTTGGCAAGCTCCTTTCAGGCCCTAAAATCTACTGTCCCTCAGGAGGTAGAGCGTCCAGGCAAAGACAGTTAAGTGATATATTCGTCATCCTTCAAAGATAAATCCTCCCCTGCCCCTGTTGAGGCATGGAGCTGGGGGCCACGGGTCTCTAGGATGCAGACATGAAAATCTTCGTCATGAACATCCCCACTTTGTCATGAACACCCCCACTTCAGTTGCTAGTGGCTTTCTGGGTCTAAGGTAGGAGAGGAAGAAGAAGAAAAACAACTAGGAAATGGGGACACAGGGCTGTCCTCCCTGGGTGTGGAAGATAATGAACTCTCTTCCCCAGGAGATCCCTGGGCTCTGCAGAACATTCTATGTGGTTCTCCCCTGAACATCCTTTATTTGCTCTTCCATACATGTCAGGAGTCCGGGAGTCCACCTAAAGCCAGCATCCCTCCCAACTTCTTCCTGCTGAGACCCCATTGCTCCTCCAGGAGGCCCTGTAAGAGTCTGAAAAGATACCACAGTGGCCTGCTCACCCATGCTCTTCAGAAAGCCTGTGGGAAACACTCACAGGGCTCCTGGGCCAGACCCAAGGAGGCCCCACTCCAGGAACAGACCCATGGGAGGCTGGACTCTGAATGGCGCCGTGGATGAGGGCTCTGGGACCGCAAAGCTCTCGGGCGCACAGCTTTCAGAACACCTCTGGCTTTTCCTTTCTTGATTTTTTGTTGCTGCGCTGAAACGCCACAACCCACGCAACTTATAAAAGTCTTAATTTGGTGCTTTTGGTTATATAGTGTTAGAGTCCATGACCACCATGCTGAGGAGAATGCCGGCAGGCAGACAGGCATAGTGTAGGAACAATGGCTGAGACCTCACATCTTGAGACACAACCAACCACAAGGCAGAGAAAGAAAGAGCTACCAGGGAATGGCACCAGTCTTTAAAAACCGGGCAGTGGTGGCAACACATCTTTAATGGGGGGGGGGGGGAGGCGATGCAGGCGAATCCCTGTGAGTTCGAGGCCAGGCTGGTCTACCAGAGCTCCAAAAACCACAGAGAAACCCAGCCTCGGGGAAACAAACAAACAAACAAAAAAACAAAACAAAAAAACAAAACTTTGACGCCTACCTCCACTGATGCATCTTTCCAAAAAAGCCAAACCTCCCAATTTCTCTGAAACAGTTTCACTGTCTGGAGACCAGGTGTTCAAACCTATGACCCTATGGAGGCCATTCTCATTCAAACCCCCACAGCTCCCATCCCCCACACTCCGAGTATTGGTTTTTGTTTCTTGTGGTTTTTTTTTTTTTTTTTAGGTTTTTCGAGACAGGGTTTCTCTGTGGCTTTGGAGCCTGTCCTGAAACTAGCTCTGTAGACCAGGCTGGTCTCAAACTCACAGAGATCCGCCTGCCTCTGCCTCCTGAGTGCTGGGATTAAAGGCGTGCGCCACCATCACCCGGCTGTTTCTTGTGTTTTGTTTTATTTTGAGCCAGTACTCACTATGCAGTCCTGGCTTGCCTGGCACTCTCTATGGAGACAAGATCGATTGGAAACCGAACTCAGGACCTCTGGAAGATCACGCAATGCTCTTAACCGCTGAGCCATCTCTCCAGCCCCTTCTTTCGCTTTCTTTTAACTACACTTTTATTTATTTGGGGGAGAGATGTGCACACGCTGAGCACGTGGAGGTCAGAGGACAGTTTGGAGGCGTCAGTTCTCTCCTGTGTCATAGGTCATGGGGACAAACACAGGCCATTATCCCTGGAAGCCGGAGTCTGTAGCTGCTGAGCCGGCTCAATGCACGGTCCCCTTCTCTGTGTGCGTGTGCACATCCGTGTTTGTGTTTGTGTGTGTGTAGATGTGTTTGTGCACGAGAGTGCACTCTACCCTTAGGTCTCATCTGAAAGAATAATTTATTGTTTTTGTTTTCTTTTTTGAATCGGGGTTTCTCTGTGTAGCCCTGGCCATCCTGGATCTCGCTCTGTAGACCAGGCTGGCCTCAAATCTACCTTGTTTTTTGAGACAGGGTCTTCCGATGGGACCCAAGGTTCAACAGTTAGATTAAGCTGGTTGGCAAACAAGCCCCAGGAATCTCCACCTCCCTAGGACTGAGACTACAATGCATGCCACCTTGCTTCTTTGCTATGATATTTATATCCTGGAGAACAAACTCAGGTCCTCCTACTTACTGACTGAGCTGTCTCCCCAGCCCCCACCCTGTGGTTTTGAGACTGGGTCTCTTACTGGCCAGTGAACCCCCGTGACCCACCCCCCCCTCAGAACATGATTACAAATACAGCCCCACACCTGGCTTTTCCACATGGGCTCAGGCAATTGAGCTTGGTTCTCACGCTTGTGGGGAAAGTACTTTAATGAACTAAACTGTCTCCCCAGCTCTCCACTTCCTTGAGAGTTGAGGTCCCCACGTTCTGCGGTGCTGGCCAATGACTGGAATCCTTATTAGGCAAGAGAGACACATGGGAAGAAAAAAAAAAATGGACTCAGAGGAGAAGATCGTGCTCCAATGGGGGCAAAGACGGGAGTCACACATCCACAAATGGGCATCTGGGCTACCAAAAACTCATAGAGGCAAGGAAGCTTCTCTCCTGTTTTCCTCATGGGGACTGTGACCCTCGGGCTTGGCTTCAGAACTCTGGCCTCCAGAATAATAAGACAGGGGGCTGGAGAGATGGCTCAGTGGTTAAGAGCATTGCCTGCTCTTCCAAAGGTCATGAGTTCAATTCCCAGCAACCACATGGTGGCTCACAACCATCTGTAATGAGGTCTGCTGCCCTCTTCTGGTCTGCAGACATACACACAGACAGAATATTGTATACTGTATACATAATAAATAAATAAAAAAAAACAGAATAATAAGACAGTCCATTCTCTGTTGATTTACCGCTTCTTCTTCATGGTACTTTGGTCTGACGGCTCCATAAATCCGCTCTAACCATAGAGATGTTGTGGTTTCTTTCTCACTTGCTCTTCAATCACTCCTTCTAGGGGGGTGACTACCATGCCATGAGCCACTCGAGCAGTTCTGAGAGAGGACAGGAAGGGATGGCAGATTCCTGCCATGGCTAGCACCAGCTTGTCACTGTGAGCAGTCATCTAGAAGAAGGTCATCCAGTCCTAGACAAGCGTTCAGGTGACATTTTCCCTGTAGCCCCAGGAGAAGTCCTGAGACAGAACACCCCCCCTGGAAGACATTCCCTGGGTCCTGGCTGACAGAACCCATGAGATAATACAGGATTATGACTGCGTTTAACCTTTGTTACTCTCTGTTGTATTTGAGACAGGGTCTCACTGTAGCTCTGGCTGGCCTGGAACTTTCTGTGTAGACTAGGCTGACCAGGAACTCAAAGAGATCTGCCTACCTCTGCTGCCTTCCAAGTGCACACCTGACTTTAATTGCAATTAAATCTTGAGGTGATGCGTTAATATATAATCAATCTGTGACATAGGTACGGAATCTGTGACACTGGGACCTCAGCCCAAACTTTATCATCTCTTTTACAGCCCAGAGTCCAGTGCCACTCTTTCCTGGCTAGTTTTCTGTATTGGATCCCACAGCTACAGTACTCAGTGGCCTACCTGGTCATTCACCAGTGTGTACCTTCTGATATATGTACCTCACAGGCTTAAGGGACATACATCCTACAGGTTTATGGGTTTAAAAACTTAGTCATCAAACAAAGGGTGGGAAAGGGGGGCAGTTATGGAATCTTTAGGATGTAGAACCTACCCAGAAGGAAGCAGGTCACTGGAAGGCAGGCCTTAGAGGTTATAGCTCAGACCTACATCCAGCCAGCCTTTTTTTTAAATATATAATTTATTTTTATTTTTTGTGCATTGGTGTTTTGCCTGAACGTATGTCTGTGTGAGTGTGTCAGAGTCCCTGGAAGTGGAGTTACAGGCAGTTGTGAACCACTATGTAGTGTTGTTGTTTGTATTTTACTCTTTTGCGGAACCCACCACCCAGCTCCCAAATAAATACACACAGAGACTCATCAACGCCCAGCCTCAGCTTGGCTTGTTTCTTGTCAGCTTTTTGTTTGGCTTTGGTTTGGTTTGGTTTGGGTTTTTCAAGACAGACTTTCTCTGATTAGCCCTGGCTGTCCTGGAACTTGCTCTGCAGACCAGGCTGGTCTTGATCTCAGAGATCTGCCTGCTTTTCCCTCCCAAGTCCTGGGATTAAAGGTATGCACAGCCACACACGGTAGTTTCTTCTTTTAAAAAAAAATTAGGTGAATGGGCATTTTGCCTGCAAGTCCTGCTATACCACACATGTGTGCAGTGCCCCTGGAGGCCAGAAGAGGGCAAAAGATTCCTTGGGCTCAGAGTTACAGAAGATTTGTAGCCAACATGTTGATGCTGAGAATTAATCCCCCAATTTGTGGGAGAGCAGTCAGTGCTCACAATGGTTGAGCAATCTCTACAGCTTCCCTTAAGTTGTTTCTTGTTTGTTATTTAGTCAGGACAACTTGAAAAGTAACGAATAATATAGATTTCAAATATCAGATGCTGCTGTCTTAGAGGATAGGCAATGTGTTCATGACCAATGCCAATCATGGCCATACCTCTGCCAGTAGACAGAGATGGGCAAGAAGATGACATTGCCTTTTGTGGAGGTAGGAAGAAAAACACCAAGGCATTCACAGAAGACGCTTATGACCATGTGACCTCAGAGAGGCAGGAAGAAAACCCGAGCTGGAACTAGCATCCAGACACCCACTTCTGATCTTCAAGCTGTGCTTCCTTAACTACACAGAGGATGGTTCTTAGTACTGGGGGTCTCTCCAGACACTTCAAGGCTGCTGCGATACTGCTCTTTGGGTAATGGTTTCTATACGGAAAAAGATAGGGCTCAAAATGCTAAAGTTTTGTTTCTGCTTTGCCAACCTGGCTAAATAACTCCTTCAGAGATATCTAGAACCAGAAAACCAGCAACTCCTTCCACAGCTCACAAGCCTCATCTCAAACAGGCTAGCACGCACTGGTACCCAAAGCCTATCTTTCTTGTGTCAGGGCAGTGCTTCAAGAAGGTTGGGTGAGAATCTGTGACCTTCAGAAATCTATCAGATGGCTCCTCTCCAGGGAGAACTGCACAAACTGCAGATAAACAAGGCCACTCAGCAGTGAGTGACTTCTCTAGCTGCCGCAGCACCCCCAAGCTTAGAGTACCTGCTGGACATTTACAGTCTGAGAAAGTGAGGCTCAGGAGTGAGACCTGGGTCACATGGCTAGCAATGGTGAGTAAAGGAGCAGGGACCCAGCCAGGCCTGTTCAACCCTAAAGCCTCTCCCATGTGGTGGGATAACCTTTGTACACTGTGAAGATGTGTCTTTGCCAAGGTGCCTTCTGACTGGCTTAATAAAAAGCTGACCGGCCAATAGCTAAGGCAAGAGAGGATAGGTGGGACTTCCAGGCAGAGAGAGGAACAGGGAGGAGTGAGTCTAGTCACTGGCAGAGAATTAGTGAGATGCAGACAGACTAAGTCAGAGATACAGAATAAAGGAGAGGTAGAAAAAAAAAGCCATGTAGATTAACAAAAGCAGCTTAAGCTGAGTTATAAGAGCTAGTCGGGGACAAGCTGAAGCTAAAGAACAAGCTTTCATAATTACTAAGAAGTCTCTGTGTCATTATTTGTGGGCTGGTGGTCCTGACAAAAAAGTACAACTACACTCTCCCGTGTATCCACTTTCACTGCCAAAGAGAATCAACCATTCATCAGCACTCTGGGGAATCCAAACCAGTGTGCTGGCTGTCTTTATAGCCCGAGGCTAGCATCTAGTCCAGACCAGAACAGCTCATTTCCTCCCTCATACAAACACAGGTGCCAGGGCTGCTATTCAGGCAAATCCCCCTGTTCTCCCTGACCTTCCAGAACATTCAGGCACTCAGCCTGCTCAGTCTAAGGACACAGGAGCCCTCAGGCAGAGCCTGCTCCTCTGGGTCAAGTGGAGCCGGTGTTTTTCTTCTGAGAAATCATAGACTACATTGCAGAGGGGCCTCCTGCCTTCCATAGCACGGGGCTGCCTGCAGCAGTCTCTCCCATTCTCCATAATGGCCCAGCAAGGGAGAAAGGGAGGCGGGAGCAGAACCAAGAAAGGGGAAAGAAATGATGAAAAGCAAAGAGTCGGGGGTATGAGAAGAGGGAGATGTGGTGGGAAAAGGAAAGGAAGGGAAAGGAGGAGAGGGGAGGGGAAGGAAAGAAAGGGAAGGGAAGAGAAGAGAAAGGAAGGGAAGGGAAGGGAAGGGAAGGGAAAGGAAAGGAAGAAACAAGGGAAGGGAAGGGAAGGAAAGAGAGAAGAGGAGAGGAGAGAAGAGAGGAGAGGGGAGGAGAGGGGAGGGAAGGGGAGAGGAGAGGAGAGGAGAGGAGAGGAGAGGAGAGGAGAGAAGAGAAGAGAAGAGAAGAGAAGAGAAGAGAAGAGAGGAGAAAAAAAGGCTAGAGATGGGTTAGTTGTTGGAAGCCCTGGCTGGGGCCAGAGAGATGTCTCAGTGGTTAAGAGAACTGGCTGCTCTTCCAGAGGTCCTGAGTTCAATTCCCAGCAGTCACATGGTGGCTTACAACCATCTCTAATGAGATCTGGTGCCCTCTTCTGGTAGGCAGAACACTGTGTACATAATAAATAACTAAATAAATCTTTTAAAAAAGAGAGAGAGAGAGACCCAGGCTCAATTTCCAATGCCCACATGATGGCTCACAACCATCTCCAGCTCCAGTCCCAAGTGATCTTTCTGGCCTCTGTGGACACCAAGCAGGTATATGCTACACAGACACACACAAACCATCTACACACATGTAGTAGTATTTTTAAAGGGGGCAAAAGGGTAGGAAGGAACTCAAGCACCTGCCATCCCAGCACACAGGAGACAGGATTGTGATCTTGAGTCCCGAGCCAGCCTGAGTTGCATGGTAGAACTCTGACTCCGAACAAAACAAAGAAAATGGAGTCTGATGCCGGCTGCTTGGGTCTGAAACCTAGCTTCCCCTCCCGGACATAGCCTAAATTCTGCATCAGAAAATTGGGGACATGAATTCCGGGCTGTTGGGTGGTGCCTGCGAGAATCGTAGCAAGAGTAAACAGCCTGTTAAATTTTTATTAACGTCGTGATTACCATCACTCTCCCGACATTATACTAGACTCTTCTATCGGACTGATATTTGAAAATTTAAACAAAACAGGTGTCTAGCTGAAGGCTGACGATAGGGAGATCTGGCTGGGAGACTGTCTTCTGATTTGGGAGTTTCTCTGCCAGCTCCAAGACAGCTCCCCACGTAAGATGATGAGTGTGATTAATTGCAATCAGCTCCTCTCCCCTTAATGAAGGAAGCTGGATGTCACCCTGAGGCGTCTGTGTAAGCTGATGCAGTTACCCATTGTGTCCACGTAGTGTCGCTATCGATCACACTTGGATTTCTGCAGCCAGGTTGGTTTATACTGGGTCACTGGAATTTAGCACCAGACTCCCAGGTAAAGCAGAAATGTTGGCAGGCAGCTGGGGATTCTTCAACCACACCCTTTGGAACCTGTTTTTACACTACACTGTGTGGGCAGAAGGGGTGGGGTTGGGGAGAAGTGATTTGATCAAGATGATTGGGCACAAAACTGGAAGAGTGTCATGGTCTCCTGTCTCCCAGTAAGTGTACCAACTCCATCTGTGTGTAAGAAGCCTTGGGTTGATATGGGCGCTTTCTGGATGGGGCCAGGGTGACACGAAGGGCCCCCTGTTTCTTTCCTTGAAGCCTAGCTTTACAGGGTCGAGGCAGATCTCCTAGCTCCTAACTGCCTCATGGATGAACGGTGGGAATGATGAACTCTGGCTCATCATGAAACTTGCAAGATTTCAGGAAACCTTCCCTTCCCTAAATGATCCAGCCTTGATTTGCTATAGAGGATTCTGTTCACTGGCCTCCCCAGACAACGCACTCCTGGGAAAGAGAGGATGTTAGGAGCCAATATTCATCTTTATCTCTCCAGGATGATCATGGTCACCCAGAGCCGACACTTCCGTGAACCAGTGGGCTTTCTCTACCTGAGTGTCCCCAGCCATACCCGAATGGATGCTCAGGAATCCAGGAGCTCAGAAGAATCAGTTCCCATCCTTCCCTCCCTTCCTTCCAGCCTTCTAGAAGGGACCAGCATGGCTGTGCCCTAGGGCCTTGCTTTTCCTCACACAGCATAGAGGGGCGGGAGGCAGCAATTACAATTCTGTCGCTCTTTATTTTGCCACAACGATGCCAGTTTTCACTTCAGCAGTGGAGATGGGGGTCCCACACCCTCCCACATGTCCCTGGGCTCCAGGTTGGCAGGAGCAAAGTTACCACAGCGTGGGTCAGAGTTCCTAGCCCTCTGAAGCCAGCATCATCTGCATAAACAAACAATAAGGTGGAAAGCCCACCTTTTCCTGCTGGGGGCAAAGGGCTTGGCAGAGGAGAGAAGGAAGGAGGTGGAGAGAGAGGGAGGCTACAGCCTTCTCTGCAGCCACTAGTCAGCAGGGGGCTTCTGGAAGCAGCCAGCCCCTCCCTTCAACCCAGTTGTCTAAGTGACAGAGGGAGAAAAGGGGAATTTTCGAGAGTGTTGTGATGATTGACATATATATGCATATTTTTTGAGAACGGTTGGGTTGGGGATGAGCACAGGAAAAAGTACAACCCGTCTGGAGTTTGATTTATTTTTATTGCTCTTTAAAACCATGCAAATAATTGATATTCATTGAAAAAAAACAACAACAGGAAACACAGATAAGCCAAAAGAAAACAACGAAAATCAGCTATTAACACGTTGGCAGATATCCATCTCATAAAGACTCCTTTTGTTTCATTAATAAAACGGTGTCATGCTGTTATACAGCCTGATAGCCTCCCTTGCTTTTTCCTTCTGTGTGTGCTTGAGTACGTCTGAAGACAGAGGTCAGCCTCAGATATTACCCTCAGGAATACCAGGCACCTTGATTTTTCTGAGGCACAGTCTCTCACAGGGACCCGGAGCTCACCAATTAAACGAGGCTGGCTGTCAGTAAGCCCCAGGGATCCACCTGTGTCCGGGTCCCCGGTATTGGGATTGCACATGCACAAGGCCACTCCAGGCCCTCTCGGGAGCACGGGGTGTCTGCTAGGGAAGAAGCAGGCGTTAGTGTTTGTACAACCAGAGCTTTACCACCACTCAGCCTTTGACCCACATTTTTTTTTCTTAAGATTTATTTTTAGAGCCGGGTAGTGGTGGTGCAAGCTTTTAATCCCAGCACTCGGGAGGCAGAGGCAGATGGATTTCTATGAGTTTGAGGCCAGCCTGGTCTACAAGAGCTAGTTCCAGGATAGGCTCCAAAGCTACAGAGAATCCCTGTCTTGAAAAACCAAAAATAAATAAATAAATAAATAAATAAGATTTATTTTTGGGAGGCTGGAGAAATGGCTCAGCGATTAAGAGCATTGGCTGCCCTTCCAGAGGACCCAGGTTCAATTCCCAGCACCCACATAGCAGCAGTTCACAACTGTAACTCCAGTTCAATTCCAGGGACCCTGGCATCTTCAGACAGACATATGTGCAGGCAAAACACCGATGCACATAAAATAAAAATAAATACATCTTAAAAAAAGAAAAGGATTATGTTTGGCTTGTTGGTGGTGGCATACACCTTTAATCTTAGCATTCTGGAGGCAGAGGCAGGCAGATCTCTGTGAGTTCGAGGCCAGCCTGGTCTACAGAGCAAGTTTCAGGACAACCAAGGATACACAGAGAAATCCTGTCTCGAAAACACAAAACAAAACAAAAAATATTTTCGTTCTGTGTGTTTGAGTGTTTTGCTGGCATGTATGTGTAGGCCTGATGTCCACAAAAAAACAGAAGAAGGCATCAGATCCCCTAGAACTAGAGTTACGAATGGTTGTGAGCCTCCATGTGGGTGCTAGGAACTGAACCCAGGTCCTCTACAGGAGCAGCCAGTGCTCTTAACCACTGAGCCATCTCTCCAGCCCCTAACCTGATTTTATTTTTGATGGAATAAGATATAGGACATCTTTTCAGGACAACGGATAGATGTACTTTATATATTGACATGACTAGTACCACATGAGCTAGACATGGTGGTTTATGCACGTAGTCCCAGCGACTAGGTAGAAAGGTTGTTTGAATTTAGGAAACTGGGTCAACATATAAATGCCCCTTTTGCTGTGGTTTGTTTTATTTTCTGAGATAGGGTCTTATGGGCACTGGAGAGATGGCCCAACCACCTTAGAAGAACTTGTTCAGAGATCCATCTGCCTCTGTGCACACCCCCCCCCCAAGTACCAGGATTAAAGGTCTGAACAACCACACCCTGCTACGGTCTAGAGACTCAGAATTGATCCCCAGAAACCATGTGACAGCCCATAACTATCTGAAACTCTACACCCAGGGGATGCTATACCTTCCTCAGGTCTCCAAAGGCACCAGGCAGGCATATAGTGCACAGACATATACATTCAGAGGCAAAACATCCACACACATTGAAAAATAAAATGTAGGGGCTGGAGAGATGGCTCAGAGGTTAAGAGCACTGACTGTTCTTCCAGAGGTTCTGAGTTCAATTCCCAGCAACCACATGATGGCTCACAACCATCTGTAACGAGATCTGGTGCCCTCTTCTGGCCTGCAGGGACACATGCAAGTAGAATGCTGTATACATAATTAGTAAATAAATCTAAAAAAAAAGAAAAAGAAAAGAAAAAAGAAAAAGAAAATGTATTCCAATATTGTTTAGAGGAGATGCGGTCTCAGGTAGCTCAGGCTGGCCTTGAACTCATGTGTAGCTGAGAATGAACTTGACCTGATCCTCCCACTTCTTCTTTATGCTCCCCTGAGGATCGAACCCCGAGCTTTCATGCATGCTAGGCAAGTAAGTACTCAACTCTACCAGATAAGCTCCTCCCCAGCACTGAAGGAACCCTGTCTTAATACAATCATTCAGTTGGGCATAGTGGCACACGCCTTTAATCCCAGCACTAGGGAGGCAAAGGCAGGCAGATCTCAGTGAGTTCGCAGCCATCCTGGTCTACAGAGTGAGTTCCAGAACAGTTGAATCTACACAAAGAAACCCTGTTTCAAAAACTCGAATAAATAAATACAATCACTCACTCCATGAGTCTCTGCTCCGCAGTGGAGATTTCCTGGGCACCTGTACCGGAGCTGAGGAGAGACATCAGACTGTGGGGACCTGATTTTACTCCCCCTTCATCCGCTGGCCTCTTGTACCAGACATAGAGCTGTTCCAAGACAAAGATACAAGATCCCAACAGACCAAACCTGAGTTCCCCTTGACCTCAGAGGCAGGATACGGGCTGGCAGGGTTGCGGGGAAGGGTGCTGGGCACAGGGCAAAGTCACACTGGAGGGCTAATGCAGGCTTACCTGGAAATCCTACTAGCTGAGGGCTGGCTACGGGAGAGAAATGGTTTCTTACAGTGATAGAGTTCTGGGATCAGATAGCATGCTGGCTTTGTCACCTACCAGCTGGGACAACTGAACAAATGACCCAGCCTCATATTATATGTGTAAAACTAATGAGAGCTACTAATCATGCTGGCATCAGTGTAACGATTCAATGGGAAAATCTGCAGATGATGAAACACATGGACGGTAGCTGCCTCTGCACCCACGGTGATGGGCTGCGTTACCACCGTGGGATGCACTGTGTTACCACCGCTGCGGTGCTCCGGCCCCGCCCATGGATCTACGGCTGCCCACCACATCTCCCTCTTCTCATACCCCCGACTCTTTGCTTTTCATCATTTCTTTCCCCTTTCTTGATTCTACTCCCGCCTCCCTTTCTCCCTTGCTGGGCCATTATGGAGAATGGGAGAGACTGCTGCAGGCAGCCCCGTGCTATGGAAGGCAGGAGGCCCCTCTGCAATGTAGTCTATGATTTCTCAGAAGAAAAACACCGGCTCCACTTGACCCAGAGGAACAGGCTCTGCCTGAGGGCTCCTGTGTCCCTAGACTGAGCAGGCTGGCTGAGTGCCTGAATGTTCTGGAAGGTCAGGGAGGACAGGGGCGTTTGCCTGAATAGCAGCTCTGGCACCTGTGTTTGTGTGTGTTGGCGGGGGGGGGGGGGGGGGGCTGTGCCCAGCTGGAGCCACTAGTCTGGGACTAGGAGACGGTTTGATAGCCCCTGGCTACAAAGACAGCTTGGCCCCTGGACCAGGCCTGACCCTAGTAGCCAGACCTATTCATGAGGAGAGAGGCTCCTTCAAAGACAGAGGGACTACCCTTGTGCAGGGGACCGGAGATGGAGAGCGAGCAAGAGTGAAGCCGTAAGTTCTCCAGAAAGGTCACCGCAGGGCCCCCATTACCAGCCGTCTTAAGCTCAGGATGAGATTTTTCTCATACAGTTTTATCTACTCCCTGGACTGCCTCCAGCACGCGAGCCACTGACACGCTGAGGTCTTTACAATCGATTTCCTGGAAACGGCCACTCAGTCAGCAGTCACGTGGGACGTGTGTGTGCTACTGAGACTTGTATGGCTGAGGGCTGAGGAAACAAGAGATCCCTAAGCCACCCTTCCACATCGTGGCAGCGTCCACCAAGAAGGGCGGGCACGCATTTCTGCCCACCGGCTTCACCAGAGGAAGACTATTCACATGCACGCAGAGAGCCCGGGCAACATGCTCCCTGGGGGATTGTTGGTGTGGTGACAATCAGAGACACCTCAGCTGTCCGTCAGGCAGGGCTGTCACATTCCGAGAGTGGGTGGTGGCCCCTGGAATCGGGTAGACCTGCCATTTACTACAAAAGCTGCCTCATGCTCCCCGAGGGAGAGCAGGGGCGGAGGAGAAGCTACCGAACCAGCTGTCAGTGCTATAGCCACACGTGGACTGTTTATGCAGAAAGCTAAGAAAAATCTAGCAAGGCTACTTCCCCCGAGAGGAAGTCCAGCGTGGACTGTTCCAAGCTAGCAACTGCAGAGCAATCCGGTCAGCCATTTGTGTAAAACCACCATGAAACAAAGAACTTGACCCCATCCATATGCGAGCATGTGTGTGTTCTCTATGTAAACACCTGGAAAGTCTGGCGTGGTACATGTGTGCGTACGGTTATTGCCAGGGACAATGGTGACACTGGTCAGGAACAGGAATGAAAGAAACTGCTTTCCTGTTGCTGCTGCTGCTGTTTCTTATTATTTATTTGCTTATTTATTTTGGAACAGACCTGACTCTGTAGCAGAGGCTGGCCTCAAACTCATGGTCCTCCCCCTGCCTCAGATTCCTGGGTACTAAGATTACAGGTTTGAACCATCAGCTCACTTTTTTTTCTCTGTATTTTTGTTTCCAAAACAAAGAGCGGAGAAAGCTGGAGCACTGCCTCTTCTGTTGGTTCTGTTTGTTGCCTGATTGCTTCCCCAGGCCTGCACTTCTGGGAAGATGTGTGTCTCTCTCCCAAGTCCCTCAGCTTCCACTAGGCAAGGTGGAATCAACATCAGAATGCACCCGAATCAACATCAGAAGGCCACTGCCACACTGGAGGGGGACAATGTTGAACTTCTGCTCCAAGTCCAATAGTGCCTGTGTAGAGGCGGCCCTCACAGAGGGAGAGCACTTCCCTGGGGACCTCCAGGAGGCATTGGTGAGGAACCCAACAAAGCGGGAATAGAATGACTTCAAACTCAGCTGCTTTTTCTGGCCCCCCATTCCCACCGATCCCTAGAAGGGTGGGAAGGGGTAAGAATAGCTTTCTTCCTGCCTTCATGTTGGCGGTCGGCCCATTGCCAGGCCTAAGCCAGAGCCAACACTCTGGCTTCTGGCTGGAGCCAAACCTGCCTCTAATGGAGTCACAAACAGTCCCCAGTGCTAGGCCAAGACCCCAAAAGTATTTATCTTGCCTGGCACTGCATTACTTAGCCCGTCTTGCCGTGCTGGGCACAGGGCCTATTGCCCTCCAGGGCTCTCTGTTCTCAGAGAGGCCCTCTGGCCTGGAGACTCATGTGGCTGCCAGGACTATGATGGGTCTGGTTTCAATTTCCAGGGAGTCTTTGCTTCCTCTTTCCTTGTTCTAGAGGGAAGAACAGGGACCAGGGACAAAACAAATTGGTCACAGGCCTATCCCACACCAAGAGAGCAGCTAGGCTCTGGGGACATTAGCTCATTCACAACTAATGCCCATGTCGCCCTAAATACACCGTCACAAAGAGGAGTGAGAGGAGTGAGATGGCCACGCAACCTCTACAGAGCTAGTTCTAGGACAGCCAGAGGTACAGAAGAGGAACCTTGTCTCCAAAAAGCAAACTAAGTACACAGCAACAATAATAACAATAATAGTGATAATAAGACACTCAGAACTATCATACTTGTCCCTCTGGAACACCTGTGCCTATATCACCCCCCGTCTTGATGTGCTTCCAGCAGAGATAATGATCAATGCACGCTGTGGACAGAAGGACAGGAGGGAGGACCTGAAGACCAACTGCTTTCGGAGCAGACACACAAAGGGGACTCACGCAATGTCTCCCCATAGTACGTGTCCCATAAATTCCAGTAGATGTGGGGCCTGGAGGCTGTTTGGTTGTCACCAACACTGGCTTGTTTCTAGGCCAACGATTCTAGGCAGCAGGGGTAGCCACACCTAGTTTGAAGTGTTGAGCCTGGAGACAGTGGCCAGCCTCCCACTACAAGCTCCTTCCTGGCTTCAGTTGCTTATAGCAGCGCCAGCAACTCTTCTATGCAGGATGCTGCCTGCTCTGGGCTACGCATGGTCTGCTACAATCAGGGCTGTCTCTAGAGGAGGGGAGAGGCCACCTCCGGGGACCCTGTGCCCAGAAACTAATCTCTAGCTAAGAGCCAACTGGCTCCTCAGATCCTCAGCGGACTGTAGAGAACAAGGAAGGCTGTCTTTGGGGTCCTTTCTGGGCACTAGGGAAGAAACTTCCCCAGCAACAGGATTCATGATCTGAACTGGAGCTTCCTGGAAACCAAAGGACTGTCACGTCAGGTGACTGGAGACCTCAGGCCTGAAAATTCAACTCAGTGACTTGCTCTTCCTCCAGGGTCCCCTCTGGCCAAGCTTCCTGGTTGAACAATGACTCAGGACAGAACTGCTTCCCACACCTACAGGCCAGTCCTGGTCCAGGCCATCTCAGGCCATTCTGCCCTCACACACCTGTAGGCTTGTAGTAGAGGTGATATGTCCCAAGCAGGGACAAGGGAAGCTGAAGAAAAAGCCAGCTGCCAGGGTCTCCAGGGGGACACTGTCTGTCTGCCTTCCTTCAGGCCCTTCCTGTTCCCCTCTCCCCAGGAGTGCTGGCCCTGATTCGGACCTGGGGTGAAGTTGTGTTTGTGTGGGGGGCAAGACACATGGTCTTTGTACAATCCTGTGTTCTCAGCAGGTTGGGGATGGAGCCTAAGAGTATGAATTCCTTCTTTGATACAGGGTCTCATGTAACAGCCCAGGCTGGCCCCGGGACTCTGGATCCTCCTGCCTATACCTCCTGAATGTTGGGGTAACAAGTCTTTGACACCACACACCTGAGTCTGCCTTTCTAAACAAGTTCCCTTTTGTGGTGCTCCTGTTGCCAACACAGGGGCCAGTGCCATCACTGTCCAGGCACAAAGACTGCACTGTGAAATATTAGTCTCTGCCGTGCGTCATTTCTTTGACAAATGTTTCTCTGGACCCCTGAATAGAATCGAGGAACCCACCAGTACACATTTTCAAGGGAACCATTCTACGCGGGCACTCGCCACGTTTTTTTTGTTTTGCTTTGTTTTTTGGTTTTTTTTTTTTTTTTTTTTTTTTTTTTTTTTTTTTTTTTTCAAGACAGGGTTTCTCTGACTGTCCTGGAACTAGCTCTTGTAGACTAGGCTGGCCTTGAACTCTGCCTCGGCCTTCCAAGTGCTGGGACTAAAGGCGTGCGCCACCACTACCCAGATTACCACGTTTTTCCATGACTATGAATTTGTGAAATTCCTGTCAATCACCTCTCTGTCTGCAGTCTCTTTCATTTACTGATAGCTCCCTGGTGCCTAGCTACGTGCCTGGCACACAGTAGGTCCAACAGATAATTGCTGACTTAACGAATAGATGACCTTTTTGTATAAAACTATTCAGACAATTTATTGTGTTCTGGAGAGCCAGGCCCAGGTCCATGTGTGATAGGTGTATGACCTTGGTTGCTCCCTAAACTTCTCTGGGTGAGTTTACCTGTAAACTCGGAGACACATCCATGAATAATCTGAAAGGTTACATAAGAATCAAA
Organism: Microtus oregoni; assembly: GCF_018167655.1. Taxonomy (NCBI): domain Eukaryota; kingdom Metazoa; phylum Chordata; class Mammalia; order Rodentia; family Cricetidae; genus Microtus; species Microtus oregoni. Next base: position 10,616,552 of record NW_024543068.1, read on the forward strand.
TGAGCTAATGTGTCTAGACTGCTTATATTGTTACTGCCACCCGCAGAACACCATCTAAGGTGATGTCATTGTTATCCAAGGGCCCGACAGTGAGTCCCCTCTTACTTTAATCAGACTCTGTTCAGAAACTAGTTTCTAGAGAAGAATTCCCTTTGGACCTGGGATGAGGGAAGTCTTAAGTGGCAAGGGAAGTGACCCAAAATTTATACCAGGGGGATGGATAGCGGCGGACGATGGGCACTGGGGTGAGGGGCATCTGGGTAGGGTATAAGGTGCCACAGCTCTGGCTTGTGACACCTGAGTGGAGCTGGTGCTCCTGGCCAGGCCTCACTGCTACCAGCCAAGGCTCGGAGCTGACTCACAGCCAGGAAGGGAAGTGATTAGCATGCAGGGCAGGTACCACGAGGAAAGCTGTCTCCATGCAACCGGCTCTCTGTGTGTTTCTCTGATTAATGTGGCAGAGAGAACATTGCAGCTTTTTTTTTTCCCCCTGAATGGTCGCCACGTGGAGCCGGAGTCATTAGCATTGCTTCTCCGGCTTGCCATGACCCCGCTGACCACTCTAAGTCGATAAAAAAGAACACGGCTGAGGCAGCTGTAAGGCTCAGGGACCCTACTTGGTGATGTAGCAGCCACGGGAGTCTTTCATGTAAAAGGTTCCTGGGCAGCCCCACCCTTCCATCCTCTCCCATTCCCAAAAAGCATCCCTTAAACTTCTGCTTTGGAACCTGCCGCCTCCTGGGGATGAGAAGGAGGGTGGAGCCACTTTGGTCCTCGGGGTGGGGTCCAGGTGGGGCTCCTGGGCGGTATGAGAGTCCAGCATAAAGGAACAATCGGATGGAAATGGGGTTTGCCTAGGGTAGGGGGCGGGAGCGGGGGTGTACCTGAAGACATGGACCTTCTCCTGGGGACAACAAGTGACTTGTCATCTGGGGTGGAAGGGCCTCTTAGGAATCCACCCTGCAAGTGCAGAGAACAGTGAGGATGCAGGTGCCAGAATCCAGGGCCAGAGACGGTGGCACTGAGTTCTCTCTGCACATTCCTGCACGTGGTCGCTCCCCACCCTGGGAGCACAAAGGACTGGCCAGCTGCCGATGGCGGGAGGACCTCCTCTGCAGTTTGGCCCTAAGCTCTGTGGTGCAGGTTGCTACACTATTATAGACTATTGTTTGAGGATCCGCTCTCCCCAGAAAAGCGCTACCGTCCTTTTCCACTCCTGATCTCTAGTTGTGGGTGGAGGGTCAGACTTGCTTGGAAGAACATGACGGTGGGGACAGCTTTGGCTCTCGCCATCCCCACGTCCCCACCTCGGTGCAGCTGCCAGCTCCCCAGCCCAGCTATGAGCATCCTGCCTGGGAGCGGGGGGGGGGGGGGGGGGGGGGGGGGGGGGGGGGGGGGGGGTGTCTTCCATCCTGCCCTACGGTCTCTCCTAGCCAGGAAGCAGCTCTCTGAAATCTGCCTGGGCTGGGAAGGGAGGAGCAAGAGCGTTAATTGTGGAGCCTGCAGGAGAAGCTGGGAGGAGGCAGCGGAGAGAGAAATCATCTTGTAATGCACCAATTACTGATCAGCTGGGATATAATTGTGGGGCTGCCATGCCGGCTGCTGGAGGTACCAGGCCTCCCTCCCTCTCATTAATCAACGGTAATCCAGAATTACGACCTTTAATGATCTGCAAAGACACTTAGGCACACACGCACACATGCTCTCCCATGGACACAAGTAATTGATAATCAACCATGTAATTGGAGGCAATAATTCTGTCCGGGCCAGATGACAGGCTCCACCCTGCCAGCAGAACAGAGCCCAAATCACGGCCAACCCCTGCAGCCGGTAGCAGTGTTGGGGGAGGAAGGACACCCCTTCTCTTCTTTAGCGGGTTTCCTCCAGTCTTCTCAAGGCGGTAAGAGTATGGCAATCAACTTTTTGCCTTCTGTTATTATATCTCTATATTATTAAAAATTTGCACGTAACTATGTATGGCACAGGAAATTCAAAATACCATTGCAAGACTGTACAGATGTAAAGACTGGAGTTCAGATCCCCAGAACCCACACAGAGGCAGACCTGTAGTCTGTAATCCCAGTACTATTGATAACAGGAAGTGGGGACCCGAGTCACTCTGGAAGCACTGAGGCTCATAGGCCAGCTAGCCTGGTCACAGGGTGCACATTGCGTGCGCACACATACACACACACATACACACACACACACACACGGGGGGGGGGGGTGTAAATAAATAAACAAATAAACAAGATGTCTGCTTCCGAACTGTGCTCAGGCATGGTAGTTTCAACAAGGCTGTAATTCCAGCATCAGAAGGCAGAGTCAGGCTGATCTCTGGATCCCTACACATCTGCACTTAATTAAACTGGGCACATAACCCGCCCCCCTACATCCCAGTGTCTATCTATCTACATCGTATCTCTTCAGGTTTACTCCAGGGGCATCTGTGGCACCCCAACCTGCCCTAACTTTCTCATTATACAGCTATTTCAAATGTCCCTCTTGGAGGGAGGGGGATGCTCACAGAACTCAAAGTCCAAGAACTTGCAAGAAAGTTGCAGGACCTGTGAGGCCCCTGCCCTGCAACTATGGTAAATAAGTGCTGAGGGGTGAGGACTACAGAGCTACTCGCAAGCCTGCGGGGAGCATCCAGAGACATCTTTCCTGAGTCCTCGCCAGCCCGTGCCAGGGGCGATCCAACTGCCTGCAGTCACCCTGTACGCGACCCAAACCAATTCCCTCTGCTCACCAAGCTACAGTTGGCCTGAATTATTTCTTTGGTCTGTCTTCAATGTCACATGTGAGGAGAACAGATGTCTGCCCACATCTCCCCAGGAGGAAGCATGCAACATCTTTATTGTGGGAAGCTGTTGTTTCAGTGGCCTCTAGTTCTGACTTGCATAGGAACCACCAGGCCTTTGGTAAAATGCCAACTCTGGGTCAGAAGGTGGAGGTGGAAGTCCGCCTTCCTCCAGACATCGCCCGGTGACAGTGAGAAATGGTGGTTGAGGTATCTGGTCTTTCCTGCATTCGTAGTAAGGTTTCCCACGGTGCAAGTCCTAAGTAAGCATCTGTAGACTGCAACATGAGACTGTCCTGTTTATAGAGCTCTTGTTCTGGACAGGCTGGGTACAGTGTGGGATCTGCCAGCGACATGGGGCAGTCTCCGAGAAACTGGCAACATGACTGGTAAGTTCCTGTAGGTTCTGAAGAACAAAAGCTGCTCGGGGCAACTCAGGTGATGGGAATGCAGGAAGTCAGGAAACAGCTGTGTTTGCCTTCGAGGAGAAGAGACAGATATGCGCAAGGCCACTGTGCAGCAAGGCATGGGGTAAGATGGATCACTGGGTAGGAAGGCCAGTCAAGACAAAACATGGCATGCGCCTTGTGGTGGGGGCCTCGTAGGCTTCAGCCAGACTAGGAGTAGGCAGAGGACATTTGAGAGCGGCTGGCAATGGTGGTAGTTATGGCCAAAAGCATGTTCTGCAGTTTCAGAAACACATGCCGCTCTTGATCTGTCAAGAGGTAAACTCCAAACTGGGCGATGGTGGTGCATGCCTTTAATCCCAGTACACGGGAGGCAAGGGTTGACAGATCTGTGAATTCCAGACCAGCCTGATCTACAGAGTGAATACCAGCAGGACAGTGGCAGCTACACAGAGAAACCCTGCCTTGAAAAACACAAAACAAGAAAAAGAAGCAAGCAGGCTGAGCCAGCCATGACGAGCAAGCCAGTAAGCAGCACCCCTCCATGGCCTCTGCATCCACTCCTGCCTCTAGGTTCTTGTGCTTGAGTTCCTGTCGGGATTCCTTTCAGTGATGGACTACATACAATGTGGAAGTGTAAGACAAATAAAACCCTTTCTTCCTCAAGTTGAATTTGGTCATGGAGGTTCACCACAGCAATAGAAACCCACAGCGGAGGTGAGACAGGGTCTTCACTAGTTCGCTCTAGTTGTCTGGAAACTCAATACTATCTTCCGTCTTGAACTTCTAGTATTTGAAGTCCGTCTTTCCGTGGTAAGAAATGAATCACTCTAGCTCGCATCTCTAGTTTTTTGCTTTCTTTTTAAACAGTTTTTGAAACGAGATCTCTCTCATGTGGTCCAGCATGGCCTCAGACCTGGGTAGCCAAGGATGACCTCGAACTCCTGATCCTCTTGCCCCACCTCCAAGTACTGGGATTACAAGTGTGTGCCACCATACCTGGTTTTTCTAACCCAAGTCTTTGTACACGGTAGGCAGGCACCCTACCAACTGACTCACATCCCAGCCCCATAGGGAAGATGAATGAGTGTTCACATTAGCCCTAGGGCTTCTGGCCTACGGGTATGGTTGAAAGAGATCCTAGATCCAACTACCTCTGTGTGAGGCCTCCAACTCGACTTTTTGTTGTAGTGTTGTTACTTTACGTTAATTTATGGTATGTTATGTATGTGTGAGTATGCACATCATAGTCTATGTGTGATGTATGTGTGAGTATGTATATGTACATCATACATAGTCTGTATGTGAAGATCAGAGGACAGCTTGGAGGAAGCAGTTTTCATCTTCCATGGGGGTCACAGTGATCAAACTCAGACTTTGGGGCTTGTTGATAATCACCTTCATCCACTGAGCCGTTTTACCAACCCTGAACCTTGTTCTTACTTAGGCTGAGAATCTCTGATCAACAGCCAAGGAGTACCCAGGTTTGAGGGGAAGCATTTTGTTCTTTAGATTTATTTTAATTATTATAAGCTCTATCGACCTTATGCCAGAAGGGATCAGATCCCATCTAACTATAGATGGTTGTGAGCCACCATGTGGGTGCTGAAAATTGAACTTGGGGCCTCTGGAAGAGCAGCCAGTGCTCTTAACCACCGAGCCATCTCTCCAGCTCCAAAACATCTCATTCTTATTTTTGTGTCTATGTGTGTGTCTGTGTGAATATATACCATGTGTGTACAGATGCCCAAAGGGGCCAGAAAACGTTCCTGGAGCTAAAGTGCCAAGTGCTCAGGAGGTAGGGACAGGAAGAACAGAAGTGCAGGGCCATCTGTGGCTACATAGGGATCTGAGGCCAGCCTGGGCTATATGAGACTCTGCTCTAAAAAAGAAAAAGAAGCGGGGCGGTGGTGGCACATGCCTTTAATCCCAGCACTCGGAAGGCAGAGGCAGGCGGATCTCTGGGAGTTTGATGCCAGCCTGGTCTACAAGAGCTAGTTCCGGGACAAGCACCAAAAGCTACAGAGAAACCCTGTCTCGAAAAAAACCAAAAAAAAAAAAAAAAAAGAAAGAAAAAAGAAAAGAAAAAGAAAAAAAAGAAAGAAAAAGAAAAGGAACAAAAGAGAGCGGTCGGTGCTTAAGCTTAAGACTGCTTGCCGCTCTTCCAAAGGAGCTGAGTTTGGTTCCCAGCGCACATTTCAGGAGGCTCACACCATCTGCAAGTCTGGATCCAGGGCACCCACATCCTATGCTTGCCTCTGCAGGCATCTGCGCGCGCACATCCATTTAAAATGATAATTTAAAAAAATTATATGATAATAAAAATTTAAATGATAATTTAAAATAAAATTTAAAAAAAAAATCACTTCTATTGCCTGGTCTGCTTACAGCTGTATTCTGAGCAGTTTCTGTCCAATGAATGAACGTTCAGTCTCGTAGTGACTCCAGAACTACCTGACTCCAAAAATCGGATTTTACCTGCCTCCTGCGTTGCATTCCTCTCAAAGTCTAACGCGGCTGAAGCTGGTGGGTATTCTATGGCTGCTGGTGGACGCTTTGCACCTATTTACCCCACCGCAAACGAATAGTGAGACTTTCGCTCCCGGCCAGCAGGGGGCGTGCACGCATCGTGTTCTAGACCCCCCCTCCCCCCCACCTCCCTAGGATGGGCCAAACTATCTGCCTCCCCTCCTGATGGGGGAACCCATTATTTTTAGAGAGGTTCGGTCTCGACCGTAGACCCTGCTCAAGGTACTTGAAACCCATCCTCTCACTGAATATCTGAGATGTTGATATTACCGTGTTTACAGTGATGATACTCCATACTATTTGTGTTCGTTTTATAAGAGCTACCTGGGTCCAACCCTAGACGCCTCCTTCACCTTTCTCCACCCAGGAGACCTGGGCCAGGGTCCTGGCCGAGAACCACGATTCTCAGAGAGCTGACTCCTGCCCAGTCATGCCCTAGCGGTTCCTGCACGTTCTGGGTTTGTCACCATCCCCCAAACTTCCCAGGTGTTACCTTGAGCAGGCCTGCCAGGTCCTTGTTGCCACCCGCCTGGGGCTCCAGAGGGCACATCCTGCTGGAGTTAGTTCCGGCCACCTGGTACACATTAGCGGTGTGTCCTGGATGCTGGGGAGATGAAGGTCGGCCAGAGGAGAGGTGAAGGGCTTTGGGTTCTCAGGCTGAGACCTTGTCCGTTTGACTAGGAGAGAAAGAAAATTTGTCATAAGGAAATGGCCTTGCCTAAGGCTGCTGTACTGCCGAGGCAGAGGCAAGGTTGGTACCAGGCACTCTTGGAAGTCTGTTTTAGACCTAGTAGATCATGTTCTGGAGGGGTGAGGAATTACTTCCTCCTACCCCCCCCCCCACTCCCACCCGGTCCTGCGCTGCCCGGCTTTAAGTCAAATTCCACCACCAGCTCAGAGCCTTTTCCCTGAGTTCGAGGCATTGCCTCTCTGTTGTTACTTTTTTTTTTTATTTTATCATTATTATTATTATTATTGGTTTTGTTTTTCAAGACAGTTTCTCTGTGTAGCCCTGGCTGGCCTCAAACTCCCAGAGATCCGCCTGCCTCTGCCTCCCAAGTGCTGGGATTAAAAGCGTGCGCCACCACCACCCTGCCTGTAATTATCTCTGTGCTTTCCTATTCTCCTTCTGTTAACTGCCTCATCCCCAACTGAGTTTGGACACCAGAGCTCAAGGAGAGGACTGGCATGCCAAACACCATAATTTGAACAGCCGTGCCTCCTTTTCCCCTCTAGTCTAGACCAGAGATTTGTGGCACTGTTGTTCCACACTCAAAGGTGAAAGACTCTTCCTCCCACTTCATTTCTTGATATCTGGATTTTTTGAGGTGAAAGTAGCCTAAAGATCCTCGCTGAGGCCCTTTCTACTCTTTCTACTCTGATTTTGCTCTTTGTCGCTATATCACCCCCTAGTGGCTAACAGGAGTGTGGCACCTTGAATGAAATACTGTTAGCGCTTGGTGGGAAGAATTGCCATGGGAAACCCACCAGACGGGAATCTGGGACAGACTTCTAAGGTGCCATGCACTTTGAAAAGGCAACCTCAGAGCTCCCGTCCTCCAGGTTCCCTCCTGGCTCGTGCATTGGGTGGGCCACCCTCACCCTAGGGTGATTTGGTTCCACGGCATCCTCTACAAAGTGCCCATTCCCCGTTGCTACGGCTGTGCATAAGACTGTGAAGCCGTGGCGTGGCCACGGTTGAAGACGCTGAGCTCCCGGATCTGAGAAGTAGAGACTGTGGTCAGCCAGCTAAAGGGCGAGCTGTTTCTGGACACACCAGACCCAGAAGCAGACCTCCTAAGGCCGCAGTGATTTGTGGGAGTCTCTGCTTCTCCTCCTACTGTAGGTCAATTTCCAAAAGGAATCTTCTGCAGGAACAATACATCAAATTCCCCTTCATCCTATGGCAGCCATTCCATGCCCCAGGGTGACCAGGGACCACCATGCTTTGAAAGTGGGGCGCCAGCAATTAGGAAGGCTTGTGCCTGGGATGTTTAACTCTGGCCAGGTTTTTTGTTTGTTTGTTTGGTTGGTTGGTTTTTTTTTTTTTTTTTTGCACAGAAAAGAGACTAAATTTTCTCAATTTTTCAAGACAGGGTTTCTCTGTGTAACAGCTCTGGCTGTCCTGGAACTCGCTTTGTAGACCAGGCTGGCCTGGAGCTCAGAGATCTGCCTCTCAAGTGCTGGGTTTGAACTTCATGGTGATTTTGATCTTCCCGGTGCTCTTGAATCTACCTCCCGAGTACTGGAACTACAGGTCCCAGCATGCCTGGCTTACACCTTGCTTGGGCTCCAAGGTAGAGTCCATCATGACAGGTGGGTTCAGGCAGAAGTTGGAGGCAGCTGGTCACAGAGTGTCTGCAGTCAGGAAGAAGCAGAGAACCCAATAAATGCTTCCTAGAAATTAAACCTTCCTAGAAGTACTCTCAGAGACACACCCAGAGAAACGTTTCCATGGTGATTCTAAATCTATCAAGCTGACATGAATATTTTTTTTAAAGATTTATTATGTATACAACATTCTGCCTCCATGTATGCCCGCACGCCAGAAGAGGGCGCCAAATCTCATTACAGATGGTTGTGAGCCACCATATGGTTGCTGGGAATTGAACTCAGGACCTTTTGGAAGAGCAGCCAGTGCTCTTAACCGCTGAGCCATCTCTCCAGCCCAAGCTGACATGAATATTAACTATACTAACCAGAGTGACTCTTAGGGGCTCAGCATGTCTGCCACGTGGGTAATTATTGTTGGAGCCATGCACAGGCAGGAAACTGAAAACCAAAACAGATGGGTTAATGATGTAAAGGCATTTGTTAGGATTTGAACCAAGAGCCAGTTCTTCCTTTTTGTTTTTGTTTTTGTTTTTTGAGACAGGATTTCTTTGTGTAGCTCTGGCTGTCCTGGACCTCACTCTGTAGAAAGGCTGGCTTCGAACCAACCAAGAGATCTGCCTTCCTCTGCCTCCCCAGTGCTTGAATTAAAGGCATGGGCCACCACAGAAGCCGCTCTTTCTACTGTATTCTTTTCTTTCTTTTTTATGATTTTTGAGTAAAATGTTCCAACATTTTGCCGGATCAAAGGAGGGTCTAAATAATACATATATCATTTTACTGATAATAAGACTTTTATATTATAAAAGTTCACATTTATAAACAGCATGTGGTGGTATACACCTGTAAGCCCAGAAGTAAAGGAGGTAGAAGCAGGAGGATCGGAAGTTCAAAGTTATCCTTGGCCTTATAGCAAGTTTGAGGCAAGTATGGAACACAGGAGATTCGAAAACAAAAGTTGAAAATTACCCCAGCAAGCCAGAAGGTTAGTTTTTCCTCCAGACAGAATCTACATAGTCCTGGACGTCCTGGAGCTCATTCTGTAGACCAGGCCAGCCTTGAACCAGGAGATCTGCCTGCCTCTGCCTCCCAAGTGCTGGGGCTAAGAGTGTATACCACCACTACCCAGTGGTACCTGCCTTTAATCCCAGAATTTAGGAAGCAAAGGCAGGAGGATTTCTGTGAGTGTTGACGCCACCCTGGTCGACAGAGCAAGCTCTAGAAGAACCAAAACTAGACAGATCTTTTCTCAAAATAGAAAAGAGAACGAGAGAGAGAGAGAGAGAGAGAGAGAAGAAAAAATACTTTTGATTCATTTATTTGCGTAGTATGTTTTGAGGGCCTTTTAGGTGGACTTGGCAATAGAACGGCATGCCCCAGCCTTGAACCTCAAAGAGTCCCCAGTGAGGGAGTCTCTTTGTGATGTTCATGGATTGCCACTGAAGCACAAAGCCAGGAAATGCTGGAAATCAGTTTCACCAAAAAAAAAAAAAAAAAAAAAAAAAAAAGCCAAACAGCTGAATTTTGAAGGCTGTTTAAAGTCTGCTCAAGGAAGTTAAAGTGGAAAACATTCTTCCAGGCAGAGAGAAGCCACGGAAAGGCAAGGGCGCGAAAGTTTACATAGCACGCAAGGAACAAAGAGGGATTTAATATAGTCAGACAGTAGTGAGGTGGGGGGGGGGGGGAGCAGAAAAGAACTGAAGGCGGTTTCCCACAAGCCCTGTGCTCCGGGCTAAAGGCTTGGTCTTCATCCTGTAGAGCACCTGGAAGACTGTTAAACAGGCAGGCAGGTATCTGCTACGGATGGTTTCTGGACCACTGTAATAAACCCAAGTGAATGGGAGTGGTCTATCGAGGCCAGATACTAACGGGAAAGAACAGGGGGGTGCCCGCCGGGCTTGGCACCAAGTCCTGCGGGAGCCAAAGCCAGGATGCCTGTGCAGGGTCATGAGAAGGTGGTGATGTGCAAGATGACCAGTACCTCAGTCAGTCTACTGGTGCTAAAGCATCTGTGCTTACTGTAGTCTAGTCCTCTACTAGAGGAAAGCTTGCTTTTTTATTTAATTCCTACCGCAAAGAGGTAACAAGGCTTTAGGGTATTTATAGGAAATGGCTGATGATATTCGGCACGTTTACCATAGGAAATCCGCTGAGAACACCTGGTGGTACAGAAGCTTGATAGAAAACGCGTGTCTCGTGAATCAGGACTCAGACCCAGGTCTGTCTGCAGAATTAACGCTGAATTCAGATTTTGCCTACCGCCTACCAGTTGGGCGTTCTGAGATGCATTCCTTAACCATTGAGTCTGTTTTCTTACCTGTAAAATAGAGATGAGTGGTGGTACACGCCTTTAATCCCAGCACTCGGGAGGCAGAGGCAGGTGGAGCTCTGTGAGTTTGAGGCCAGCCTGGGGTACAGAGTGAGTTCCAGAACAGCTTGTCTCAAAAAAAACAAAACTAAACTAAAGAACCTTGATAGTTGTTGGTTGCTAGTCAATGGTTAAACTAACAGAGCAGGTAAGGAGACGCTGCCTGGCAGGAGCCAGGTTCATCAGAAGCCTCTGAAGGTTTTGTCTCTTTGCCCATGAAGCAGGCTGCGTGGTGCATACTCCTTGAAAATGGGACCTCCCTTTCTTCTGTCTTCAATGGGCCCTGCCACCTTGGCACCTGGTGTGTGCACACACTGATATGTAGCCTTTTGGATTAGGCGACGAGCTTTGTGAGTGCCCAAAACTGTGTGTCTGGCCCACCTGCCTCTACGGTGGAGAAGAGGCAGGCCGTCTAAACTCCATGTTTGTCTCGGGGCTTTAGGATGCTCTCAGGTATGTGTGGCAGCATCTGCCCTTTTGCCTGGCTGGGTGCTCTCCCAGGACCTGGTTGCCCCTCTTGCAGGCACTCTATAAAACACGTCTGGCCCTGGATCCAGACAGACTCATAACACTAATGTTGCTTTTCCATTTTCCTGGAAACTTCTATAGCTGCAGCCTGGAAAGCATCCAAAAGTTTCCCCGAACTAAAGATAACAACAACAACAATAAGTTTTTAAACATTTAGAGAGGCGAAGGAAGAGAGACCCTAAGGCAAATGTCCCTGTTGATTACTGCTCAGCCGGACAGATTCCAATGGTAGGGACAGAAAAGGGAGGATGTTTCCAGGACAATTTAAACATTCACATGGCTTCTTTTAAAAAGACAGTTTCAAAACAGTCGACCTCCCTGGGGCAATTTAAAAAAAAAAAAATCTACCCAGAAGGCAAAAGCTTCCCCTATCCCCCCCCCCCCCCCCCCCCCAATCTGGAAAGTTTTCTCAGCAGAGGCCCCAGCACATTCCTGAGTTCTGGCTCAGGGAAGGACTTTCCCAACCTTCCAACAATCTGGGCCCTCGCTCACCCTGCTGACCTACCAAGGGTTCTGCTCGCTCCACCCCCAGCAGCTGCATTCCAGCTGTGGCCTTACGAAACTGCCAGGAATCCTAGGGCTGCGAGGTAAGTGAGGAACGCGCCTCCTGACAGCTGAGGGGCCGGAGGAAGTCTAGAAACCCGGAAGCCCTGGAGCTGACTCTGGCTAGTCTCTACAGCCCACAGGCAGGGTGGGCTGTTGACTTAGGGACAACAGCATTCTAGGAGGTCTTGCAAAGATTATAGGCAGGGTGGTCAGCCTGAATCCCCCCCCCCCAACCCCCCACCTCGTCCTTGGACCACCTGGCAATGCAAAAAGTGAAATTCAAATATTTCTTTGGGAAGATTCAAAAATATTTCCACTTATTCATGAGCTTTAGGTTTTTTTTTTCTACTGCTTTTTCAGATATATTAATTATGTGTATGTGTCCGTGGGTGGGTAGGGGTGTGTGTGTGTGTGTGTGTGCACATGCTGCCAACAGAGGCCAGAGGAGGAAGGCATTCCTTAGACAGCTGTGAGCCATTTGATATGGGTACTAGAACTGAACTCAGATCTGCTCAGAGGTTAAGAGCACACAAACTGTTCTAGGGGACCTGCATTCAATTCCCCGCACCCACATGGCAGCTCACAACTATCTGTAACTCCAGTTCCGGGCATCTGACACCTTCACTCAGATATATATGCAGGCAAAACATCAATGCACATAAAATAAATACATTTTAAAAATAAATAAATATATTATTACTATTATTATTATTATTTAAAAAGCACAACATCTTGCATGAAGCAAGTCTTCTGGGGCTGGGGAATGTAACTCCATGGTAGCCTCTCCCAGCATGCCTGAAGCCCTGGGCTCAATCAATCCTCAACACAACAGAATGCAAACAAAAAGATAAGTCTGTGCAACAACACAGTAAACAGAACCTTAATTTGGAGATTTGCCCCCTTCGGGACTCCCGTGGTGCAAATTTGGAATTCAAAGTCTCAAAGGCTGAGGGAGGAACCTGATCTACAGAGGAAAACCCTATCTCAAAACCTGCAAGATGGTAGGAGTGGTCTCGCTGCGTGTTAGCGTCTGTAGGAAGAGCAAGGTTAGTTAACTGACAGTGAGACTCCAATGAATGATGGGGTGGGGTTTTGCAGCTGTTTTGGGGTCACCCACACTCATGTAAGTATCTTTTACCCATGCCCTCAATGTAAGCCAAATAAATTCATTGCTACACACACACACACACACACACACACACACCCTTAATTTGCCAATGGCTCTGGAGAATTACTCCTGGGAGGTGACAATGACTTTGCCAGAGGCAGAAAAGTGAGTGTCAGTCTCCTTGTAAAAGCCCTGCCCTCCCAAAACTGGTGTCCCTGCCTGTGGGTTCAGTGTTCAGAGGAGGAAGGAGGCCTGGGAGGCTCTCTAGAGTCCTTTACATATTTGGCTGTTGGCCAGCCGGGGCAGAGCTGAGCAAGGGGCCTTTTAGGCAGCTGAGGCCCTCAGCTGCTGTCAGCTCAACTGTCACCAAGTTCCCCTGGTTGGGGTGGCAGGGCAGGGGATGCTGGAGCCCTGATAATATCATCTGGGGCTGCAGAGTAGGGTTAATGGAAGTTGCTTTTCTACTTGGCTGGCTGGCTCCATGCTGGCTGATTAATCTGGATTTCTGAGAGTCTGTGCCTTCTCCCTGGGACTGACGGCCACCCAGACATACAGCAACAGTTAATAGCCATGGGAAAGCTTTGGGAGTCCATCCTCATTTACAGCCATACTACCTTGAATGTGTTCATCTTAGCTAAGCAAGGTTGGGCCTGGTCAGGACAAGGATGAGAGAGACTCCATTCTCCAAAGAGAGGAGCCTCCTGCAGTCTTCCATCCATTCCAGGGCCTGAACGTGAGTCTGAAGAAGAGGTGGCCTCTGTCCCAGGAGACAATCAGGTCAAACAGTGATAGACTGACCTGTGTCTTCTTTCTCCCTCCTGCTGTCATTCCCACTTCCAAATATGCCCCCCTTAGCTCTCCTTGTTCCCTACTCCACTGGTCTGACCAGCCACTTCCTATACTGGTCCCTTCAGAGTACAGTCTACAGGGTTACCCATAGAAGCTGTACTTGCCCCCACCCATGACAGTAACCCCTGAGCCCTTGAGACCCTAGGAGGAAAGCACCGGGAAATCGGAAAACATTCTCCCTTCAGAAAACAATGGCTTCCGGGGCCTGTGCCAGACACACTCACAACCCCCGAAATAGTCTCATTGTTCTCTTGTGCAATATCCAGGAATTTGGTGAAACTCATCATTTTTCAGGTTACCGATAATGCAAGTTTGGAAAGTGAAAGAGGAAGAACGCAGGCTGAGAAAGCTTTTATCCAGCCGCAGAGTCTCTCCAGATGCAAGGTAGGTTGGTTTTTGTTTTTTTGGTTTTTTTTTCTCCAGCAGTCCTTTGGTGGGGTTAAAATTAGCTGGCAGCATTCTGGTCACATGGCAGACAACAAAACAAAAGGGAATTGTTTCCTCAGACGCTCCTGAACTAGTCCCACCGACCTCCTAACCCATGGATTTCTGGGATCTGGCTCCCCACCACCACCCCGGCATAGGAGAGGCCACACCACAGGCTGCCCACAGGGATTGCTCTTGCTGTAGCAGAGAAGAGTGCAGACAGTCCCAAGGCATTTTGGAATCTTGGTGCTTGCCTTCTCTGGGAAGGCACCCTGGGACTCCGGATTGCCATTTACAATTAATTCTTCTCCCAGAAGTCAGCAAATAAGCAAACATCACGAGGACTTGGGAAGGACAACACTGAAGGGTGACCATGGTACCCTTTGCCTTTTGGGACAAGTGGCTTTGGCTGTCAGGATGATAACGTGAAATGAACACGCCCAAGCTATAAGTGACAAGGACTTCAGACAGATTCTTTATCTCTGGACCCTGATGACAGGACAAGTCAGGATCTGCCTCCCATTTAAAGCTATCACCAGCAGCTACGAGTTAAAAATACAGCCTCTGATTCACGCATAGTCAGGAAACCTGGCTGTGCTCAGTACAGAAACACGTCTGTCAACCTGGGAAAGGAATCACCACCACGGATATGCTCTTAGCTTGCCAAAGCTTAGCAGCTGCAAGAGCCAAAAACCCAGCTGCCTGGACCGTCTGGGGAAAGGGGGTTCTGAATCACCTGATTTCTTCCTCAGCTCCAGCATAATTCTAAGCCAGAACCATCTTGAGATGTCTCAAGGGCAGATTGCTCTTTAAAATTATGTTTGAACACTAACCCTTCAATTCTGGATCTGCTAGCAAGGTGAAACAGATGGCTTTTATTGATTATTTATTTGGAAGGCGGTATTCAAGAATCAGAAAATTCCACTGAGATTCAAACACATGACCCTGACCAAAAAAAAAAAAAAAAAAAAAACCACAACAACAACAAAAAACCAATCATGAACAGACACCCAGAGAGTCAAGCTCAAGGCACTGCAGGTTAAGTTCCACCAAATGGGACAGGTCTAGTCTTTTGCCTGTGTGGGCTTCCATGACAGTGTACACAGTAGGAAGGAATACTTAGATTGGCCCCACATTCTGTGGCAGTCTTCCCATGCTTCAAAACAAAAACCGTCTTTGACTCTTACCCCTGCTTGAAACCTCATTAGACAGACAGACAGACGGAAGTACAACCGGCCCCTGTGCCTGGATGCCCAGTATGTAAAATCCTCTTTAAAGATTGTACACCACCCGCCCCGCCCCCAGGGACAGTCTCAAGGTGTTACAAGTACATAAAGGTCTGAAAGCTGATGCCCTGGATAAACAGTTCGCTGGATATATTTAGCAGAAAATATTGAAAACCACAGAGAAAAATATGTCCCCTTTCTGGGATGTTAATGAAGGTTTATGTCTAGGAAGCCTTCAGGAAATAGTGAACAAAAAAGAAATACTGCTCACCTCTTCCACCCCAGCGTAAATAAATCACTAACCCTCCTTGGTTTCCATAGGCCTTGGCTGGGGGATTTAATTTTTTCCCCTATTAAACAGGCCACCCGGAGAGTTGGCATTACAGACCTGAAAATATACCAGATCTTGAACACACTGTTTTGTTTCTGTACATTGAATCAGGCTGTGTTTCAAATGGCAGCTTGTGCAAGATGGGGGGCGGGGGGGAGGCGCGGTGATTATCCGGGCTAGTGCACCCTCACGAGAAGTCACCTGAAATTGCGGCGTAGATGACAGATCTGTTTCACCTTGACTCACCCAATGTCTCGTCTCTGACAGGAACCTATCCTCTATCTTTGCTGCCCAAACTGATGTCACGCTCTAAGGGACTGACTGGATTTGCTAAACTGCAACAAGATACCTTCAAAACCCCCGACTGCCTGCAGTGTGGGGCGGGGACCTGAGAATCAAGGCCAGGACAGGCAACTACTCTCCCTAAGATGGAGGCTGCATGATGTAAGTGGCTGGCTAAAATATCTGGCATGCTTGCAGTTTTAAGTTGCCAGCTAAATATTATTAAAAAGATAGAATACACGCAAACTGTGCAGAATGTAGGGCTGCTGTGTTTACATCCGGGTTTTGATGACTCAAAGCCTTCCACTTGGGCTTGCTGAAAAGCTCTATTAAAAACACAGCTTTCGAAAAGCCTCCGGGGAGCAGAAGGACTCGGGGGTGGGAGAGGGATGATAACACCCCCACCCCACCCCAAAGATGCTGTTCAGCTCTATGCTTCTGGCAAGCATTTAGGACCGGGGAAGTCTTAAGGGGTTAACCTTCTTTCAGTTTGCAAGCCAGAGCCGGGAGGGTTAACCTTTTTCCAGAACATTTATTTCACCATCTCACCGACTAGAAGGAGGAGGGGCTGGCGGGCGGGCGGGCGGGCGGGAGAGCCTGCCGCGTTGAGAGGCTGCGGATCACAAGGCCATTCTGATAGCCTCCTGTCCCCATGGCAACTGCAACGGCATTTATCAGTTCCTTCTGCGCACAGGCACCGCAAATCTGCATTGCACATGGCAGGCTTCCAGCATTTCAAATGAAAGAGCACTTTGAACGGCTGCCAAGTTTGGAAGGAGCAGAACTGTCAGGGCTGCTTAAAGCTGGCAGTTTATACTGGGGAGGTTTTCACTTCCCAGAATCCTCCGGGCTTGGCGAGCTGCCAAGTACTTAGCGGAAGCTAAAAAGTAACTCGCTCCCTCCCCTCCTCTTTCTCCCCCTGCTCACGCTCCCCCCCTCTTCCACACCATTCACCGCAGTGCTCTCAAAATTTTCCACATGTCCTGTGTCACCAGTGCAGACTGTACAATGAGAACCAGAACACCGGCTGCCCACGACCGGGCTTTTCTCAATAACGGGGGTTTAGGGTGGGTTCAGACACGGACACCGGGTTCCCGCTGTACCTGCCATAACCCGGTAACCACTGGATGGCACATAGTGTATGTGCCTTTTATCCTTTAAAAAAAAAAAAGGTACATTAATAAAAACAAAAAGCTCAGAACCAGGGACACCCTAAGTACTGGGTGCGGTAGAGAATGGAGCCGGGGGTGGGGTGGGGAGGACGACGCTGGATGGATGGATGGCTTAGAGCTTCACAGGGTGGGGGAAGTCTTGCAAACAGAATACAAAATGTCCACATCCAGCTTTTCTAAGCCGTGGGGAAGGGGGTTGTTAGTGAGAGCTGAACTGTTCCTGGAGCTTTCTTGCATCTCTCAGATGTCACGATGAAAGCTCAGAAGCCAGAGACGGGGAGGGAATTGGGACGTGGCTTTTCAATGGAAAGTTTACCAGATAACTTTGACCATGCACCACCCATGAGCACCCGGAGCACCCGGGCTTCTACTGGCAGAAAATGGGAACTGGCACAATTTTCACTGTGCTAATTTTTTTTTTCTTTACATGAAAATCTACGCTGAGATCAAGGACTTGGGCTTTATTTTCTGCACAAATAGAACAAAAATTGTCTGCCGCTTAGGCGGTTGGATGGAGTTCAGGAAAACTATGTCTGGCATTAATTCCAAAGTGGAGGTTTTGGTTCAAGTGAGGCCCATTAATTTCAGTAAACTGTTTTCACTAGTCCAGACCCTGCTGTGGGAGGACTATTTATTACCTTTTGCTAACCTGCTGTCTGCTGAGTTGCAAAGCAAAGGGGAGGGGGAATCTGGGGTGGAGATATCTCTATCTTGAATCAAATGGGTTTGCACCTTCCCTTAGGGGGTCATGTTTAATAGAGAATCTTCTATCCCTTGCTTTTCTTTATCAGAGCCTTAAAAAAAATCCATCTTGCAATGAATTACAGAAAAGCAAATCCTATGGAGAGGAATCTGGTGAGAGTGAACAGCCAGCCATCCCTTCCCCAGTTCAGAAAGGCTCCTCCCAGCCGCAGGGATGCTTTCTGTGCCTGTCCCCTCTCCAGGCTGCAGGTCTAGGGCAAAGCCCTGACATGATTCACCCTGACGACTGGGTCTAAATCCACCAAGACAGTCAATTTTGGCATTCATTCTCCCTTAGGAATTTTACTGGCCGTCTTAGAAAAGCACATAAATTACTCCCCCTCCCTCTTTTTTTCCATGCCTTCTCCTTCATCTCCCAGCACTCTCCCCCCCCCCCCAGTCCATCTTGATGTCATTTCAAAGAGAAGGATGAAAAGGAAAAGAAGGGATTTGTCAGGCAGTCCAGTTTGTGAGTGTGTCTTGCTAGGCCCCAACACACACACATACATACACACACACACACACACACACACACACAGAGAGAGAGAGAGAGAGAGAGAGAGAGAGAGAGAGAGAGAGAGAGAGACTCACACCCCAGCTGAGGCTGTTAATAAGAATTAAAAGCAAATCAGTACTATTAAAGCATCAGATATGAAGTTGAAAGAGGAGGGGGACTTGGAGAAAGAGAGGGGGTGGGTGGGGTGGGGGAGAGGGAGTGGGAATGAAATACAATTCGGGCCTTTAGGCTGAGAAGGAAAGAGGTGTCAGTAGCCCCATTTGGTCAGCTTGTCAAATGTCAAATGTCAAATTCATTGGTCTTTCCTTTTTAACTACCCCCCTCTCTCGCTGCCCCGCCCCGACAGTCAAGTTTTGTGAGGTTCCCAAGTGTGATTAATCTTTGGCAGAGGCCAGAAACAGGAGTAGGCTTCTTGGCTGCCCGTTCTGATAAACAATCTGTTCTTGGGAAGAGTAGGTGAAGGGGGCTGCTGGGAGGTAATCTGCGGGCATGGGAGTGGGGGTAGGCGTGAGTGGAGGGGGGGACCACCGGGAGGCCCGCCTTCCCGGAAAAATGCAAGTGCCCCTCCTCCCGGACCAGTGGTTTAGGGGTGGGTCAGGTTTCCTGCCCTTAAGAATGTGAGTAGACAGTGGATCCTTTCTTGCTGCCAGTCCCCAATGCCCAGGGCACGTCACTGGGCCACCGAAGGCTCAAAGGAGGGGGAGGAGAGTGAAACCCGTGCTCCCCACCGTTTCGGACCATCTGCAAAGCTACACAACCCCATCCCCCAGCGAGTGTGCGCAGAACCTTGCTTGCGAGAAAGGGAAACCGAGGCAGTGTTGTTAGAGAAAGCCGAGTCGTGGGGGGCGGGGGGGAGGAGCGCTGTAGCGCTTATTATAAAGCATAACGGGGAAAAACAGACTCAGGGCAAAACAAAAGGATCCCACTATTTGCTGGGATCGAAACTCCGGAGGCAAGAAGGCAGGCTGTGGATGTTGCGGCGGGGATATTGTTTGAGCAACCAGGCAGAAATCGGCAATGTGTAAAAGTGGGAAGGGGCAGAGAGTGGGCGGAAAGCAAAGCGGTGCCTAGAAGGCTGCGCAGGCAGGGCTGGGAAATGTCACCAGGAGAGCGCAATGGCTCCGAATAAAAGATGAATGATAGGCTACCTTTTGGAAAACGAATGTAAAAATAAGAAGAAAGGTGAGAGGTCCGGCCTCTTCCTCACCACTTGCCTTCCAGCTTCAACACACAGGCAGCTCTGGTCTGCCCTGCATCCAAGAAGCCAGGGCCAGGCTCGCTTCCCTTTGGATTTAATTACATGAAAATACTGAATAAAAACTTGTAATTACACCTTCAGTCCCCGCCACTTAGGTCCTGCACACTTCCTGCCTAGTTTTGTTTTCTAAAGAGGAGACCATTGCCTCTTTCTTTCCAAATTGGTCAAAACAACAAAAAAAAAGTAAGCGCACCAAATAAATCCTTAACAACTTTGAGTTCTCATGGTCATCCCTGCCCTAACATACACACACACACACACACACACACACACACACACACACACCAGGAATTGGGGAGGGGAAATCCTCTTCTCTTTAGGAGAGCCTAGAAGGAAGGACCCTACTGTGCTATTGTCTTGCTCCAGCTCCTTGGGCGAGAAGCAGTCCTTGCTTTGTCTGTCACTCCAACCCGGGAGTTGCTAAGCTGGTCACCCAGAGGACACTTTCCAAGGAAAAGACAGTGTAGCATCAGCTAGCTTTCCTCTTTCCCCTGGAAGGGTTCAGTCTGCACGCGATCTAGGTCAGCACTGGCCTCTTTTACAATGCTCCAGGCTCCAGCCTTACAGACAGGATCTCAGAGGGAGGTTCTGGAGGAAGAACATGATTTAAGATGGACATCTGACGGGTGAGAAACCAAAGCTCAAGAGAAGAAACAGATGGCCTCAGAGTCAGTTATGCTGCTGCAGGGAGCCTTGAACAAGCACCGCTGCCTCTTAAGGCTTCGGGGGCTGACTGCATCAGGACACTAGGACACCTAGGAGAAAATGGAAGCTTCTCGATTCCGCGCCGGATTCATTCTGGCTTATTTCATCTTCCCATTCCCAGCACTGAGACAGAAAGTGCTAAGAACAGGGCCTGACCAGTCCACAGCCATTGTGGAAGTTGAGGCAGAAGGACTACAAGTTCAAAACCTGTCTGGGCTACAGGATGAGTTCAAGGCTAGGCTAGACAACTTCTCAGGACCTAGTATAAAAACAGCAAAGGAGATAGAGCACTGTTTGGCACGCACCAGGCCCTAGGTTCTACCCTCAGCTAGGGGCAGGTGAGTGCTCTCTAGGTAAATTATTAAATAACTGAGCGAAAGGCAGGGGGCTAATATGCTGAAACCCTGCAGGCCGTGGGCCAGGCAAGTTTCAGCACACATAGGTAAGAACAAAGGGGATATAACTTCCAGTTCTACAAGGAGGCCTTTTCCACAACAAAAATCCACGCTCCTTATTTTGCTCCTTCCCCTACACGATTCACTGGACTCTCCAGCCTTTTCTCCTTTGGTGCTGGGGCTCCAACTCAGGGCCTTGCTGGTGCTAGGTACCACTTCACCACCCAGCTGTATTCTTTAGTCCCAGATGCGTACATCTTGCAAATGTCTTGAGGGCAGCCGGAGATGCTTCTCCATCCTTTGGCGAGGACGAGCACTTCAGATTTTCCTCTGTCACCTCTGCCTGGGCCAGGGCACAGAAAACCAAAGAGGTAAAAAGAAAGGTGTTTGGGGATTGCCAGGAAGCAGTGGCTACTCAGTTTTGGTCAAAGCTCAATAGTGATTGATTTTTAACTCCCAAACAACCACTGCGGATTTCGAGCCAACCTTGCAGCTACTGAGACAGTTGGGGCATTAACCCATAAGTTCCTGTGGGCAGAGGGTTTTACCTTCTTGTTTCGGTTTCTTAGAAGCATCTGGGACCCCTAAAGGACTAGCAGGCCCTTAAGGTGAAAGTGAATGCCAGTTTTACGGCACATGAAGGATGCTTTTTTGCTAACTCTGGACCACCTCTGGCCCAGCTTTCCTCACCTGCACAAAAGGCCGATGAAAGAAACACCTACCTCATAGGCTTGTGTGAGGCTTGGTGACATAATGTCTGGAAATGCATTTTGGAGCCCTTGACAAATGTCAGTTATTGTTAATAATCTCTTACGTTTTATTAAACATATTATAATGCGATGTCATTCACACAGACCAATGAAGCAGGCAAAGGAAGTGGAGTAATTATTTCAGTTTTACTCAGAACCTGATGTGAAAATGATTTGCTCAAGGTCAGCCAAGTCCAAGGTGAACAGCATAATATAAATATGTACCCAGCACCCGCCTCTCCTCTCTCTCTCTCTCTCTCTCTCTCTCTCTCTCTCTCTCTCTCTCTCTCTCCTGAGTTACAGGTTGAACTACTCAGCACAGGCAAGTAAAAATATTTGAAGTCCTGGCCCAAGGACCCATTCAAAACAAGAAGTGATGGCTGCCCTATACCAATCTGGATCCAAGAATGGCCAGGACCTGGAAGGAGCTTCCTGCTCGTGACCACACCTTCTGGCAGCCCCCGAGCAGTAAAGTGGAAATCCCCTGATTATTGTAGACGGGGAGGGAACCTCCCACTGAGGCCCAGGCTCGCAGATGGAGTGGAGGGTTGGAGATGGTACACCTGTGGTCTTTACAGCCACCGGCCACCTTGACGACGACGTCCCGCCTACTCCAAGCCTCCCTTCCACTCCAGCTCCCTTGTTGTGGGCTTGGATATTTGTACGAACTGAATCAATGAATAGCACCCTTGTCTGGCTCTTTTACCCCTTCTTTTCCCTCTAGGCCCGTTTCCCTGGACAGCTCATTCCAGGTTTTTTTTTTTTGGGGGGGGGGGGGCTGGAGGAGGAGGAGTAAAATACACACCAGCTATTGCTGAGAGCAGTGCGGGGCTCCCCCATGCTCTGGCACGCTGGCTGGCAAGAAGAGAATGCCGGGAGGCAGGAACTAGACACGACTACCCCCAACTCCCGCGCCTTTCTTCTCCTCCCTGGTCTCCGCCCCTCCAGGAAGAAAACAGCCAGAGACCGGATCGTTCTTTCCGCCACTGTGCCAACACCAACCACTATGCCCGCCCTTCCCTTGCCTTCTCCCCAGTTTCGCTCAAAGCACCCGCCTTGCCCATGCGCCCGCGGCTGGGCAGGTCTTGGCGGGCGGTGTAGGTTCAGCTCCCCAGGGCTTCTCGGCGAATCACGTTGTTCCTGGGATTTCATGCTCCAGTGGCTCTTGTGTAACCCTATGCCCTGGCCTAACTCAATATTTTTTTTAATACCAGGATTAGCCCTTTAGGGAAAGGCAAATACTTCCGCCACAGAACCGACCGGGGAATAAATGTGTAAATCACCCAGCAGCCTCCAGCCCCCACAGCCCCTTTGCTCGGGTCTGCAAGGCTCAGTAACCCGCCACACTCCTGGGGTTCCTGGTGCTAGGCGATTCCAGGCCTCCACAAGGCCAAAGGAGGGCCCAACCCACACGTTTGTTTTCATCTACTCTTAAGCGGCTCCCACAAGCCAAAGAACAGGGCCCTGCTTACTGTGTGTTACCAAAAAAGGCTTTTCTCTCTGCGGAGCGCTTGGCGGCGCGCGTTGCAGCGGGGTGACGCGAGGTTCAGCCGCGGCCTGGAGAGCCAGCAGGCTAAGAGCACCCCTGCTCCCCCTCCCGCCCCGTTCCATTTCGATTCCAAATTGTGGGGGCTGTTGAGGGCGGGCAGGAGTCGCCTAAGATCCTGGCAACCTTTACACCCCTAACACTGGGCAATGCTGCTCATGGAAGGCCAAATGGAAAGCCGACCTTTTGCTCCAGTTTAGAACAGTGTTCCCTGAAGATGCTGTCTCAGCTAGCTGAGGAGAAAGACGGCTATTAAGATGGGACTTCGCTTTGGGGAGTTAGGGTTAGCATTTCGTACCTTGTTCTCTGCAGCTAGTGCACCCCTGAACATAGCACCAGAGTTCTGTATCTCTTCTCCTCCATTTCTCACCTCCCTGGATCCGTTCTTCCCAAGAGATCACAGTATTGCTGCAGGAGCAGAGGAACGGAGGATCTCCAAACATTGGAGCTCTCACCTTCCCAATCACCGATGCATCCCCAAATAGGGCCATCTGAGACAAGCAGTTAAGAAGCAATGTATCACCTTATTACCCAGAACGATGGTGATTCTTTTTCAGGGGGTATAAAGAGTTGTGATTTTTTTTCCAGTTTTTTTTTATTGATTTTTTTATTGAGCTCTAGAGTTGTGATTTTTAAATAAAAGGATTGTGAGACTGTGGACTGTAATGGAATTCTGTTTAAATGCATACTGATGTCCAGCTCACTATGTACAGAGATACCTTATTTGCACGCGCAGGTGTGTGTGTGTGTATCTGTGTCTTTAAAGTGAAGACAGACAAGGAGATGGTATACTGAATTGTGATATGGAACTCAACTTGTTTTTTCTACCTGCCTGGCTGGAGGGTTATGGCTAAGCTGCTATTTCTAAAGTATTTTTGTTTTTCAAGACAGAGTTGCTCTGTGTAGCCCTGACTGTCCTGGAACTCGCTCTGTAGACCAGGCTGGTCTCAAACTCATAGAGATCTGTCTGCCTCTGCCTCCCTAGCGCTGGGATTAAAAGTGTGTGCTACTACCACTCAGTGTATTTTTGATTTAATAAAGAGAAAAATAAATAATGTAAACAAATGGGTCATTCAGTCAAGCCAAAGTTCATGGTCCCAGGCTGGTCGGGATTATTGGGCCCTGTGTTTTGACTCATTCAAGGGGAGCTGTGGCCAGTCCAAGGGTGAGGAAGCACTCCCTGAGAGGCTCTGTGCACAAGACTCTGCTCCAAGCCAGCCAATCAGGCAAAGCTTATTATTGGCCTGCAGCACACAGTGAGCTCGCTGTTTTTTGCAAAACCAGAAACTGGGTTGCTCTGAGATGAAAGAGAGGCTCCCTATGGGCGCTTCTTCCTCCCTTTCTCCTTATCCTTACAAGCTCTACTTTCCTTTTGCATTTGAAGCCCAGAACTAAGCATGCTGGGAAATGCTGACTAGCTTCGGGAGATCAAATGTCAAAATAAAAGTATTTCTTGTTGCTTCAGCTGACTGTAACCGTGATCATAAATAATGATCAGAATGCCTTACGCACTAGAACACTTTCACAGGGAAGCCGGGGACAGTCATTATCGATACTAGTATCCAACACTGGCAGTTTTCTGGGAATGCACGTATGTGCTCTCCACACTGTATGGTGCATTTATGCTTCACGCTGCAGCTGGGATAGCTTCAGAGCTTCTCTATGAGGAAGAATTCAGGAGTACAGTCTGGAGGGGGATGCTAGGGGCTTATGATGAAGGTGCATTTGCACAGCACTTTATATACAAGTGGTCTGTGACAAACAGTGGGGTGCTAATGGAAAATGTGAGCACCCTACACCATCCCTGGGAGCCTTAGCTTGTGCGCACCACCTTCAAATAAAATTTCCCGCATTTAGATACCAGGCCAGCTGCAGCGGCAGCTGTAGACAAGATATTTCAATCTCCTTATTTTTCCTGGTCTGTAAAATGGAACAGAACACACTTTGTGGAAAACACTAAGGGTTTAGTAACGTAAATACCGCTTTGTGCTCTGTCTCCACATTATAATGAAAATAATACTAAAGTTGATGAAAAGGAACCATTTGCCCAGTACCTATCCCAGTGCCACTGAGAGTCGCTTGTCATGAAGACAAGAAACAAACTGAAAGCTTCAACACCCCATCAAGCTGGGGGAGATAATTCTATTTTGCAGAAGAAAAAAAAAAGATTATATAAATAGAGCTCAGGGTTACAAAGCCAGTAGTAATAGTGAGGAAATTCCAACCCTATAGGCAGAATCCAGCCCTATCAAAATTACCTCCCCTCCACCAGCCTTCCATAGGGATTATCTTAATTTACATAAGAAAAAAGCAAACCTAATAAATAGAACAGGCTGAAATGCTCCAGCCAGAGCTAAGACCAACCCTATCTGTTTCTACAGTGAGTCCTAATGATGAGCAGTGATCTTACAAGGTAGAGGAAGTCATGACCTCCCAGAGCGTACTGGGGCAGTGTGGAATTAAATCACAGCACGCAGAAGGAACTTTCAAAACTGTCTATGCTTTATTTATGTGTCTAAGGATTGAGTTCGGGGCCTCGGTCATCCTGAACAAACGCACCCTCGCTGAGCTACCGCCCCCACTCTAGCCGTCAGTATTATTAAAAGCTGCCCCCTTTCATGAAACCCAGAAAAACCACTCACCTGTTTGGCAAATTCTTCACTCCCCATTTCCTGCCCTCAACTATGGCTGTATACAGTCCGTTGACTCTTTTCCTTAAAGGGCTCAGAGAAGTACATAGTCAAATAAATTTTATGGAGTTCGGCCAAGGGGAGGGGTGGCTCATTTAGCGCCATCCTTGCAACTCCGATTGATTCCCAGGCCCAGTCGCAAAAACAAATCTAAAAGGTAATTTCTGGAAGACTGGAGAAGGGCTAATTCTGCAGGTGTTTGGTGGCAAGGAATGGAACATTAATAGAGGAAGGAAGCTCTCACTGCAGATGAAATAGGTAATACCTTATATGAAATTTAAAGTGAAACTCGTCAAACAGGGCATTTAATTTTACTGCCTGGGGTTTGGTGGGGTAGGGAATGGGAATCGGAAGCAACACTCGTGGCCCTTAAACGTTTTTTTACTTGGGAAAACCAGGCAGGAAAAGGAAAGGGTCATCGTCTGTTACACACACACACACACCAGCCCAGGACTTGCAGCATTAGCTCGCCGGGCTCAGCTGTGGTGTGTACACACACACACACACACACACACACACACACACACACACGACCAAGTGGGGGAGGGGGGAGGGCGGAGGCGCGGAGGAGGGGCCGACAGGGAGGAATCTGGGCATCCTGCCGCGCATGCGCCTTTCGCGAGCAACAAGTGGGCTCCACAGACAGAGGAAGTGTAAAGGGGGGTTGGGGGACTGGTGCAGAGCATGGCGGTGACGTCAGCGCTCCGCCCGGGCGGCATCCCGCGCGGCCAAGCCGGGGACAGCGCGAGCCGCAGCCCGAGCAGGAGCGCTGAGACGCGCCTCCGGAACGTAGAGTAACAATCACAACCCCACATTCCAGGCGAGCGCGAGCGGGAAGGGATGCGACCCGGGTGGAGGCGCCGAGCGAGCGCCCTGCAGCCAACGTGAGCGCCGCCAGCTTCTGTGGCCGGAGAACTGGCCAGGACAGGGGGGGCGGTGGGAGCCTGCGTGCGTGCGCTCTTCTCCTCTGCTCTCGTGTGTCTTGGAAACGGTGGCCGCGGCTGCTCCCTCCGGCGCGCAAACCCAGGCGCAGCCAGCGCAACGGCCGACGCTGTGGAGGGGAAACTCTCCTCTTGGCAGCCACCTCCTCACCCGGCCTTCCCGGGGAATCAGCGGCTTCAGCAAGATTGGAGCTGGGCACCGGGTGGCACAACCCTCTAACCCTCTCCCCAGGGCGCCTGGCGTAGAGAGGACTCAGATCGTAGGGGGACCCCCCCCCTTCACGCTTCCACGCTTCAATCACTCCGGGGAGGGGGCCAAGAGGCCACTGGCAGCCAGCCCCGGACACCCTAGCCCCCTCCCCCCAGGCCCGGAGCTTCCAGCCCTGATCCGCCGCACCAGGAAGAAGGCTCCCGGTGCTCTTCTCCGGACCAGACAGCCGCAGTAGGAGGTGGGAGCGAGAAGCGTGCAGAACCCGTCGGCCACCCTGACGGTGGAGACCCCGCAGAGAGTCGCTGAACCAGCAGTGGAGACTCGCTCTCCCTCCAGCCCCTGGGGCAGAACTTTCTCGCCTCCCCCCGCCCCCTCCCCCGCAGCCGGACTCCTTCCCCAGCCACTCAGTCCTCCCGGTGGAGAAGGCGCCACAGAGACAGCCCGGGAGGGGGCCTACCTTCCCCGAGGCTGGCATCATGTCGGCGGCGCAGGTGTCCTCGTCCCGAAGACAGTCTTGCTACCTGTGCGACCTGCCTCGCATGCCCTGGGCCATGATCTGGGACTTCTCCGAACCTGTCTGCCGTGGTTGCGTCAATTACGAAGGCGCCGACCGCATAGAATTCGTGATCGAGACTGCCCGCCAGCTCAAGCGGGCGCACGGCTGCTTCCAAGACGGCCGCTCCCCCGGGCCGCCGCCGCCCGTCGGGGTCAAGACAGTGGCCTTGTCCGCCAAGGAAGCGGCGGCGGCAGCTGCCGCCGCGCAACAACAGCAACAGCAGCAGCAACAACAACAACAGCAGCAGCAGCAGCAGCAGCAGCTCAACCACGTCGATGGCTCCACCAAGCCTGCGGTGTTGGCCGCCCCGTCTGGCCTGGAACGCTACGGCCTGAGCGCAGC
This sequence comes from Microtus oregoni, assembly GCF_018167655.1. Taxonomy (NCBI): domain Eukaryota; kingdom Metazoa; phylum Chordata; class Mammalia; order Rodentia; family Cricetidae; genus Microtus; species Microtus oregoni. The sequence goes on from NW_024543068.1 coordinate 10,644,109, forward strand.
GGCCGCCGCCGCTGCCGCCGCCGCGGTAGAACAACGTAGCCGGTTCGAGTATCCGCCACCCCCGGTGAGTCTGGGGAGCAGCAGCCACGCCGCCCGGCTGCCCAACGGCCTGGGAGGTCCTAACGGCTTCCCTAAGCCCACACCAGAGGAGGGCCCCCCGGAGCTGAACCGCCAGAGCCCCAACTCATCCTCAGCGGCAACATCGGTGGCTTCTCGGCGTGGGACACATAGTGGGCTGGTGACCGGTCTGCCCAACCCGGGGGGTGGCGGGGGACCCCAGCTCACGGTGCCCCCAAACCTATTGCCGCAAACGCTGCTTAATGGCCCGGCCAGTGCCGCGGTGCTGCCTCCGCCCCACGGCTTGGGGGGCAGCAGAGGACCCCCGACTCCAGCGCCTCCCGGTGCTCCCGGGGGGCCCGCCTGTCTCGGGGCTGCCCCGGGCGTGTCGGCCACTGTATCCTCCGCGTCGTCTTCGACCTCTTCGACAGTGGCAGAGGTGGGCGTGGGTGCTGGTGGCAAGAGGCCTGGTTCGGTGTCGAGCACGGACCAGGAACGTGAGCTGAAGGAGAAGCAGCGCAACGCTGAGGCCTTGGCCGAGCTGAGCGAGAGCCTGCGCAACCGTGCGGAGGAGTGGGCCAACAAGCCCAAGATGGTCCGTGACACACTGCTCACGCTGGCTGGCTGCACGCCCTACGAGGTGCGCTTCAAGAAGGACCACTCGTTGCTGGGTCGTGTCTTTGCCTTCGACGCTGTCTCCAAGCCCGGCATGGACTACGAGCTAAAGCTGTTCATTGAGTATCCCACGGGCTCCGGCAACGTGTACTCCAGCGCGTCCGGGGTGGCCAAACAGATGTACCAGGATTGCATGAAAGACTTTGGCCGTGGTCTGTCCTCTGGCTTCAAATACCTGGAGTATGAGAAGAAGCATGGTTCAGGCGACTGGCGCCTACTTGGGGACCTGCTGCCTGAGGCTGTGCGCTTCTTCAAGGAGGGCGTGCCCGGCGCGGACATGCTGCCCCAGCCCTATCTAGATGCCAGCTGTCCCATGTTACCCACTGCGCTGGTGAGTCTCAGCCGCGCCCCCAGTGCACCTCCAGGAACTGGAGCCTTGCCACCAGCGGCGCCCACCGGTCGGGGTGCAGCCTCCAGCTTGCGCAAAAGGAAGGCATCCCCGGAGCCTCCGGACTCAGCTGAAGGTGCACTGAAGCTCGGCGAGGAGCAGCAGAGGCAGCAGTGGATGGCAAACCAGAGCGAGGCGCTGAAGCTCACTATGTCCGCGGGGGGCTTTGCGGCGCCAGGGCACGCAGCAGGGGGACCACCCCCACCCCCTCCACCTCTGGGACCTCATTCCAATCGGACCACCCCGCCAGAGTCAGCCCCCCAGAACGGTCCGTCCCCCATGGCCGCGCTCATGTCAGTGGCAGACACTCTGGGCACAGCGCATTCGCCCAAGGACGGCAGTTCAGTGCACTCTACCACTGCATCCGCTAGGCGAAACAGTAGCAGCCCGGTGTCGCCCGCCTCCGTGCCAGGGCAGCGTCGCCTGGCATCACGCAATGGGGACCTGAATTTACAGGTGGCGCCCCCGCCGCCTAGCGCCCACCCAGGCATGGACCAAGTGCACCCCCAAAACATTCCGGATTCCCCTATGGCCAACAGCGGACCCCTCTGCTGTACCATTTGCCACGAACGTTTGGAGGACACTCATTTCGTTCAGTGCCCGTCTGTCCCTAGCCACAAATTTTGTTTCCCTTGTTCTAGAGAGAGTATCAAAGCCCAGGGGGCTACAGGTGAGGTGTATTGCCCCAGCGGAGAGAAATGCCCCCTAGTCGGGTCTAATGTACCTTGGGCCTTCATGCAGGGCGAAATTGCAACTATCTTAGCTGGGGATGTTAAAGTGAAAAAAGAGAGAGACCCTTGAACCGCAGGGCAGCGACCCCTTTGGCCCTAGACCACCTCCTCTTCAATCTGGAGGGCCCTTCCCCCCACCTGCCTCCATTTCCCTTCCCACCAAGATGTAGAATTGTGAATATAACTGCAAAAAGTTAGTCTTATGTATAGACATTATTTTCGTCGTATGTTTCTATATTTTGAAACAGGTATGTAACTTCTTCATTTGAAGGATAAGCTGGTTGTGTTAAGCAGTATAATATTGATTGGATCATTTGCATCGTATTCGTTAGCATTTATTTGGTGGCAGAATGTTTGCCTAGGTACAGCGTCAATAGCCCTTAGCAACAACTGCTGCCGGTGTGTATTTTTGTAAATGTTATGCACTCTGAAAGGAAAAACACACAAAAGAAAAAGATTTTTTTGTTGTTTTTGTTTTGCCAAGGCCAGTGTTGCTGCCTAAAAAAAAAAAAAGAAAAGAAAAGAAAAAAGAAAAAAATTGATGCTATAAAATGGTGAAAGCTTCTCTCTAAACAGCCCCAAGTGTTGAAGTCTTCACTTAATTTTGTTCTGTTCTGTTTTGTTTTCCTGTTTTGTTTGCAAAATAGTAAGGGGGGTGTTGGGAGGGGATGGGTGTTTTTTGTTGCAAGTTTGTGAGGGGGAAAATGTTTCGGTTTGTTTCTCCTGACCTGAATGTGTTGGATCTTCACGTGTCGTTTTGTTTTGGCTTTATTGATGCACGGATGCTTTTGAACCGTAGAGCGAAAAGCTAGACATGGAGAACTTGCTCTGTTTGTCCTTTATACATTTCTGTAGTTAACAGAACACTGTAATGTGCCTTGGAGCTTAGTAACTTGTAATAAATTCAATTGATAATTAATTCTGCCCTGAGTCAGCAAATTTGTCTTTCTAGGGCTGAGAGGGCACACCACTCCCAACTAAGGGGACAACTGTTACTTCCCACCTGGAACCAGGAATCCTGGTTCCTTTGAAGGCTCTTGGAGCAGGCTGCCCCACCCCCTGGGTACCAGACTGTTTACATTTTACCTCCCCTGTAATCTGCAGTTGCTGACTAAGCAATTTCTGTTTTACTCTTTCAGCATCTTTACCCCCCACCCCACCCCCACAAGGGACCCAGCTGCAAAAAGCATTGTCAGGAGCGCTTTCCCTGGGGCGATGAGGATACATTGATACTCAGCGCAGCTGTTACTTAACAAGTGGGAACAGAGGGAAATCTAGAAGGAACCCTATTAAGGTGCTTTGCCTCTCCACACAGGGTAAAATCTACTGTCGTTGCACACTTAAAAGGTTTCTAGCTGGGCTTTGCTTCCGTGTGTAAATGAAAACGTGACCGGCTGGCTTCCTGCTACCCCTAGCGTGTGAGCAGTCCTTGACTGCTCCCGTTTCTAAATCGGCCATGATGGACTCTAGCCCTCTGGAACTATAAGCGAAAATAAACCCTTCCTTTCAAATTAAAAAGTGTCTCGCTGGGCGTGGGGGCAGGGAAGGTTGTGAGCATCTGGGAGGCGAAAGCATGTTGATTGCAAAGCAGTTCCCACCTCATTCATTATGTCCTACCCTTTAATAAGTGCTTCTTAAGTCAGGACACTGCTGATCAGAGCAGACTTAGGGAGGTGGGGGTGGGAGGGAAAGGAAAGCAAAGGTTACTCAGGCACCAAATGGAATCCATTTTACTGGCAAAGATACTCCAGTATTAATTGGCTTTGTTGGCATTTGTGAAGTTCTGGTGGGTGGGGAAGGAGAGGACTGCACCCTCTGGGGCTCAGAGCACCACCCGCCCCCCAGCAGACACCAGACTAGCTTTTCATCCAGTTAGAGCAAGGCAAATAGTCCTGGTTTGAACCTTGTCCTTTCCTGGCGGCAGAGGACAAGAACAGGAGAGAGGAAGCAAAACACAACCGTGGTGACCCGAATTGAAATTAATTCCTAGCCACTCCCCATTCCTGGACCTAGTGAACTGACCAGATTGGACTGCCTGCCCTGCCCGTGGAGGAGGGAATGATCAGTCCTACCTGACGGGTGTCACTAGGGGCAGGAGGGCAGGGAGGTGGGAATAGGCACAGGCACACACGGGGAATTCAAATCACCAGGTAATCCTGAACACCAGTATGGAGGTTTGGTTGGTGTTGGGACTTGCTATTAATAATACCCTTTGGGTTTCTGATCCAGCTTTTGCCACCATATTGGAGTGGACACAAGAGCCCTGTGTGCCGGTGTGGGTGTGTGTGTTTGGGAATGGGGATCCATGGGGCTATTGATGGACTTGCAAGGATGCTAGATGGGAGGTGTCTGGCTCACCTCTAAGAATCTCCCTACATATAAATAGATGTTCATTCCTGTCAGCTTCCTGCAAATGTGTCCTTGGTTTTCATCTGTTGCCAAGGGTTGTATCGGTGCTTATGAGTCATGAAACCTATTTTCATCCTCAGGGGTAATTAACTGGGTGTGTGGGGGGGTGATAATGTGTAGTAGACTGTAAGAAGAGTTAATTCTAAAACCCATCCAGCGGCCAATCACTTAAAGGTCTGGGCTGCTTTTCTTACAGACTCATTAATAAAACCTAACCTGGGCAGGTTTTGCCTGGAAGATTTCTCCAAGGTGCTCCCAACCCCCACACCAAATGCGCTTCCAGCTTTTGAGCTGGGTGAGCCTCAGGGGGAAAGGTCCACTTGTGGACTCAGATGTGAGGATTGCCTGTCCCGGGGTGGATGCCATGAACAGTGTTGGTCCTGTTATCTACCTGTGCACACAAGGGCTCCTGCTTGCCTGCCACTGTCTCTTCATTGCTTTGGGATGATGTTCAGGAACGTTTTAGGATTACAAGGCCCTTGATTCCTAGTACATATGGGCAAGAGGGCCTGTCATTAAGAGCTGAGAAGGGTGTCGTCTGCTCCCCCTCTTGTTGCCGGGTGCTATTATTAGGAGAAGCAGCAGCTGTAGTAACGAGGCATCCAGCAAAGGAGGCCGGGTTGGTTTCACTTAGGAAGCCTGACTTGACAAGACGGGGTGGAGAGAAGTGAACTAGAGGAAACGCTCAGAGGTTAGGGCAGAACTCTGGCTAGAAGTGAGTCATGAAATAGCTGGTGCAGTTAATTTAAGTTTACCATAGCCAAGGGCGGCTTGTTAAATGGGGCTCTGTCTGTTGGGGCGGGGCGGGGGGGGGGGGAGGAGTGATAAGACTTCTCTTTGCTGGACTTGTTTAGCAGCTAGTGTGGTTGCCTCCGCCAGTCTTGGTTTGGTTCTCAGGTAGATCCTCCCTTCCCCAACGTGGTCCACACTGGACAGGTAGGACGGTTTTCCTTCTCTGGCCCCGAGGATTATGGTGTATTTCAGAGACTCACAGCCAAGTGTTTAGCGGACTCTAAACTCCTTTTATTCCCATGTTACTTGGGAGTATCCCTACTCCAGTTTCCCATACTCACTTTGCTCCCAAAACCATAGATGGGGACCAACATTTTACAGTCTATATTGTACTGTTTATATACCTTTACCTGTGCATCTAACATAGTCGTAATCATTCTTTAGGTGACGTGGCTGTTGGGGGAGGGGGCAGGGACAGTGAGAATTTAACAGCTTTGGAAGAACAGATTGATGGGGACATGACATTGGTCACTGGAGACAATACCATGGATGATCTGTCTGCAGCAGAGTTCACATTTTTAATCCTTAATATTAACATTCCAGAGATTCCAGGTACATCCTCCCAAACATCCAGGGTCTGACAATAAAAAGAGTACTAAGGGTCACTCTTTGAATATTTGAGAGCATCTCAGGTAGCCCAGGCTAACCTGGAACTCACTATGTAGCCTAGGCTGGCTTTGAACTTTTGATCCTCCTCCTCTGGACACTGCCTCTGGGTGCTGGGCTATAGGGCTGTACTTCAGGCCCAGATTTCTGAGACTGACTTTCGTTTCCTCCTAAATCCCATCAAGTACAGGAAGCTGGACATGAGAATGACCCTTAAGGCCTAGGGAAACAGTTCATCCATTCGACAGCACTAGGGATTGAACCCTAGGTCTCCACCCATGCTAGGTCTGTGCTCTGCCCCAGAGCCATAGCCTGATAGCCTTAGCCCCCTTTTTAGTTTTTTGTTTTTTTTTTTTTTTTTTTTTTTTTTTTTTTTTTTTTTGGTTTTTCGAGACAGGGTTTCTCTGTGGCTTTGGAGCCTGTCCTGGAACTAGCTCTGTAGACCAGGCTGGTCTCGAACTCACAGAGATCCGCCTGCCTCTGCCTCCCGAGTGCTGGGATTAAAGGCGTGCGCCACCATCGCCCGGCTCCCCTTTTTAGTTTTTATTCCAGCTGGCTTGGAGTTTGCTAAGGAGACCAGGCTGGCCTGGAACTCACAGGGACCAGCCCGTGTCTGCCTCCTGAGTGCAGGGATTAAAGGTGTGCATCATCATGCCCAGGTGACTGTATTTATAAAGGGGTTTGGGAATATCTACAGCCCATCTATGAGACTTGAGTTCAGAACTCAGGCCAGTGCACGATCCAGCTTACTAATGTGAGGACCTCAATGCACAGAGAAATAATAAAAAAAAAAAAAAAAAACTTGCCTAGGATCACACAGTGACAGTGTCTGAGCTGGAGTCCTATTTGAAAACAGTGTTAGTAGACAGAAAACAAAAACAAAGAAAAAACTCTACCAAAAGGAATGATGATGAGGTGGACAAAGGGAGAGAAAGTACGGGGTCGGGGGGTGGTCATCTAATTCTCGGATGATGGCATTTGTCCCGTGGCTTTCAATCATACCTTAGCAATGTTTCTAGGTTTCTGACTATAAATGTCAGATAGGCTGGAATTGTGAAGTCTTTTAACCTTTCATCTCTGGGTCAACCGTCACACCTCCTCCCCATTTGCTAATTGAAAACTTCTGGAGGATTGAAGACAATGGATCGCAAAACCAACGGGACCGTCCATCTGGATGGGTAAGGAAGAAAGAGATGGAGGGGGAAATGCAGGGGACTCTTTCTTGTTCTCTGGAGCTTAGGGGGTTCTCTGCTCTCCCCTAGTCATCCTCTTTGCCTGGCTGATTCTCTCACTGCAGAGACGGAACTGAAAGAGAGAGTGAAAACCAGGTGCCAAGTAGAAAGAAGGACACACAGTTGCCAGCTTCAGGCCTGCCCAAGAGGAAGACGTATCATTCCATTTTATACTAAGGTCAGCTGAACTCAGATTGAACACTCAAGTTCAAGCCCCAGGTTGACCTAGATCCTGTTCTCTCCCCTCCCCGCCCCCGAAACAGGGGTTTCTCTGTAGCATTGGACCCTGTCCTGGAACTTGCTCTGTAGACCAGGCTGGCCTGGTCCAGTCTTACCACCACCACATGGCTGGATCCTGTTCTCTTGCCAAACCCAAGGTGGTTCTGCGTAGACCACCTCTTCCTTCTGACCTCGTAACCCCAGGAAATCAAGACTCTGAGCATGAGCCCCACCCATTCCCTCTGTCTTCTTCCAGGGTTTAAGTGTGAACCTCACTGTGTTAGTAAGACTGGAAGAGACTTATTGTCTCTTTAAGGTTCATTTGGGATGCTGAAGCAAGGATGTTTTTCTGGAATCTCCCTCCATTGCCTCCCCCTCCCAACTTAATGAGAGAATGAGCCCACTTCGGTGTCCACTTTGAAGAAACAGGTGGGCAGGGAGCAGATGGCGCCTCTCGATTCTAATGTCTATTGCTCCTCTGAGGAGCATCAGCTCCACTGACCATTGTGTTCTCTGGTATGTTCACTTGTTTGAGGGGAAACTGGTCCATTTATTCTTGGGCCTCATTTGGCCATCCTGCCTCTGTAGTGGGCCCCAGAAATGCATCCACCAGCAGGCAGGACAGTCTGTACTCTGATCATAGGGTTGGACCTGATAAAGCTTGCCTTTCTTTAAGAGCTGCTCACTGTGAGTCTTTAGGTATTACTAGAGAGACAAGTCCTGGCTCCCAGCTGATCTCCTTGTGACTCTGGTCGGTCCTTACCCACTTCAGGTCTTGGTTTTGTGACAATGAATCCTTTTTTTCATCTTGTTGTGGTTGTTATTATTTGTTTCTTTGTTTCAAAACAGAGTTTCTCTGTGCAATAGTCCTGGCTGTCCCTAACTCTTCGTAGACCCGGCTGGCTGGCCTTGAACTCAGAGATCTGCCTGCCTCTGCCTTCCGAGTACTGGGATTACAGGTGTGATCCACCGCCCACAGCTCCTTTTTCCATTTTAATATATCATACCCTTGCTTAGAAAGGTCACTTGAATGCCTTTAATCCCAGCACTCAGGAGGCAGAGGCAGGCAGGTCTCTGTGAGTTCGAGGCCAGCCTGGTTTACAAGGGCTAGTTCCAGGACAGGTGTAAGTGAAGGCGTATTCGATTAGTATGCTAAAATAACCAGACCAGCTCAAAACAACAGATATAATTTAATAATTGAAAAAATAGGATACTCACGCAACCGGAGAAAGTCCGAAGTCCAAACGGGTCAGGCAAGCACAGCACACAGAGAGCCTGCACACCTATCTACCCCCCCATCCCCCCCTTTTATCTACCTGGCTCCAGATGGCCACACCCAAGCCAGATGTGATTGGCTGAGCTTCCCCATCATCTCCCCCTTTTGTCTAAACAAGATCGAACCACACCCAATACAACTATATACAATAAGAACAGATAGCAAATATAAAATTACAAGCAATAAACAATATTAAGCAAGAAACACATAACAAAAGTTTTACTAAGCATTTTATTTCAAGGAGTTTAAAAGGCACCAAAGCTACAGAGAAACCCTGTAGCAAAAAGAACAAAACAAAGAAAAGAAGTATCACTTGAGAGTGGACATGGTGGCACATACCTGTAATCCCAGAATTTGGGAGGTAGAGCCAGGAAGATCAGGATTCAAGGTCCCCTTTGCTATATGGCACTTTAGTGACCAGCCTGGGCTCTAAGAAACCCTGAAGAGGAAGGTGGGTGGGTTTATAGTTCAGTTAGGAAAGCTCTTGCCCAGCATGCAAGAGGCCCTAGGTTCCTGCATGAAGCCAGATGTGGTGAGTACCTATAATCCAAGCACATAGGAAGTAGAGGGGAGTTAGAAGTTCAAAGTCAGCTGGGCACACCTGTAACCCCAGAACTGGGGAGTAAGAGGCAAGCAGATCTCTGTGAGACCTGAGTTCTGTTCCTAGTGCCTGTACAGTGACTTAGAACCACCTCCAACTCAAGTTCTAGGGAATCTGACCCCTTCTTCTGGCTTCCTCAGGAATGCACATGGCACACCTACAAATATGCAGGCAAAACACTCAAATGGTGACCTCTATTCCTGGCACTCTGGATACAGAGGCAGGCAGATCTCTATGCTTTCAAGGCCATCCTACTCCATAGTGAGAGTTCTATCACAGAAGGACCCTGTCTCAAACAACAAACAAAGAAAACCCACCACTCTTATTTATCTAAAACTACTTTTAAAATTAAGACTATTAAGAGAAAAATATTATTCCCAGCACTCAGGAGGCCAGAGCAGGCATAGATCTCTGTGAGTTTGAAGTCTGCCTGGTCTACACAATGAATTTCAGGTCAGCCAGGACAATGTGGAGAGACCCTGTCTTAAAACCAGAGAGAGAGAGAGAGAGAGAGAGAAAGAGAGAGAGAGAGAGAGAGAGAGAGAGAGAGAGACAGGCCATACAGAGCATGAAAAGCTACTCAGTATATATAAAGTAGGTCAATCTCCTTTCGCTCCCCATCTTCATATTGGAGGGATCAACTCGAAGTCCTGTGTGCATGTTTTCATGAGTACTGGGTGCTTGAAGGAGCTGGGGTCTCTACTACAGCTCCCCTGAGCCTTAGGGCACATCAGAGAACGGTACAGGATAAAGACCTGGCCTGGGGTCACAGAGACTGTCTGAATCATGGGCCCCCAAGCCCACATCCAGGGTTAGCTTATATTCTTTATAAAGTCCTAGACAAGGTGTGTGTCTGCATATGTGTGCAGATGTACATATGTAGGTACTTCTATGTATCTATATATGCCTGTCTTTGGCTCACATCCCGGTAACTTACATGCTACCTGAATGTTGTATGGGTTCAGCTCCTTAAGCTAGCCTCTATGTGGCAGTTTGAGTGTTTCTTAGAAGGAATAACCAGGGACAGGGTATCCCCTGCAGTGTTCCATAACCTTCCTTACCAACCACTACACAGCCCACCCCCACCTCCCACTACCCCTCAGCTGGCAGAATTGTACTCTAGGGGACCGCCTGAGGAGCCTGGCTGGAAGGGAAGAGGGAGGAGAGGCCAGGCATTAGGTTAAGGGTAGAGAGCTTGCCTAGCAACCATGAGGCCATGGGTTCTACCCCCAGCACTGCAATAAATACACAACAAATGAATGGTTTGTTTTGTTTGTTTGTTTTCCTTTTAGTTTTTCGAGACAGGGTCTCACTGTTTAGCTCTGTCCTGGAACTTGCTTTGTAGACCAGACTGTCTGCGAACTCACAGAGATTCACCTGCCTCTGCCTCCCGAGTGCTGGGATTAAAGGCGTGCGCCACCACCGCCCGGCTACAAATGAATGGATAATAAATAAAAGCATACACCAGGCAAACCAGGAAGTATATACTTGAATTCTAAGCTCTTGGGAAGCACACAAGAGAAGCAGGAAGTCAACTTCAGCTCCGTAGAATATCCAAAGCCAGGCTGGGTTAAGTGACAGTCTGTCCCCAAAACAACACCAACAAAATGAAAACAGGGCCAAAAATCATCCAATGTAACCTTCAGACCCAGTGGTAGACTAACATAACCATGTGTCGTTTCTTTGTTCCACAGCCAATCTGAGATTGCAGGTGGCTAGTATTCTTCTTTGACAGAAAAAAACACTCCTAGTAGGTCCTAACTTTGCCTCTACTTCCCAGAGCTTACCCTCGCTCCTCCCTGACGCCCTCCCCTAGTTCTGCTTCCCCTCCTAGGCTTGCCTGCACCCAGTCTTTCAGGGAGCCAGGCATTTTGGTTGTGAGGAGAAGCAAGCAAGTACTTGAGTGCCAGGCCTAGCTCCAGGCTCTGGAACACCTGTCTCCAGCAGCCCCAGGAGGCCGGGCTGCAGTCCAGGACAGGTTTGAGTGTCTGGTGGTGCCTGAAGTGCTGCTGGCCAGCGCCCTGGGAGAGGTGGCTCTGGAATGCTGGCCTAGTGGACCTGAAGGAATTAATTCAGTGCCCCTGGGTCTCAGCCCAGATTGTCATGTGGCTACCTCCCACAAGCTCCCCTACCCCTAACCTCTGGTCTGCCTGGAGCCCAAGACCTGGGGCACTATTGGTCTTGGATCTGGGCTGATGGCAGCTGATCTCTCCTTGGGGAGTGGCCAACAGGCTTACTCCTGGGTGGGGTGGGGGTAGGGTCCTGGAAGTAGGAGAGCTGCTGGGTGACAAAGGCAGGTGACTGAAAGCATTACCAAGGTATAAGAGGAAGAGAGTTGATAGGGAATTAAGGGAGAAGCAACAGAAGGGAGGCAGGGTCCTCCTCTTCACTGGGGTTAACCCCTGCCAGGAAGCGGCCTCTTTGGCTCCAGGCCAGTCCTACTCAGCTGGGCCTCCAGGCCATCTCTCTGATCTGACTGTGTCTGAGAATGAGGCGAAGCCAACCCTAGGGCAGGAAGCGAGCACCAACCACTCCAGGTCAGCCTCAGGGACCCGCCCCTAGTCTTGTCTCTACCCTTAATCTTAGTCTCTACCCCTAGTCTCAGTATCTACCCATCCTGTGGAGGTAGAAATTGGGGTGAGCATGTATCTGCCCATCTGTAGCTTCTGCCTCTGGCAATCTGGGGCAAGAGGGCTGCGCCGGCAACCTCTACCTTTTCCTTCTTTGCTCTGGATGGCTCAGGACAAGCCATTGTCACTAGAAACCAGCTAAGTCAGAATCTGGGGCTTCCAAATCCCTTCAACTCCTGTCCACTGGCTGCTGAGGACTTGATCCCAGGTTCTCTCCTTCCACACTGTGGTTGATGGACTGGAACAGGGCTGGGGTCCCTTAAGATGGCAGAGGTGGCCCTCTGTGCACACAGTGAGAGAGTGCACGGCCCAGACAGTTGCTTTGGCACCAAATACTGCTTTAGTGCCGTTTCCTTCCTTTCCTCCAACATTCATCAAAGGGCCATCTTGTACCCAACAAATATCTGTTGATTGGTGCCTGAGTTTGAATTCTGGCGATGCTGTCAGCTCTGGGTAAGCTCCAGATCTCTGGGTCCTTCGAGTCTTCCCTTGGAAGTGAGATTGCCCCCTTACAACAATGTGGGAACAAGATTAAGTTGATGTTCATTGCTGGTCTAGGCTCCTTGGCTGGCAATAATGGTTAACCTGTTCTTTCTGCTGTGTGTGTGTGTGTGTGTGTGTGTGTGTGTGTGTGTAGACAGCATTTCTCTGTGTAGACCACACTGGCCCCGAACTCACAGAGATCCATCTATCTCTGCCTCCCAGCTGCTGGGATTAAGGTACGTACCACCACTGCCCAGCTCTTGCCATGACTTTTGCTTGGCTCAGTCACCCCTTTTCCCTGGCAATGTGTGCTATAACCATGTGGCATGAGAACACAGTCAAGAACAGACAACCACCCGTTTTAGAAGATGGAGCCTATAGAAGAAGGTGAAAAGCAGGAGCCAGGGGTCCTGACAAAGGTGAAGTTGGCTTGGGCTACAAAGTGGGAAGTGGGACAGCAGAGCCAGAGAGAAAGATCTGGAAGCTATGCTGAAGGCCTTGGGGTTGGGTACAACTGGCTCCTGAAGGATCCTGGGAGCTGGGAGAGGCTCCAGCGGATCAGGCATCCAAAGAGACAACTCGGGCTGACCTTGCTATAGAAAGCCAGCACCAGAGAAGATGCTTCTGGGGCAGAATTGGGGGCCTTTCTTACCCTGGGAGCAGAGAGAAGAAACCAACATGCAAATAGTGGAGAATGGTGGGTACTGGAGCCCTTTCCACAGTGCTGGCTGTGTGGTCGCCCTGTGGTCAGGCAGGACCCATTGCAGGTAGGTAGGGGCAGGGAGCAGAGGTAGGTTAGGATTGTGGGTAGGACCAGCTCATGGCAGAGGACAGGGTTTCAGTTCCAAGCACCAAGTGTGGTGGCTCACAATGGTCTATAACTCCAGGTCCAGGGCTTCTGATGCTCTCTTTCGGACTTCTTCAAACACTTACATGCATGTGGTGCACATACATACATGCAAGCAAAATACTCATACACGTAAAATAAAAATAAATAAAAGGAAGCCATTGTGATGGTCTACTCCTTTAATCCAGCACTCGGGAGGCAGAGTCAGGTGGGTTTTTCTGAGTTTGAGGTCATCCTGGTCTACATAGTGTCTGATACTGAGGGCCTGGTCTTGGGCCGGAGGGCAGCAGAGTAGAGATAGAAGCTGCACTGGATGGGACTATAGAAAGTCTTGGATCCTGCCTTGCCCTCCAGAGCATGGTACCACTCTTAGAACAATTTATAGGGAATGAGCTGGATCTGTTTTGCACCCAAATTGACCAACATCTTTGTGTTCTTTTGGCCAA